>NC_136613.1:3687372-4192372 GCF_933228915.1 Telmatherina bonti
ATACACATACATACATACATATATATATACATACACATACATACATACATATATATATACATACACATACATACATACATATATATATATACATACACATACATACATACATATATATATATACATACACATACATACATACATATATATATACATACACATACATACATATATATACATACACATACATACATACATATATATACACATACATACATATATATATATATATATACACATACATACATATATATATATATATATACACATACATACATATATATACACATACATACATATATATACACATACATACATATATATACACATACATATATATATATATACACATACATATATATATATACACATACATATATATATATATACACATACATATATATATATACACATACATATATATACACATACATATATATATATACACATACATATATATATATACACATACATATATATATATACACATACATATATATATATATACACATACATATATATATATATACACATACATATATATATATATACACATACATATATATATATATACACATACATATATATATATATACACATACATATATATATATATACACATACATATATATATATATACACATACATATATATATATATACACATACATATATATATATATACACATACATATATATATATATACACATACATATATATATATATACACATACATATATATATATATACACATACATATATATATATATACACATACATATATATATATATACACATACATATATATATATATATATATATATATATATATATATATATATATATATATATATATATATATATATATATATATATATATAAAATAATAAACAGGTATGAATAAATTAAAGCAAATATGTTTGGTTTTTTTCCCTCCTTATTTTAGTTTGTAAATTATTCTTTCTTCCAGCTCCAGGTGTATAAAACCCCGTTTTGCAGAAGGTTCCGTGAGCCCGACCAGCTGCCAGCGCACGTTTTCCCTCCATCTGAGCAGCGACTCGTTGGTTTCTCTCGTTTCAGATCTTTCCTGCAGGACGCCGCATGTTTTCTGAACCACTGACTCACAACTTGTTCGGCGTGAGGACGCTTCCTCACAGCGTTTCCTCTCAGTTAGTCTGAATCCTACATTCCGGGTTTGTTCTCTTCCATCACGCAGACGGTCATGTGACCTGTGATGACTCACTCTTGGTGGCTTTGAAGTGCGACCTGGCGACAGTGTTCTTCACCACGTTGGGTGTTACGGTGCTCATCTTCCACTTCAGGAGTCGTCTTTGCTCCACAGGCAGCATCTCCACTGCAAGGTGTTGAGAAACGGGATTATTTTCTGTGAATCGTTTCTCCTGCAGACAGTGAACGCCTCCGTCTGACCGACCGACCGAGGGCGAACGCCTCCGTCCGACCGACCGACCGACGGCGTACGCCTCCGTCCGTCCGAACGACCGACGGCGTACGCCTCCGTCTGACCGACCGACCGAGGGCGAACGCCTCCGTCCGACCGACCGACCGAGGGCGAACGCCTCCGTCCGACCGACGGCGTACGCCTCCGTCCGACCGACGGCGTACGCCTCCGTCCGACCGACGCCTCCGTCCGTCCGAACGCCTCTGTCCGACCGACCGACCGACTCCGTCCGACGGCGTACGCCTCCGTCCGACCGACGTTGAACGCCTCCGTCCGACGGCGTACGCCTCCGTCCGACCGACCGACCGACGGCGTACGCCTCCGTCCGACCGACCGACCGACTCCGTCCGACGGCGTACGCCTCCGTCCGACCGACCGACCGACGGCGTACGCCTCCGTCCGACCGACCGACCGACGGCGTACGCCTCCGTCCGACCGACCGACCGACGTCGAACGCCTCCGTCCGACGGCGTACGCCTCCGTCCGACCGACCGACCGACCGACGGCGTACGCCTCCGTCCGACCGACGGCGTACGCCTCCGTCCGACCGACGGCGTACGCCTCCGTCCGACCGACGTCGAACGCCTCCGTCCGACGGCGTACGCCTCTGTCCGACCGACCGACCGACTCCGTCCGACGGCGTACGCCTCCGTCCGACCGACCGACCGACGGCGTACGCCTCCGTCCGACCGACCAACTCCGTCCGACGGCGTACGCCTGCGTACGCCGTCGGACGGAGGCGTACGCCGTCGGCCTCCGTCCGACTGACCGACGGCGTACGCCTCCGTCCGACCGACGGCGTACACCTCCGTCCGACCGACGGCGTACGCCTCCGTCCGACCGACCGACGGCGTACGCCTCCGTCCGACCGACGGCGAACGCCTCCGTCCGACCGACGGCGAACGCCTCCGTCCGACCGACCGACCGACGGCGAACGCCTCCGTCCGACAGCTACACCGAGGTACCAGGACGCGATAAAAACAACTCAGACAACATGCCAGATCACAGTGTTGCTACACAATGCCAAGGAGGAAAGACACCAGACAAATGGAAAGACTTTTCCTGAGCGGGAAAAGAAGAAGGAGGCTTCTGACCTTTCTCGTTGGCGGTGCTGAAGTAAAGGGTTGCTGGGAAGAGTGGGAACAAACTGGGAACCAGCGCCGGTTTCTCTTCTCGATCATCCTCCAGAACCATCGGCTCCTCGATACTGAAGGACACAAAGTCAGAGCAGCAGGTCGTGACATCAGTGTGGGTCTGAGCCAATCGCGGCGTGAGAAAAGCCGGAGAGGTCGGAGTGAGTGGCGGGAACTGCCCGCTTCCATCAGCTCCGATCAGATCTGTTCTGATCAGCTCAGATCGATCGGCTCGGACCAGCTCGGCTCGGCTCGGCTCGGACCGGCTCGGCTCGGCTCGGACCAGCTCGGCTCGGCTCGGACCGGCTCGGCTCGGCTCGGCTCGGCTCGGCTCGGACCAGCTCGGCTCGGCTCGGCTCGGACCAGCTCGGCTCGGACCAGCTCGGCTCGGACCAGTTCGGCTCGGCTCGGACCAGCTCGGCTCGGACCAGTTCGGCTCGGCTCGGACCAGCTCGGCTCGGACCAGCTCGGCTCGGACCAGTTCGGCTCGGCTCGGACCAGTTCGGCTCGGCTCGGACCGGCTCGGCTCGGACCAGCTCGGCTCGGACCAGTTCGGCTCGGCTCGGACCAGTTCGGCTCGGCTCGGACCAGCTTGCAGTAATTAAAGCAGCTAATTGCAACTTGACAGGATTAAAAGGTAAAGCGGCTGCAGTTTCACTGACCCGTAATTACCAGAAAGCAGATCTCCGCCAGCCCTCGGATCTGTAACCCGAGTCGACATGAAGCCTGCAACGGGACGCCGGTGAGGAGAGGACGACTTCCGCAGCGGCTGGAAGTCTCATCCGACCCAATTTAACCCAACGGAAAGTAAAAACTCACATGACAGTCATGGAGGAAGAGGAGATTCCCAAATCTTCTTCAGTGGATGGAATGATTCCTCTGTGCTTCGCAGCCTGATCGGTGCGGTGTGTTCAAGGGCTTCTGGAGGTGTGTGAACTACACGGCTCGGGGGACAATAGCGGCCCCTTTCCGGGTGGTTTTAGCAGAGAATCAGCTGCCAGTCTTTGGTGGGAGGTTCTACAGATGAGGCCATGACAGCAGCCAACAAAGCTGCAGACCTTTCCACTACGCTCTGCTGCTTTCTGACTCCTAACAATACCCCACACAGAATGCCGGAGAGAACACGGGGCGTGAGCCTCGGCTGTTAGACCAGGTTTTACACGCCGATCGGCTCGGACTGCTCGTCCCAGTTTCTCACATTCAGAAACAAACTGGGTTCTTACCATGAACATGTCTGATGGGATGGGCTGGGAGATCTGCTTTACGACAGATCTGTCCAACAGAGACACAGTTGTCCATTTGTCTCCTCCTGACAGCGACTGAAAGCCCAGGCTACCGTCTGTAGCTCCTGAGATGTTACATGGGTTGGAAGGTGGGGAAACAATTTCCTCATCCATAAAGAAACGGCCTCAAATTTTAACAGTTTATTCACTCCTGAGGTTTCTACAGAGGTTTCTGCATCAACATGTTTCTGTGTTAGATTAAGTTCACCTAGAGAACGTAAACTTCATCTACTCCCAAAGATAAACCACATTACTGTCAATAAATATTGCAGTAAAAAGCCTGGAATAGGTCAAGTCATCCTTGAAACCAGTCAAATTATCCAAGTAAAGAGTCAAGTCATCCTAGAAACGAGTCAAGTAATCCTAGGAACGAGTCAAGTAATGCTAGAAACGAGTCAAGTAATCCTAGGAACGAGTCAAGTAATCCTAGAAACGAGTCAAGTAATCCTAGAAACGAGTCAAGTAATCCTAGAAACGAGTCAAGTAATCCTAGAAACGAGTCAAGTAATCCTAGGAACGAGTCAAGTAATCCTAGGAACGAGTCAAGTAATCCTAGGAACGAGTCAAGTAATCCTAGGAACGAGTCAAGTAATCCTAGCAACGAGTCAAGTAATCCTAGGAACGAGTCAAGTAATCCTAGGAACGAGTCAAGTAATCCTAGAAACGAGTCAAGTAATCCTAGAAACGAGTCAAGTAATCCTAGAAACGAGTCAAGTAATCCTAGAAACGAGTCAAGTAATCCTAGCAACGAGTCAAGTAATCCTAGCAACGAGTCAAGTAATCCTAGGAACGAGTCAAGTAATCCTAGGAACGAGTCAAGTAATCCTAGAAACGAGTCAAGTAATCCTAAAAACGAGTCAAGTAATCCTAGGAACGAGTCAAGTAATCCTAGGAACGAGTCAAGTAATCCCAAAAACGAGTCAAGTAATCCCAGGAACGAGTCAAGTAAACCTTGGAACGAGTCAAGTAAACCTTGGAACGAGTCAAGTAATCCTAGAAACGAGTCAAGTAATCCTAGGAACGAGTCAAGTAATCCTAGAAACGAGTCAAGTAATCCTAGGAACGAGTCAAGTAATCCTAGGAACGAATCAACTAATCCTAGGAACGAGTCAAGTAAACCTTGGAACGAGTCAAGTAAACCTTGGAACGAGTCAAGTAAACCTAGGAACAAGTCAAGTAAACCTAGGAACGAGTCAAGTAATCCCAAGAACGAGTCAAGTAATCCCAAGAACGAGTCAAGTAAACCTTGGAACGAGTCAAGTAAACCTTGGAACGAGTCAAGTAAACCTAGGAACAAGTCAAGTAATCCCAAGAACGAGTCAAGTAATCCCAAGAACGAGTCAAGTAAACCTTGGAACGAGTCAAGTAAACCTTGGAACGAGTCAAGTAAACCTAGGAACAAGTCAAGTAATCCCAAGAACGAGTCAAGTAATCCCAAGAACGAGTCAAGTAATCCCAAGAACGAGTCAAGTAATCCCAAGAACGAGTCAAGTAATCCTAGGAACGAGTCAAGTAAACCTTGGAACGAGTCAAGTAAACCTTGGAACGAGTCAAGTAATCCTAGGAACAAGTCAAGTAATCCCAAGAACGAGTCAAGTAATCCTAGGAACGAGTCAAGTAATCCCAAGAACGAGTCAAGTAATCCTAGGAACGAGTCAAGTAAACCTTGGAACGAGTCAAGTAAACCTTGGAACGAGTCAAGTAAACCTTGGAACGAGTCAAGTAATCCTAGGAACAAGTCAAGTAATCCCAAGAACGAGTCAAGTAATCCTAGTAACGAGTCAAGTAATCCTAAAAACGAGTTAAGTAATCCCAGGAATAAGTCAAGTAATCCTAGGACTGAGTAATCCGGAAGCTGTACTTCACTACGTTACTTTCCATCCCGTCACATCATCTGGACATCAAGACGCCGATTGTTTCCATCTAGTAGCATTGATCTTGATCGATTGAAATCAGGCCAGAAGAAGGGAAAATTGAGTGAAAAGATCAGACAAAAGTCAGAGTCGGGGTGACTTTTACTGGCTGGGCAGATCTAAGAGAAGAGGCAGGACGAAGACTGTACTGGAGGAGACGCCATCGGGACCCGGGAGACAGTTGCTCGCTAAGCTGCCACTAACAGAAACAAATTGAGTGTTACCTGGACAGCAGCGGGATGGACGCTGTGGACGACGTGGATGCTGTAGAAGACGAGGACGACGTGGCGATGATGGAGGACGAGTCCGAGTCATCTGAAAGCAGGAAAATATCGTCAGACTGATGGAGCAGGAAAGTCTGAGCAGACGTGGCGGACTTACCGTCGTCACTGCAGGCGTCCTCCAGCTCAGCAGGACGTCCGTCCTCAACGCCGTCCACCTGCATCACGCAGTCCACCCTGAAGACAAGCAACCAAGAGATGAGGGAGGGGGTGGAGCCAAGCGAAGACTGAAAAACTGTTCCTCACCCCGACAGCCGAGCCTCTCCAAGTCCATCCGCCGGTAATGGCGAGGAGGAGGAGGAGGACAGGGACGGGGAGGAAGGTTGTCCCTGCCTGGTGAGGTGGATGGCTGAAATCTGATTGGTCACCGAGCCCACCAGGGCTCCAGCAGGGTACGACGCCACATCTGCAACACAGAACGCATCATCACACGTCCACGCCGCAACCCTTCATTGGTCTTCATTGCTGATGGAAACATGGCGACATTAACTGGTCGACTCGCTGGTTTCAAACCAACAACGTCGTCGTCAAGCAAATCCTGCTGCCATGTTTTTATTTTCCACGCCGTCTGAGAGTGGGAAATAACTCAACTCATCAAAAATAAACAAAAAGCTCCAACAATAAATATGAACAATGAAAATAAACCGGAAATTTTTTTTTTTTTTAAAAGTCAATTAAAAATAATAAAAATGTGACCATGAAATATTGGCAATATAATAAAAATATGAACAAAATAAAATTGAAAAAGTAAAAATCAAACCAAACCACAAAATAAGAAAATATGATCCCCAGTCTGCACCCCAGGCAGACTGGGGTGGTGGGGGACCGGAGGGTGTGTTCCAATTACAGGGGAAATCACACTCCTCAGCCTCCCTGGTAAGGTCTATTCAGGGGTCCTGGGGAGGAGGGTCCGCCGGAACAGTGGACCAGCTCTATACCCTCTCTGGGGTCCTGGAGGGGGCATGGGAGTTTGCCCAACCAGTCTACATGTGTTTTGTGGACCTGGAGAAGGAGTTTGACCGTGTCCCCCGGGGGCTCCTGTGGGGGGTACTCCGGGAGTATGGGGTACCGGACCCCCTTGTAAGGGCTGTCCGGTCCCTGTACGACAGGTGTCAGAGCTTGGTCCGCATTGCCGGTAGTAAGTCGGATTCGTTTCCGGTGAGGGTTGGACTCCGCCAAGGCTGCCCTTTATCACCGATTCTGTTCATAACTTATATGGACAGAATTTCTAGGCGCAGCCGAGGTGTTGAGGGGATCCGACTTGGTGGCCTCAGGATTGGGTCCCTGCTTTTTGCGGATGACGTGGTCCTGTTGGGTTCATCTGGTCGTGATCTCCAGCTCTCACTTGAGCGATTCGCGGCCGAGTGTGAAGCGGCTGGGATGAGAATCAGCACCTCCAAATCTGAGACCATGGTCCTCAGCCGGAATAGGGTGGATTGCCCTCTCCAGGTCGGGAGTCAGGTCCTGCCTCAAGTGGAGGAGTTTAAATATCTCGGGGTCTTGTTCACGAGTGAGGGAAGGATGGAGCGTGAGATCGACAGACGGATCGGTGCGGCGTCTGCAGTAATGCGGACTCTGCGCCGGTCTGTCGTGGTGAAGAAGGAGCTGAGCCAGAAGGCGAAGCTCTCCATTTACCAGTCGATCTACGTTCCTACCCTCACCTATGGTCATGAGCTGTGGGTCGTGACCGAAAGAAGGAGATCTCGTATACAGGCGGCTGAAATGAGTTTCCTCCGCAGGGTGGCCGGGCTCTCCCTTAGAGATAGGGTGAGGAGCTCGGTCATCCGGGAGGAGATCAGAGTAGAGCCGCTGCTCCTCCGCATCGAGAGGAACCAGTTGAGGTGGCTCGGGCATCTGGTCAGGATGCCTCCTGGACCTCCCTGGTGAGGTGTTCCAGGCACGTCCCTCTGGGAGGAGACCCCGGGGAAGACCCAGGACACGCTGGAGGGATTATATCTCTCGGCTGGCCTGGGAACGCCTCGGGATCCCCCCGCAGAGTTGGCAAATGTGGCTGGGGAGAGGGAAGTCTGGGCTTCCCTGTTTAAGCTTGTTCCATCCTCTACGAGAAGCAAGAACTGACTTCTTGTTCTCGAGGCTGCAAGAACAAGAAAAAACGTCTTGTTCGTCAGGTCCATACATCCTCCAGGAGAAGCAGGTCTGCAGCGGGGAGGGATCACTGCGGGGGGCGACGTCTGCTTTTATGTGCAATGAATCTGGTTGTTATCTCCACCGAGGAGGTTGTTTTTCCCGGCATAATTTTGCTCAAGATAACTTAAAACGTTACGGACGGATTTTTATAAAAATTAATAAAATTATACTATTTCAAGCATTGTTGCAAATGTAAAAATGAAAAACTAAAATTCCGGTGGTGATCCGGATCACGTTTGGTTTCAGTAATTTTTTTAAAGGGTTCTTTAACATCGTGCTTGGCGGAGGTTTCCGCTCTCCGCGTGCTTTTCTGCGGGGCGGGTCGTGCACGCTGGTCCGAGTGTTTTCATAGTACTTTCTCACCACCTCGATCAGCTGTTTTATCAAAACAATCCGTTTTACCTGCAGCAGTAAAAACACCAAGGCAGCATCTCCGCTTCCTGCTTTTTAACCACGCCCACCTCAAATGTCCGACCAATTACACGATACTTATCGCAGCCCTGCAAGGTAAAAGTTCTGCAGCCCGATGTGTCAAGAACTGTCTTCAAATGCGTCCGTGAGAACAAAATGATGTCATTTTCTTCTCGGAGCCTCAAGAACAAGAAGAAAGTTCTGGCTTCTGGTGGAGGATGGAACAGGCTTTAGGGTGCTGACCCCGCGACCCGAACACGGATAAGCAGCAGAAGATGGATAAATAAAAATATCATAAACACGACAAAATAATAATAAAACAACTAAAAATAATGAATAAATAAAAACATTTCATGTTATTGATCGTCTCCTCGCTTCTTGCTGTCGTCACCGAGGGAACCAATCACCTGCGAGGACGTCAGGCTGCGCAGACAGACTGTCTCCTCGGCACGCCGGCCTTCTCTGAGGACCTGGACCGACCGCGGCGCGCCCGTCTACATCATTCACGCTGGGAGCTGCAGCCAGGACGGCGGGAGGACCGCCTCTCACCAGCAGCCCGTTGGTTACCATGGTGACGGCGTAGCTGCGTTTGGGTGGCGCCTTGGCGGAGCGGCTCTTCCTCGCGCCGTTGATTCGTCTCCGTGTACTTCTCTTCTCAGCTTTGGTGGTGTGATGGCTGCCGCCGGTTGTCCCTGACGACGGAGGTTTACCAAGGCGAGGCACGGGCGGCGAGGAGGAGGAGTCTACCGCTGCAGGCTGAGGAGACAAAACAGATGGACAGATGAAGACCTGCACCTCCATTCCACCTCGTCCAGGTCACAGAGGGGTCGCAGCCAACCCCCTGTTACCGGGACAACGCCTAACTATCACGTGTCATGGCGTTCCAGTCTCACCGTCAGCTGGTCGCCGTGCTGCAGCCGTCCTCTCACGAGCGTCCCCCGCCGGCCCAGAGGAAGACTCCTCACAGAGGAACCGTTTCCAGGAGATGAGTGGACAGACGCCGCCGCCAGGCGTCTGCCAGCCTGCTGCAGACTCGAAGGAGGCGATGCCTGGCGGGGGCGGGTCTTCTGGCTCTGGTTGGGGTTTACGTCCCCGCCGTCCCACCCCGTCCCTGCAGGACAGGCAGCAGAAGGCCAAAGGTTGGTTTGATTCTCACACCTGGGCGGCCGGAGGGAAGCCAGGTTGAAAGGCACTTCGGAGGCTGAGCGCGTGTCGTCAGGTGTGCAGCTGGGGGCGGAGCCTTCAGAGGTGGAGGCCAGGACCCCGCCCCCACCCCAGCAGGAGGGCGACTGGTTGGTTGGCATGGCAACGCCAGCAACACAAAGCACAAGTTAATCTGAATAAATCCTGAGCAGAAACACTCATAACGGCCAGCATCACGGCGTGGCGCCTGGGCCGAAGGTCAGCAGGCCGCCGCCATCATCATCATCGTCGTCCTCTGGTCCTCATGAAGGGTCACAAGATCTTCAAGTTGTCCACGTTCAGCCCTGAAACTGAAAAAGGATCAGAGTCAGAGAAGGCAGCCTGCTGTAGGGGAGGAATGAACCAATCAGCTTATTTATTAGTACTGATCAATAAGCTGAAGCTGCAGACTTAAAACCACTTATTTCCTCCCGGTTACCCCCCAGAACCCTGGACTCTGGAGGACCCAGAGCCCTGGACCCAGAACCCTGGACGGACTCTGGAGGACCCAGAACCCTGGAAGATCCAGAATCCTGGACGGGCTCTGGAGGATCCAGAACCCTGGAAGATCCAGAACCCTGGACTCTGGAGGACCCAGAGCCCTGGACCCAGAACCCTGGACGGACTCTGGAGGACCCAGAACCCTGGAAGATCCAGAACCCTGGACGGACTCTGGAGGACCCAGAACCCTGGAAGATCCAGAATCCTGGACGGGCTCTGGAGGATCCAGAACCCTGGAAGATCCAGAACCCTGGACTCTGGAGGACCCAGAGCCCTGGACCCAGAACCCTGGACGGACTCTGGAGGACCCAGAACCCTGGAAGATCCAGAACCCTGGACGGACTCTGGAGGACCCAGAACCCTGGAAGATCCAGAATCCTGGACGGGCTCTGGAGGATCCAGAACCCTGGACGGACTCTGGAGGACCCAGAACCCTGGAAGATCCAGAATCCTGGACGGGCTCTAGACCTTCTGCTGCCTCGGTAACGCGGCTAACCGAGCCAGAGACAGAACTTGGGCGAACCAAATCAGGACCATGGGTCCAGATCCTGCATGAAACCGATCCAGATCTCCGGGTCCTGGTGGTCCCGCTCCAGCTGTCCCGGGAGCGCGCGCAGTCTCACGTGGACACCTCTAGCTTACCTGCCGCTCCTGATTCCTGTTTTCCGGAATCACGACACAAACTGTGACCAGGCGGGCTTTTCTTTTCAACACGTTACTCATCCTTCTGTTACCGCCTAACCAGTTAGTGACCACCTCAGGCCGGCTTAACCAGCTAGTTAACCAGCTTAACCAGCGGCTGTTTACCGCTTCAGAAGGGTTAGCTTAGCCTACAGCCTCACTTCTACGCGAACCGGGAGTTTAAAACACGCTATGTTCACCGGAAGTCCAAACAATTAAACATCAGTTAAAACCCTTTCTTACCAACTTCATGTCCTGCTGTGTTCCCTGCGCGATGTTTTGTTGAACTGACGGGCGGTTAGTCGGTAGTTACACTGCCGGGACGGGCTAAAGAGAGACCGAGTGGCACATCGTCTACAAAGATCGTCTATGGAGGCACCTTTTCTTCTTCTCTCTTTTTCAGATTTGTTGAACGTGCAACACCGCCACCAACTGGCTAATGCGGGAATAGCTTTTTCACCAAATAAGACTAAATAAAATTAGTAAAATAAAATGAAATAAAATATTTAATATTTGAAAATTAAATGTGGCACAAAATTAAATCTACTTAACTGAGCTACTAAATACAGCAGCAAAAGCAAAACAAGTAGAACTATAATCTTGTGATACGGCTGAAAACACACCACCATCTCGAACAGTCGCGCTCAAGTGTTTTAATCATTTTCCCAATAAAGAAAATTTTCATTAAAACAACCTGAAAAGAGAAACGATGAAATAAAGTTTGTTACATTTCAGGAAAAGTGACACTGCTTTGGAACTGTGGTGGAAAAGAATAATCAAAACAAAACTGAAGCGTCCGAGACACTGTCGAGTCTTTCGTTGATGAGCAGCCAGAACACCTGCCGACAGGTGCAGAACTCCATCTGAGGTACAGAAACATCTGCTGCAGGGTTGTTCAACTAGATATTAGTGTTCGGCTCCCTTCATGATCGTTTTATTAAATATTTCTGGTGAACCACAATTCAAAAGCAACGTCAGGATTTTCTTTTGATTTTTATTGAACATTTTTTTGGCCTCTTTCAGCTCATTTCAGAGACAGGGTGTTTATTTAACGGCAGGCTGCTGACACACCTGAGCACGTCTCGGTGTTATAAGTGGAAACGCCGTTGTGTGTCATCATAGATGACTGAAGCAGAGACTCATCTGACCCCTCAGGTCATCCTCCTCCATCCACCTCACGGTTCTCCCCGCCGTCTCAGCACCGTGCGGAGGAGAGCATCAGCCACTCAGCTCCTCATCTCAGGAATTCTCTCCCGCCAGAAAACTGACTTCATCTCTTTAAATCCGGCGTGTTTAAGATCATTACTCTGCCTCACGGTTTTATGTCTGTACTTTATTACTGTTCACTATTTTTCCTTTTTCTAGCAGTTTTGACTTTACAGTGACCTTGTGACCTGAAAGGCACTTTGAAATAATAATAAATAAATAAATAACATACATTTATGATTGCAGGGAAGCTCCTTTTCATCCCCAAAAGGAAAAATAACAGAAGGTCGAGGTTAAAATGATAAGAGAAGAAATAAAAACAGAATCTGAACACTAAGTTCATCTCATGACGTTGCGAAGTGAAGAGTGTGACGTCATAGAGAGCGTGCGTGACGTTGCACGCCGTCCAGACGCTGCATCGTTTTATTAAAATAAACTGTGATGTAAAAGTTGTGAGAAGTAACGTACCTCCTTGTTCCACCAGCAGGAGGCGCCACAAGGCCTAAACCTCCACTTTGTCCCTTTCCTGTTCCAGTTTTACCTCCTTCTTCATCCCTTCTTTTTATCTTTCCTTCCTTTCCTCACGTTCCCTCTTCCTCCTTTTAAACTTGCTAATGGGTGTCATTTATCTTCTCTTCCTCTCATTCCTCTTTTACTTCCTCCATCTTTCCTACTTCAAACATTTTCACATCTCTTCCTCCCATCTTCCATCCTTCCATCTATTTCCTCTTTTTCCCTTCGTCTATCTCGACTCCATCACTAATTTCTTTCCTCTTTTTTCGTTGAAGCAGCTCCATTTTTCTTTAAATTGTTTCCTTTTCCTCTTTTCCACAACTTCACATTCATCACCTTTCTTCTTTTTCTTCTCACCAGTTTGTCATTTTCTTTCCAGCTTCGCACTTCATCCTGTCTTTTTTCTCCTCTGTTCTTCACTTCTTTACTCCCATTTCATCATCGTTTATCCTCTCCATCCTTTCCTTCCCCCTCGGGCATGTCACAGCTCGCAGACCGGAGGAAGAGAGAGAGAGAGAGAGAGAGAGAGAGACATAAAGACAGCAGCTTCTTTCCTCGGAGCTGCAGACGTCCAGCAGGACAAACCGGATCTGAAGCTGCTCCAGCGTGGAAAAGGAATAAAGACCAAACAGAAGAAGTCAATCATCCAACTTGACGTGCCGCCTGTGGAGACTACTGGACCACTTTTCCTTTTCACTGGAAGAGAAAGCGAAGCGAGGAGAGACAGAAAAGGATGTTGTCTGATGGAAACATTGAGATGCAACAGAAGAAAAACAACATGAAATCTGTTTGCATGTGAAGTATTTTCCCCAGAAAAGTGAAGATCAACCAGACTGGAGACGAGTTTGGACTCTTTGAAGATTAAATCCTGTTAAAAAAGGAAGAAATAAGAGGAATCAGCTGGAGAAAAATCTTTGCCTGTTGGAGGTTAGAAAAAGAACATTTTTCAGAAAGAATTGAGCAGAAACGGCACAGGAAGACGTTAAAAGGAGAAACCTGGTTAAAGAAGAGGAAAAGCTGAAAGGAGGGAAAGAAAAGAGGAAAACTGAGATCTGAAAGTGGAAAGTTTGAGGAGAAAGAAGCAAAAAGTTAGAAGTCATGAACCAGGAGGAAAATCTGAAGTAAAGAAACAAAGAAAAAACAAAACATAAAAAACGGATTTAAAATAAAATCCAGAAAAAGTTCAGGTTGAAGACTCCAGGTGTGATGATGCAGCTGCAGGTGCTTCTTCCAGCTGTCCTGTCCGTCCTCGCTGCGGCCCCCGCCGGCAGCGTGGCCCCGGCGGGCGGCGTGGCCCCGGGCCGGCTGGAGCGCTGGGTCCGGTCCGGTCTGCAGTCACTGCAGTGGGACCAGCTGGACCGCTGTCTCCGCCTGTCCTCCGTGTCCGAGGCTGAATGCAGGCGGCTCGCGCACCTGCCACTGTCCTCACTGGCTGTTTACGTAGCGGAGCCGCACGCCGCTGCAGGTAGGAGCCGCCAGGTGTCACACCTGTCATAACTTACACACCTGTCACATCTCACACACCTGGCACATCTCACACACCTGTCATAACTTACACACCTGGCACATCTCACACACCTGTCACCTCTCACACACCTGTCATAACTTACACACCTGGCACATCTCACACACCTGTCATAACTTACACACCTGTCATAACTTACACACCTGGCACATCTCACACACCTGTCACATCTCACACACCTGGCACATCTCACACACCTGTCATAACTTACACACCTGGCACATCTCACACACCTGTCACATCTCACACACCTGTCATAACTTACACACCTGGCACATCTCACACACCTGTCACCTCTCACACACCTGTCATAACTTACACACCTGGCACATCTCACACACCTGTCACCTCTCACACACCTGGCACATCTCACACACCTGTCATAACTTACACACCTGGCACATCTCACACACCTGTCACATCTCACACACCTGTCATAACTTACACACCTGGCACATCTCACACACCTGTCATAACTTACACACCTGGCACATCTCACACACCTGTCACATCTCACACACCTGTCATAACTTACACACCTGGCACATCTCACACACCTGTCATAACTTACACACCTGTCATAACTTACACACCTGGCACATCTCACACCTGGCACATCTCACACACCTGTCATAACTTACACACCTGGCACATCTCACACACCTGTCATAACTTACACACCTGGCACATCTCACACACCTGGCACATCTCACACACCTGTCATAACTTACACACCTGGCACATCTCACACACCTGGCACATCTCACACACCTGTCATAACTTACACACCTGGCACATCTCACACACCTGTCATAACTTACACACCTGTCATAACTTACACACCTGGCACATCTCACACACCTGTCACATCTCACACACCTGGCACATCTCACACACCTGTCATAACTTACACACCTGGCACATCTCACACACCTGTCACATCTCACACACCTGTCATAACTTACACACCTGGCACATCTCACACACCTGTCACCTCTCACACACCTGTCATAACTTACACACCTGGCACATCTCACACACCTGTCACCTCTCACACACCTGGCACATCTCACACACCTGTCATAACTTACACACCTGGCACATCTCACACACCTGTCACATCTCACACACCTGTCATAACTTACACACCTGGCACATCTCACACACCTGTCATAACTTACACACCTGGCAAATCTCACACACCTGTCACATCTCACACACCTGTCATAACTTACACACCTGGCACATCTCACACACCTGTCATAACTTACACACCTGGCACATCTCACACCTGGCACATCTCACACACCTGTCATAACTTACACACCTGGCACATCTCACACACCTGTCATAACTTACACACCTGGCACATCTCACACACCTGGCACATCTCACACACCTGTCATAACTTACACACCTGGCACATCTCACACACCTGGCACATCTCACACACCTGTCATAACTTACACACCTGGCACATCTCACACACCTGTCACATCTCACACACCTGTCACATCTCACACACCTGTCACATCTCACACACCTGGCACATCTCACACACCTGTCACATCTCACACACCTGGCACATCTCACACACCTGTCATAACTTACACACCTGGCACATCTCACACACCTGGCACATCTCACACACCTGGCACATCTCACACACCTGTCATAACTTACACACCTGGCACATCTCACACACCTGTCATAACTTACACACCTGGCACATCTCACACACCTGTCATAACTTACACACCTGGCACATCTCACACACCTGTCATAACTTACACACCTGGCACATCTCACACACCTGGCACATCTCACACACCTGTCATAACTTACACACCTGGCACATCTCACACACCTGTCATAACTTACACACCTGTCACATCTCACACACCTGGCACATCTCACACACCCGTCATAACTTACACACCTGGCACATCTCACACACCTGTCATAACTTACACACCTGGCACATCTCACACACCTGTCATAACTTACACACCTGGCACATCTCACACACCTGTCATAACTTACACACCTGTCACATCTCACACACCTGGCACATCTCACACACCTGTCATAACTTACACACCTGTCACATCTCACACACCTGGCACATCTCACACACCTGTCATAACTTACACACCTGGCACATCTCACACACCTGTCACCTCTCACACACCTGTCATAACTTACACACCTGGCACATCTCACACACCTGTCATAACTTACACACCTGTCATAACTTACACACCTGGCACATCTCACACACCTGTCACATCTCACACACCTGGCACATCTCACACACCTGTCATAACTTACACACCTGGCACATCTCACACACCTGTCACATCTCACACACCTGTCATAACTTACACACCTGGCACATCTCACACACCTGTCACCTCTCACACACCTGTCATAACTTACACACCTGGCACATCTCACACACCTGTCACCTCTCACACACCTGGCACATCTCACACACCTGTCATAACTTACACACCTGGCACATCTCACACACCTGTCACATCTCACACACCTGTCATAACTTACACACCTGGCACATCTCACACACCTGTCATAACTTACACACCTGGCACATCTCACACACCTGTCACATCTCACACACCTGTCATAACTTACACACCTGGCACATCTCACACACCTGTCATAACTTACACACCTGTCATAACTTACACACCTGGCACATCTCACACCTGGCACATCTCACACACCTGTCATAACTTACACACCTGGCACATCTCACACACCTGTCATAACTTACACACCTGGCACATCTCACACACCTGTCATAACTTACACACCTGGCACATCTCACACACCTGTCATAACTTACACACCTGGCACATCTCACACACCTGGCACATCTCACACACCTGTCATAACTTACACACCTGGCACATCTCACACACCTGTCATAACTTACACACCTGTCACATCTCACACACCTGGCACATCTCACACACCCGTCATAACTTACACACCTGGCACATCTCACACACCTGTCATAACTTACACACCTGGCACATCTCACACACCTGTCATAACTTACACACCTGGCACATCTCACACACCTGTCATAACTTACACACCTGTCACATCTCACACACCTGGCACATCTCACACACCTGTCATAACTTACACACCTGTCACATCTCACACACCTGGCACATCTCACACACCTGTCATAACATACACACCTGGCACATCTCACACACCTGGCACATCTCACACACCTGGCACATCTCACACACCTGTCATAACTTACACACCTGGCACATCTCACACACCTGTCATAACTTACACACCTGGCACATCTCACACACCTGGCACATCTCACACACCTGTCATAACTTACACACCTGGCACATCTCACACACCTGTCATAACTTACACACCTGTCACATCTCACACACCTGGCACATCTCACACACCTGTCATAACTTACACACCTGTCACATCTCACACACCTGGCACATCTCACACACCTGTCATAACTTACACACCTGTCACATCTCACACACCTGGCACATCTCACACACCTGTCATAACTTACACACCTGGCACATCTCACACACCTGTCACATCTCACACACCTGGCACATCTCACACACCTGTCACATCTCACACACCTGGCACATCTCACACACCTGTCATAACTTACACACCTGTCATAACTTACACACCTGTCACATCTCACACACCTGGCACATCTCACACACCTGTCATAACTTACACACCTGGCACATCTCACACACCTGTCATAACTTACACACCTGGCACATCTCACACACCTGGCACATCTCACACACCTGTCATAACTTACACACCTGTCACATCTCACACACCTGGCACATCTCACACACCTGTCATAACATACACACCTGGCACATCTCACACACCTGGCACATCTCACACACCTGGCACATCTCACACACCTGTCATAACTTACACACCTGGCACATCTCACACACCTGTCATAACTTACACACCTGGCACATCTCACACACCTGTCATAACTTACACACCTGGCACATCTCACACACCTGTCATAACTTACACACCTGGCACATCTCACACACCTGGCACATCTCACACACCTGTCATAACTTACACACCTGGCACATCTCACACACCTGTCATAACTTACACACCTGTCACATCTCACACACCTGGCACATCTCACACACCTGTCATAACTTACACACCTGGCACATCTCACACACCTGTCATAACTTACACACCTGGCACATCTCACACACCTGTCATAACTTACACACCTGGCACATCTCACACACCTGTCATAACTTACACACCTGTCACATCTCACACACCTGGCACATCTCACACACCTGTCATAACTTACACACCTGTCACATCTCACACACCTGGCACATCTCACACACCTGTCATAACTTACACACCTGGCACATCTCACACACCTGTCATAACTTACACACCTGGCACATCTCACACACCTGTCATAACTTACACACCTGGCACATCTCACACACCTGTCATAACTTACACACCTGGCACATCTCACACACCTGGCACATCTCACACACCTGTCATAACTTACACACCTGGCACATCTCACACACCTGTCATAACTTACACACCTGTCACATCTCACACACCTGGCACATCTCACACACCTGTCATAACTTACACACCTGGCACATCTCACACACCTGTCATAACTTACACACCTGGCACATCTCACACACCTGTCATAACTTACACACCTGGCACATCTCACACACCTGTCATAACTTACACACCTGTCACATCTCACACACCTGGCACATCTCACACACCTGTCATAACTTACACACCTGTCACATCTCACACACCTGGCACATCTCACACACCTGTCATAACTTACACACCTGTCACATCTCACACACCTGTCACATCTCACACACCTGGCACATCTCACACACCTGTCATAACTTACACACCTGGCACATCTCACACACCTGTCATAACTTACACACCTGTCACATCTCACACACCTGGCACATCTCACACACCTGTCAGAACTTACACACCTGGAACATCTCACACACCTGTCATAACTTACACACCTGGCACATCTCACACACCTGGCACATCTCACACACCTGTCATAACTTACACAACTGGCACATCTCACACACCTGTCATAACTTACACACCTGGCACATCTCACACACCTGTCATAACTTACACACCTGGCACATCTCACACACCTGTCATAACTTACACACCTGGCACATCTCACACACCTGTCATAACTTACACACCTGTCACATCTCACACACCTGGCACATCTCACACACCTGTCATAACTTACACACCTGGCACATCTCACACACCTGTCATAACTTACACACCTGGCACATCTCACACACCTGTCATAACTTACACACCTGGCACATCTCACACACCTGTCATAACTTACACACCTGGCACATCTCACACACCTGTCATAACTTACACACCTGGCACATCTCACACACCTGGCACATCTCACACACCTGTCATAACTTACCTGGCACATCTCACACACCTGTCATAACTTACACACCTGGCACATCTCACACACCTGTCATAACTTACACACCTGGCACATCTCACACAGCTGTCATAACTTACACACCTGGCACATCTCACACACCTGTCATAACTTACACACCTGTCACATCTCACACACCTGGCACATCTCACACACCTGTCATAACTTACACACCTGTCACATCTCACACACCTGGCACATCTCACACACCTGTCATAACTTACACACCTGGCACATCTCACACACCTGTCATAACTTACACACCTGGCACATCTCACACACCTGGCACATCTCACACACCTGTCATAACTTACACACATGGCACATCTCACACACCTGTCATAACTTACACACCTGTCACATCTCACACACCTGTCATAACTTACACACCTGGCACATCTCACACACCTGGCACATCTCACACACCTGTCATAACTTACACACCTGGCACATCTCACACACCTGTCATAACTTACACACCTGGCACATCTCACACACCTGTCATAACTTACACACCTGGCACATCTCACACACCTGTCACATCTCACACACCTGTCACATCTCACATACCTGTCACATCTCACACACCTGGCACATCTCACACACCTGGCACATCTCACACACCTGTCATAACTTACACACCTGGCACATCTCACACACCTGTCATAACTTACACACCTGTCACATCTCACACACCTGGCACATCTCACACACCTGTCATAACTTACACACCTGTCACATCTCACACACCTGGCACATCTCACACACCTGTCATAACTTACACACCTGGCACATCTCACACACCTGGCACATCTCACACACCTGTCATAACTTACACACCTGGCACATCTCACACACCTGTCATAACTTACACACCTGGCACATCTCACACACCTGGCACATCTCACACACCTGTCATAACTTACACACCTGGCACATCTCACACACCTGGCACATCTCACACACGTGTCATAACTTACACACCTGGCACATCTCACACACCTGTCATAACTTACACACCTGGCACATCTCACACACCTGTCATAACTTACACACCTGTCACATCTCACACACCTGGCACATCTCACACACCTGTCATAACTTACACACCTGTCACATCTCACACACCTGTCATAACTTACACACCTGGCACATCTCACACACCTGTCATAACTTACACACCTGGCACATCTCACACACCTGTCATAACTTACACACCTGTCACATCTCACACACCTGGCACATCTCACACACCTGTCATAACTTACACACCTGGCACATCTGACACACCTGTCATAACTTACACACCTGGCACATCTCACACACCTGTCATAACTTACACACCTGTCACATCTCACACACCTGGCACATCTCACACACCTGTCATAACTTACACACCTGTCACATCTCACACACCTGTCACATCTCACACACCTGGCACATCTCACACACCTGTCATAACTTACACACCTGGCACATCTCACACACCTGTCATCACTTACACACCTGGCACATCTCACACACCTGGCACATCTCACACACCTGTCATAACTTACACACCTGGCACATCTCACACACCTGTCATAACTTACACACCTGTCACATCTCACACACCTGGCACATCTCACACACCTGTCATAACTTACACACCTGGCACATCTCACACACCTGTCATAACTTACACACCTGGCACATCTCACACACCTGGCACATCTCACACACCTGTCATAACTTACACACCTGGCACATCTCACACACCTGGCACATCTCACACACCTGTCATAACTTACACACCTGGCACATCTCACACACCTGTCATAACTTACACACCTGGCACATCTCACACACCTGTCATAACTGACACACCTGGCACATCTCACACACCTGTCATAACTTACACACCTGTCACATCTCACACACCTGGCACATCTCACACACCTGTCATAACTTACACACCTGTCACATCTCACACACCTGGCACATCTCACACACCTGTCATAACTTACACACCTGGCACATCTCACACACCTGTCATAACTTACACACCTGGCACATCTCACACACCTGTCATAACTTACACACCTGGCACATCTCACACACCTGTCATAACTTACACACCTGGCACATCTCACACACCTGGCACATCTCACACACCTGTCATAACTTACACACCTGGCACATCTCACACACCTGTCATAACTTACACACCTGGCACATCTCACACACCTGTCATAACTTACACACCTGGCACATCTCACACACCTGGCACATCTCACACACCTGTCATAACTTACACACCTGGCACATCTCACACACCTGTCATAACTTACACACCTGGCACATCTCACACACCTGTCATAACTTACACACCTGGCACATCTCACACACCTGTCATAACTTACACACCTGGCACATCTCACACACCTGTCATAACTTACACACCTGGCACATCTCACACACCTGTCATAACTTACACACCTGGCACATCTCACACACCTGGCACATCTCACACACCTGTCATAACTTACACACCTGGCACATCTCACACACCTGTCATAACTTACACACCTGGCACATCTCACACACCTGGCACATCTCACACACCTGTCATAACTTACACACCTGGCACATCTCACACACCTGTCATAACTTACACACCTGGCACATCTCACACACCTGTCATAACTTACACACCTGGCACATCTCACACACCTGTCATAACTTACACACCTGGCACATCTCACACACCTGGCACATCTCACACACCTTTCATAACTTACACACCTGGCACATCTCACACACCTGGCACATCTCACACACGTGTCATAACTTACACACCTGGCACATCTCACACACCTGTCATAACTTACACACCTGGCACATCTCACACACCTGTCATAACTTACACACCTGTCACATCTCACACACCTGGCACATCTCACACACCTGTCATAACTTACACACCTGTCACATCTCACACACCTGTCATAACTTACACACCTGGCACATCTCACACACCTGTCATAACTTACACACCTGGCACATCTCACACACCTGTCATAACTTACACACCTGTCACATCTCACACACCTGGCACATCTCACACACCTGTCATAACTTACACACCTGGCACATCTCACACACCTGTCATAACTTACACACCTGGCACATCTCACACACCTGTCATAACTTACACACCTGTCACATCTCACACACCTGGCACATCTCACACACCTGTCATAACTTACACACCTGTCACATCTCACACACCTGTCACATCTCACACACCTGGCACATCTCACACACCTGTCATAACTTACACACCTGGCACATCTCACACACCTGTCATAACTTACACACCTGGCACATCTCACACACCTGGCACATCTCACACACCTGTCATAACTTACACACCTGGCACATCTCACACACCTGTCATAACTTACACACCTGTCACATCTCACACACCTGGCACATCTCACACACCTGTCATAACTTACACACCTGGCACATCTCACACACCTGTCATAACTTACACACCTGGCACATCTCACACACCTGGCACATCTCACACACCTGTCATAACTTACACACCTGGCACATCTCACACACCTGGCACATCTCACACACCTGTCATAACTTACACACCTGGCACATCTCACACAGCTGTCATAACTTACACACCTGGCACATCTCACACACCTGTCATAACTTACACACCTGTCACATCTCACACACCTGGCACATCTCACACACCTGTCATAACTTACACACCTGTCACATCTCACACACCTGGCACATCTCACACACCTGTCATAACTTACACACCTGGCACATCTCACACACCTGTCATAACTTACACACCTGGCACATCTCACACACCTGTCATAACTTACACACCTGGCACATCTCACACACCTGTCATAACTTACACACCTGGCACATCTCACACACCTGTCATAACTTACACACATGGCACATCTCACACACCTGTCATAACTTACACACCTGTCACATCTCACACACCTGTCATAACTTACACACCTGGCACATCTCACACACCTGGCACATCTCACACACCTGTCATAACTTACACACCTGGCACATCTCACACACCTGTCATAACTTACACACCTGGCACATCTCACACACCTGTCATAACTTACACACCTGGCACATCTCACACACCTGTCACATCTCACACACCTGTCACATCTCACACACCTGGCACATCTCACACACCTGGCACATCTCACACACCTGTCATAACTTACACACCTGGCACATCTCACACACCTGTCATAACTTACACACCTGTCACATCTCACACACCTGGCACATCTCACACACCTGTCATAACTTACACACCTGTCACATCTCACACACCTGGCACATCTCACACACCTGTCATAACTTACACACCTGGCACATCTCACACACCTGGCACATCTCACACACCTGTCATAACTTACACACCTGGCACATCTCACACACCTGTCATAACTTACACACCTGTCACATCTCACACACCTGGCACATCTCACACACCTGTCATAACTTACACACCTGGCACATCTCACACACCTGTCATAACTTACACACCTGTCACATCTCACACACCTGGCACATCTCACACACCTGTCATAACTTAATCACCTGGCACATCTCACACACCTGTCATAACTTACACACCTGGCACATCTCACACACCTGTCATAACTTACACACCTGGCACATCTCACACACCTGTCATAACTTACACACCTGGCACATCTCACACACCTGTCATAACTTACACACCTGGCACATCTCACACACCTGGCACATCTCACACACGTGTCATAACTTACACACCTGGCACATCTCACACACCTGTCATAACTTACACACCTGGCACATCTCACACACCTGTCATAACTTACACACCTGTCACATCTCACACACCTGGCACATCTCACACACCTGTCATAACTTACACACCTGTCACATCTCACACACCTGTCATAACTTACACACCTGGCACATCTCACACACCTGTCATAACTTACACACCTGGCACATCTCACACACCTGTCATAACTTACACACCTGTCACATCTCACACACCTGGCACATCTCACACACCTGTCATAACTTACACACCTGGCACATCTCACACACCTGTCATAACTTACACACCTGGCACATCTCACACACCTGTCATAACTTACACACCTGGCACATCTCACACACCTGTCATAACTTACACACCTGTCACATCTCACACACCTGTCATAACTTACACACCTGTCACATCTCACACACCTGGCACATCTCACACACCTGTCATAACTTACACACCTGGCACATCTCACACACCTGGCACATCTCACACACCTGTCATAACTTACACACCTGGCACATCTCACACACCTGTCATAACTTACACACCTGTCACATCTCACACACCTGGCACATCTCACACACCTGTCATAACTTACACACCTGGCACATCTCACACACCTGTCATAACTTACACACCTGTCACATCTCACACACCTGGCACATCTCACACACCTGTCATAACTTAATCACCTGGCACATCTCACACACCTGTCATAACTTACACACCTGGCACATCTCACACACCTGTCATAACTTACACACCTGGCACATCTCACACACCTGTCATAACTTACACACCTGGCACATCTCACACACCTGTCATAACTTACACACCTGGCACATCTCACACACCTGGCACATCTCACACACGTGTCATAACTTACACACCTGGCACATCTCACACACCTGTCATAACTTACACACCTGGCACATCTCACACACCTGTCATAACTTACACACCTGTCACATCTCACACACCTGGCACATCTCACACACCTGTCATAACTTACACACCTGTCACATCTCACACACCTGTCATAACTTACACACCTGGCACATCTCACACACCTGTCATAACTTACACACCTGGCACATCTCACACACCTGTCATAACTTACACACCTGTCACATCTCACACACCTGGCACATCTCACACACCTGTCATAACTTACACACCTGGCACATCTCACACACCTGTCATAACTTACACACCTGGCACATCTCACACACCTGTCATAACTTACACACCTGTCACATCTCACACACCTGGCACATCTCACACACCTGTCATAACTTACACACCTGTCACATCTCACACACCTGTCACATCTCACACACCTGGCACATCTCACACACCTGTCATAACTTACACACCTGGCACATCTCACACACCTGTCATAACTTACACACCTGGCACATCTCACACACCTGGCACATCTCACACACCTGTCATAACTTACACACCTGGCACATCTCACACACCTGTCATAACTTACACACCTGTCACATCTCACACACCTGGCACATCTCACACACCTGTCATAACTTACACACCTGGCACATCTCACACACCTGTCATAACTTACACACCTGGCACATCTCACACACCTGGCACATCTCACACACCTGTCATAACTTACACACCTGGCACATCTCACACACCTGGCACATCTCACACACCTGTCATAACTTACACACCTGGCACATCTCACACAACTGTCATAACTTACACACCTGGCACATCTCACACACCTGTCATAACTGACACACCTGGCACATCTCACACACCTGTCATAACTTACACACCTGTCACATCTCACACACCTGGCACATCTCACACACCTGTCATAACTTACACACCTGTCACATCTCACACACCTGGCACATCTCACACACCTGTCATAACTTACACACCTGGCACATCTCACACACCTGTCATAACTTACACACCTGGCACATCTCACACACCTGTCATAACTTACACACCTGGCACATCTCACACACCTGTCATAACTTACACACCTGGCACATCTCACACACCTGGCACATCTCACACACCTGTCATAACTTACACACCTGGCACATCTCACACACCTGTCATAACTTACACACCTGGCACATCTCACACACCTGTCATAACTTACACACCTGGCACATCTCACACACCTGGCACATCTCACACACCTGTCATAACTTACACACCTGGCACATCTCACACACCTGTCATAACTTACACACCTGTCACATCTCACACACCTGTCATAACTTACACACCTGGCACATCTCACACACCTGTCACATCTCACACACCTGTCACATCTCACATACCTGTCACATCTCACACACCTGGCACATCTCACACACCTGGCACATCTCACACACCTGTCATAACTTACACACCTGGCACATCTCACACACCGGTCATAACTTACACACCTGTCACATCTCACACACCTGGCACATCTCACACACCTGTCATAACTTACACACCTGTCACATCTCACACACCTGGCACATCTCACACACCTGTCATAACTTACACACCTGGCACATCTCACACACCTGGCACATCTCACACACCTGTCATAACTTACACACCTGGCACATCTCACACACCTGTCATAACTTACACACCTGTCACATCTCACACACCTGTCATAACTTACACACCTGGCACATCTCACACACCTGTCATAACTTACACACCTGGCATATCTCACACACCTGTCATAACTTACACACCTGTCACATCTCACACACCTGGCACATCTCACACACCTGTCATAACTTACACACCTGTCACATCTCACACACCTGGCACATCTCACACACCTGTCATAACTTACACACCTGTCACATCTCACACACCTGGCACATCTCACACACCTGTCACATCTCACACACCTGTCATAACTTACACACCTGGCACATCTCACACACCTGTCATAACTTACACACCTGTCATAACTTACACACCTGGCACATCTCACACACCTGTCACATCTCACACACCTGGCACATCTCACACACCTGTCACATCTCACACACCTGGCACATCTCACACACCTGTCATAACTTACACACCTGTCATAACTTACACACCTGTCACATCTCACACACCTGGCACATCTCACACACCTGTCATAACTTACACACCTTTCACATCTCACACACCTGTCATAACTTACACACCTGGCACATCTCACACACCTGGCACATCTCACACACCTGTCATAACTTACACACCTGTCACATCTCACACACCTGGCACATCTCATACACCTGTCATAACTTACACACCTGGCACATCTCACACACCTGTCATAACTTACACACCTGGCACATCTCACACACCTGTCATAACTTACACACCTGCCATAACTTACACACCTGTCATAACTTACACACCTGGCACATCTCACACACCTGTCATAACTTACACACCTGGCACATCTCACACACCTGTCATAACTTACACACCTGGCACATCTCACACACCTGTCATAACTTACACACCTGTCACATCTCACACACCTGTCATAACTTACACACCTGTCACATCTCACACACCTGGCACATCTCACACACCTGTCATAACTTACACACCTGGCACATCTCACACACCTGGCACATCTCACACACCTGTCACATCTCACACACCTGTCACAACTTACACACCTGGCACATCTCACACACCTGGCACATCTCACACACCTGGCACATCTCACACACCTGTCACATCTCACACACCTGTCATAACTTACACACCTGGCACATCTCACACACCTGGCACATCTCACACACCTGTCACAGCAGGCTTTCTGATCTTATCCAGTACTGTCAAAGTGAATATGCATCCGTTCCTCATCCTGTCCTCCTCGTCCTTCCAGGTCCGTCAGACAAAGTTCTGGCCATCCTGCCAGATTCCTCCCCAGGGATGCTGAGCTCCAAGCTGCGAGGGGGCTTCAGCGTGGGACGGATGCTGAACCGAGGGGAGAGTCCACTCAGACATCAGCAGCCTTTAACTGCTTTCACCCCACATGATGCCGTGTTGGTGCTTGATCCAAACCCAGAAGAAAACTTTGGACACCCGGTGGTCCTTTTTTACGTTGACGTGAACGTGACGAAGAAGAGATGCTCTCAAATGGATGGCATTTACCTGGGTGAGTTAGTGGGCTGTTCATTCATTCATTCATTTTCCGAACCGCTTATTCCAAGTCAGGGTCACGGGGAAGCTGGAGCCTATCCCAGCTGGCTTTGGGCGACAGGCAGGGTACACCCTGGACAGCTCGCCAGTCCATCGCAGTTAGTGGGCCGTTCTGTTTTTGTAATGGTTAGATTTGGTTCATCTCCATGTCGGTATAAATGTAGTACAACCAGGAAAGAGAAGACATGTCTGCTTGCACGTATAAGCTGGGAGCATAACAGTCAAAGTTGTGTTTGAAGCCGTTTTGTAAATTTTTTGCAGTTGTTTGCTCCAGAAAAAAACAGTTTTCAGCCAAATCTAGTCGAGGTGTTGGGAATCGATTCTCAGATACTTACTGATGCTGACATTTACTACTGAGATAGATACCAATAAGCCAAGGTATTGACATTTAACCATAGACGGTATATAAAAGATGGGCGGAGCCTCCGTGACGTCATCCGCAGGTTTCTGAAGAGCTGAATTGAAGCTCGGTGGGCGGTTCCTACCGTCGCCATCTTGGCAGGGACATGCATGTCGTCTCACAAAGTACAAATATGGGCAAAGAGGTGGAGCTGAGAGGGGGGCTGTGAGCGTCATTGTGGATGATTGACATCGAGCGAACTCCGAGCTTTCTGTAGCTAAGAGCTAACCGAGCTAACAGGAGCTAACCAGCTAACGGAGATAAGCGGGCTAAAGCTAAGTCACATTGTTAACCGGCTAAAAACCGTGGTTGTTCTACGTTCTTCTGACTTGAAGCGGGAGATCAGGTACCTGTCAATCAAAAGGACACGCCCCTAAATATGCCGAACTTCGAGATTAAAATACTTTTAAACGGGCGAGTTAGAAAAAAAATTCACTCCCCCCACAGTTGTCATGAAGGTAAACCTGACCTATTAAACCTAAAATGTGTTTTTGAACCAGGCTGTAAACATGTTTATTCCTGCTGTAAACATGTTTATTCCTGCTGTAAACATGTTTATTCCTGCTGTAAACATGTTTATATCTGCTGTAAACATGTTCATTCCTGCTATAAACATGTTTATTCCTGCTGTAAACATGTTTATTCCTGCTGTAAACATGTTTATTCCTGCTGTGAAGTTGGCCTTTTTTAACATGGGAGTTTATGGGGATATTCGCTGTTTTGCAGCCCCTTGTGGATGAGGGGGGAACTGCAGTTTTATGTACTTTCGCATAGGCTTCGCTTTTAACTGCACTTAACTGCCACTCTGGCATCAGCTGGTTCATGGAAAGGACCTGCCACCTCTACCCATTTTCAACCGGCACAGCAGCGGTCAGCCCCTCCCCATACAGCATCTACCTGGTGGATCCACTGTTTACGCTGCTGCCATTTTAGCGACACTCTCGTGCGTTTAATGAGTTTTCAGATCTTTATAGTCATTTTTTTTAAAGGGTAATTTTTACGGTGCTACTGAAGACTTTTGGAGATGGACGGGAAATCATGTTTAGTTTATTCTAACCAATGAGCAGCTGGTGCTGCCGTAAGCTCCTCCCCCATTAAGAAGCATTGAGGAGAGGCTGAGTCCTGGTCAGGATCAGTCCCAGTTTCCACCTTCATTCAGAGCAGATGTTCATCTCTGCTCCATGACTGCTCCTGTGTGGCTTATTAAACCTTTATCAGGATCTCTTTAAAGATTCTTATTGTGACATAACAGGAAATTACAAGACTTTAAAACAGGATCTTTTCCTCAAATAACACAAATTACAGTAGGAAGAGGTCAGTACGAACAGATTCTTCTCATTTTCATGTTGAAAAACTTTTTAAATAAAGTATATGAAAGGAAGCTTGATCCTTGGTAATTGGTTGGAGAACTCCATGGGCCTCCATGCATGGGCGGCTGTAGCCGTCGTTTTTCAACTGGAAAGTTGGGAGGTTGATTCCAGAATTCCCCTGACTACATGCCAAAGTGTCCTGGGGCAAGACACTGAACCCCAAGCGGCCCCCCGATGTGCCTGTCGGGGTATGAGTGTGTGTGTGAATGAGTAAATGTGACAAGTAAAGGGCTTTGAGTGGTCTGCATGACTGGAAAAATCTGATATAAGTACAAGTCCATTTACCATTTATATAAAAAGTAGCATGCAGAGACATGTCCTACGTCCAGTAAAGTGACCAAATACGGTTCCTTGGCTGGTAACAGGTTAATACCCATTTTACACAGTCTTTAGACAAAAACATTTAAAATGTTCGTTTTATCATGTTTTTGTGAAGAAAACAATATTTATACTTGTAAATAAATAGTGTTTTAAAGGTGAACAGTCTGAGAACACCATGTTTGCTCATAGAACGTTAAAATAATTTGTTTTACAATATTAATGTCTTTCTTTATATGTAATATTGTATTTTTATTGCATTGCTGGAGTTGTTTGTTATATTTTGGTGTTCTGACTTTAGTATTGTGATAACTTTAGAATGAAGAACTTGATAAATGTATTTGTTTGACCTAGTGTGATATGTACTGCAGGGAAGGTGATAAGGGGAACAGATCTGGAGGTGTTTGGAATGCAGATTGTTTTATATACCAAATGAAACATGTGATGGAGCCAACGATTATGACGAGTGTGACCAATCCTCTAATTTGTAAAGATCATGGTGATAAGTGTGGAACGGTGAGGTAGTGGAAGAGTGAATGCCTGACTGATAATGTCATAAAGCAGTGCCATTTAGTAGAAGATCCATGGTCCAGATTTGGTAGTATTGTAATCTTGTTTGATTTGAGGGCATTTGGCAAAAGGAGTAAATGAAGCTTTATAACAGAAAGGTTACGCTAGCTTTGACTTTTGTCCAAAGCCTGCTGTGTGTGGAAAATGACAGATAAAATCTCACCAGATGCTGAAATACATGTAAGTTTTAACATAATCCAGGGTCAACCTGTCAGCGCTGCAGACCTTAAGGGTGCTAAAGGCATCATTTTTCCAATCAAAGATGATGCATTTGGTCTTTTTAAGGGAAACACGGAGGTTGTGAAAACACTGGTTAGCAGAGGTAAAGTTGAGCTGAGTATATGATTGCATCATCAGCATAAAGATGAACTGCAGACAGCTTTGGCTACATCATTCATTATTCCATCCATCCATCCATCCATCCATTTATCATATAGCCATTATCCATCAACCATCCATCCATCATACGTCCTTTCATCCATCGATCATCCAGACTTCCCTCTCCCCAGCCACATTTGCCAACTCTGCGGGGGGATCCCGAGGCGTTCCCAGGCCAGCTGAGAGATATAATCCCTCCAGCGTGTCCTGGGTCTTCCCCGGGGTCTCCTCCCAGAGGGACGTGCCTGGAACACCTCACCAGGGAGGTCCAGGAGGCATCCTGACCAGATGCCCGAGCCACCTCAACTGGTTCCTCTCGATGCGGAGGAGCAGCGGCTCTACTCTGATCTCCTCCCGGATGACCGAGCTCCTCACCCTATCTCTAAGGGAGAGCCCGGCCACCCTGCGGAGGAAACTCATTTCAGCCGCCTGGATACGAGATCTCCTTCTTTCGGTCACGACCCACAGCTCATGACCATAGGTGAGGGTAGGAACGTAGATTGACTGGTAAATGGAGAGCTTCGCCTTCTGGCTCAGCTCCTTCTTCACCACGACAGACCGGCGCAGAGTCCGCATTACTGCAGACGCCGCACCAATCCGTCTGTCCATCTCATGCTCTATTTCAGCTGTTTGGGCAAACTTCCACACGCCCCCAGGGTCCTGTCCGACGGACCATCTTCTCCATCTCACATCATTAATTTAGATGGAAAATTAAGATGGGCCCAGGACAAAGCCCTGTGGCACACCTTTATTATATTTATATACAACATTTATCTAGTTCATACTTGCCTACAGCCTACAACAACACAGCAGAGAGATATTTGGCATTTATGAAAGTTAGGACAATACATCACAAGTTAGAACGCCAGAGTCTTTATAGAGTCACTTTTCATGCAACTTCACATCCCCATAACATTCATATCAGCATATTAATGTAGACATGTTTAACATGCCATTTTTATCACGTCCACCTTATAGTACTGGGTCCAGACCCCCTTATAAATTCTTGGTGTCACAGATTCAACAAAGTGTTGTTAAAACATATTTTCAACTCAAAATGCAACTGATGTGCAAAATTTACCCTCTATTCGCTCGGAGTAAGAGACAATAATAGTGTGATAGCTGACATGACTGAATACATGAATAATACAAACAACTGAGAAGAATTCCTGAATTCAAACAAAGGAAAACTATTTAGTTTTCCAGAGTACCTCTCATTACCAGGACATTTTAGAGTAATGTCAGCCTCATTGATAACACCACAAACTGCTTCCAAAAGAACAGCATTTTACTCAGTTTTAGTTTTACACCAAAGTATCCATAGCAGCTGAGTTGATGTAGTTAGGAGGATGGTGATGTTTAGATTATCCAGCCTAGTGACAAATAAACATGTAAATTAAATGGAATCCATCTGCTGATTAGCTTAGAAAACGATGAAAAGAAGCAGAAACATGTTCCTGTAGAAATGATCTGAAAGGACAAAAGTGTGTGTGCAAGTTTCTGACCTCCTGCTGGGAGAGAAGTTAAGGCCAGATGTTGATGTGACTTTGGCCTGTGTCACGCAAACGCATACCTGTTAATTATTCATATGTGCACACGCAACCCTGTGCCCCCTGCTGGGTCCTGTAGATGGGTTTGAAGCACCATCTACTTTCTTCAGACCTTATTTAACCTGCTGGGTGAAGGAGCAGAGACAAAACAGAAGCTGTGAAGGGAGATGGGGAATAAAAAGAGTGCTAAAACTGCAACTTCAGGATCAGCCAGAATGCTCTTTAGGTGTTCTCCAACTTTGCCGTGCAGTTGTTGAAGGGCTTCTGACTAATATGGAAGTATTTTAAAGGTTTAACATGTCGAAATAAAGCATAGAGAAAAGGGTATAAAACAAGTTACTGGAACATGACATGACTTTTCTGCTTCATAAATCCAGAAAAAGAGAAACACAACAGACTTTTCTTCCTGGCTTGATCAGACAACAATGACATATTGTCCATTCACATCTGAATCCGATTTGTTTTGGAAATAAAAAATTAATTTCTCTGAATTTGTGTGCATTTTTTTCTTTTTTTTTTTTTTATTACTATACTGGTTCTAACCTCCCGTGGGCTCACCATCTGTGGGAGGAGCCGTAGGGGTCGGGTGCAGTGTGAGCTGGGCGGCAGCAAGGGGCGGGGACCCTGGCGGTCCGATCCCCGGCTGCAGAAGCTGGCTCTAGGGACGTGGAACGTCACCTCTCTGGTGGGGAAGGAGCCTGAGCTTGTGCGCGAGGTTGAGCGGTTCCGACTAGATATAGTTGGACTCACCTCGACGCATGGCTTGGGCTCTGGAACCAGAACCCTTGAGAGGGGCTGGACCTTCTTCCACTCTGGAGTTGCTCATGGTGAGAGGCGCCGAGCAGGTGTGGGCATTCTCATCAGCCCCCAGCTTGGTGCCTGCACGTTGGGGTTTACCCCGGTGGATGAAAGGGTAGTTTCCCTCCGCCTCCGGGTGGGGGGACGGGTCCTGACTGTTGTCTGTGCTTATGCACCGAACAGCAGTTCAGAGTACCCACCCTTTCTGGAGTCCTTGGAGGGAGTGCTGGAGGGTGCTCCTTCTGGGGACTCCATTGTTCTGCTGGGGGACTTCAATGCTCACGTGGGCAATGACAGTGAGACCTGGAGGGGAGTGATTGGGAGGCATGGTCCCCCCCCTCTGAACCCAAATGGTGTTTTGTTATTGGACTTCTGTGCTCGTCATGGATTGTCCATAACGAACACCATGTTCCAACGTAAGAGTGTCCATATGTACACCTGGCATCAGGATTCCCTGGACCGCAGTTCCATGATGGATTTTGTAGTCGTATCGTCGGACCTGCGGCCACATGCCTTGGACACTCAGGTGAAGAGGGGGGTGGAGCTTCAACCGATCACCACCTGGTGGTGAGTTGGCTCAGATGGTGGGGGAGGAAGCCGGTCAGATCTGGCAGGCCCAAACGTGTTGTGAGGGTCTGCTGGGAACGTCTGGCTGAGTCCCCTGTCAGAGCGAGCTTCAACTCCCACCTTCAGCAGAGCTTCGAACATGTCCCGAGTGAGGCGGGGGACATTGAGTCCGAATGGGCTGTGCTCCGTGCCTCTATTGCTGAGGCCACAATAGAGGCACACCTTAAGGACGGTATGGCTGGAGGTGCCCGGCTGGAGCTGGCCAAGGTCGTTGGAGCCTTTCGTGGCGGTAATCCAAGAACTTGTTGGTGGAGACCTGCAGTGAGGGATGCCGTCAAGCTGGAGGAGTCCTATCGGACGTTCTTGGCCTGTGGGACTCTGGAGGCAGCTGATAGAGACAGATGGGCTAAGCGGGATGCGGCCAAGGTGAAAACTTAGACATGGGAGGAGTTCGGCGAGGCCACGGAGAACGACTTCCAGACGGCTTCGAGGAGATTCTGGTCCACCACCCGGCGGCTCAGGAGGGGGAAGCAGTGCTCCATCAACACTGTGTACAGTGGAGGTGGGGAGCTGCTGACCTCAACTCGTCCCGAGTTGAGGCAGGACAAAAGAAGAAGAGTCAGGACTGCAAAACAGGATCTGAAATTCAGCAAAGACCTGAACCAGGACCTGAGAGATGCATCTGGACCTTCAGTTTATCCATCAATTGTTGGCTGAAGCCTCATTAGACATGGTCTAAAGAAGAACTATTCCTGAAAACGTCATTTTAAAGCTTCTCTAAGAGGGTTCAGATGAGGATGAAGACTAAAATAAGCCCATTAGAACTGGACTGACTCAGACACTGGATTTAAATTGAATGTGTTGCTAAAAGTTGCTGCATTTTTTCTGACTTTCTGTCAGTTGTGAAGAAATGAGTTGTTTGCTGAGTGCAAATTTAGACAGTTTGTTAATCTGCTGCTGAAGATGCCCGTTGCCTCTGTCTTCTGTTTCTGTCTCCAGGTGAGGAGTGTTTGACCCTGGCTCTGAAAGGTCGCTGTCAGAACCAGCTGAAGCGTCTCCAGGCCGGTCCTGAGCGGCTGTTTGGTAATGGCCGGCTGCGCGGCGGCGCCAGCAGCAGCCGTGTGCTGGAACGAACCGTCGGAGGGTTCTGCGAGGTCCATTTCCTGCCGCTGGTGGTCGCAGTCAGAGACAGCAACCGCACACAGAGACTCAGATGTGTCGGTAGGTCAGAAATCTGAATGTTAGTCTCTTTCATGAACACGAAGCTGCCGAGTTGTTGATTCTTCTGTGAAGTTGGGATCCGCTCATGCTGGAATAAATCTAACCATTTAGAAGGTTCCAGGTGAAACAGAGACAGTTTACTCTTTCATACGTTTTATCTGCTCATTCTGAGTCTGCTCATGTTTTGAGAGTTTCAGGGTGACGCCGTGCAGCATCCCCTCTTCTTTTCACAACCCTAGACATCTGGGACGTGAGGAGACCAGTCGCTTCTTCTGCTTTGTACTGGTGGAAGGTCTGGACTGCAGCAGACCAGTTCTCCAGTTCCACCATCAGGATGTGGTCCAGCTGGACCAGTTCTCCAGTTCCACCATCAGGATGTGGTCCAGCTGGACCAGTTCTCCTGTTCCACCATCAGGATGTGGTCCAGCATGGTGGAAGGTCTTCCCTGAAAGAGACGTTGTCTGGATGGGAGCAGATGTTTCAGCATTGATGGAGCTTCCCAGATGTGGAAGCTGCCCACGCCATCGGCACTAATGCAACCCCATCCCATCAGAGATGCAGGCTGATAACAAGCTGGATGCTCCCTCTCCTCTTTAGTCTGCAGGACACGCCGTCCATGCTGTCCACAAACTATTCCACATCTTCATCCAGGTTTCCACTCAGAACATTTTAAATGAGCTTTGGTCCAGAGAAGACGGCGTGTTTCTGGATCCTCTTCACATATGATGGAGCTTTAACCTGCATGAACTGGGTTCACACTGGTTTCTGGAAGCTTCCTGAGTCCATGCACTGGTTTCCAGTAGAAAATCATGTCTGCTGTTAATGCAGAACATCACCAGCATCCAGCCTGGTCCCAGCATACAGAGATTCCTTCATGTTATACAGATGGTGGATCTTCTAAGCCTGAGGAGCATTTTTCTAAATGATTAGATCCAGTTTGTACCAGAAAGTCTCTCCATCTTTCTAACTGGGTGACTGTGCCTCTGCCCAGTCATGTTACTGACCTGTTGCCAGTTAAACCAGTAAAAGCTCCTCCAGATGTTACTTTTCCAGCCTGTTCCAACTTTTTACAGATGTTTCTGCATCAGATTCACGTTTTCCATCAGATGATAAAATGTCTCTGATGTTTCTGTCCTACTGGAGAGGAAAGATGAGTCATCATCATCATCATCATCATCATCACGATGATGATGCAGCGTGGAAGTCCCCCCCCAGGTAAAACAGCCTCCTCTACATGCAGAGACGGAGATCCTGAAATACCAAACAGACCACACACACCTGCATCCCCGTGAGAACAGCTGGGAAAGTGTTTTGTTACTCTGACAAACACAGGAAATCCACGGATCAGACCTCAAACCCTCGTTTGCCACGCGGCAAACATCTGCACATGACCAAATGACTGGTTTGGATTCCTGCAGTGAGGCTGACCCGACCAGTCTGTGCTTTTCCTCATGTCTCCTCCTGCTCCCGACAGACCACGCAGAGTTCGCCAGGTGTCCCGAGACGCTGCCCACGAGCTCTCCCAGCGTCCCCGTCTCCAGCTGCGAGCTGAACAAAAACACCAGACGCTGCCACGAGCAGCCGCTGGCCACGCACCTGTCCTGCCGCCTCTACCAGACCTGCGACCACGCCGTGCTCATCTCAGGTTGGACCACCACGCCTTTCTACCGCCGTTTAGCTTTGAGCTCCGTCAGATGGAGTTTTAATTCCCACAGTTTGGATGTTACCTGGTCAGAGGAGTCTGAGACATAAACTGTCCGTTTAACCAGAAACTAAATTCTCATGAAATAAAAATTACGTTGCCAAATAAAAAAATACATATTTTTAATTCCAAGTTGTCAAAACTTTAAATCTTCATTATAAAATGTGTCTCCTATCCGTCTGTAACGCCGTCACTCATCCAAAACGTCAGTCTGATTTTAGTCCAGCTGTTGTCATGGTAACCCAGCGCAGTAAATGAAACTGGATTCCCAGTTTGTTGGAAAAGTGAAGTGTGTGTGTGTCTGTGTGTGTGTGTGTGTGTGTTTGCAGGCGGCTGGCAGCAGCAGATGATGTTCCAGCGTCATGCCCAGAACCTCCAGAGGTTCTATAAAATGCTCAGAAACAACGGCTTCCACAAAGACCACATCAAAACCTTCTTCGCCAGCAGCGTGCAGCTTCCAGGTACGACATGACCACAACTAACCCGAGTCCACCTTCATCAGGCTGGAGAACTGGGCTGGGTCGCATCATGAGGTTCTAATCGCACAATGCCAAACAGAAAACTGATGATCAGAATGAGAAGATCCGAAATGTTCAGAGGATCCAGGATGCAGGGACTGGTCCCACAGCTGAGGAAGAGGAGGGTACTGGACTGGCCTACCTGCAGTCCTGACCTGAACAAACCACGATGTCATGCACGCTGGAAGTTGGTTTTCCGTCATGAGAAAAGAAACCATTATGAAATGTTCCACCTGAGCAGGTGTCTGTCTGTCTGCTTCCAGACGATGTAGAAGGTGTTTACCCGGCAACGGAGAAGGTGGCGATCCGTAACCACGTGTCCTACGTCTGCAGGAAGCAGCACTGCGCCGACACGCTGGTTCTCTACCTGAACTCGCCAACACGCAGCGACGGCACCATGCTGCTGTGGGACGCCAACATGAACGGCATCGTAAGAGAAACACGCACACAAAGTTTCATGTGATCAGGGTCTGCTGGCCGCTGACGGATGATTAAATATGTGGAGATTCTGGAATCAGGGCTGGGATATACTCGCTGTGAGCAACGTGTCTGCGTATGAATCATGGCTGCTAAACGCTCCTCGCGTTATTTAGTGTGTAGGCTGCTAGCGTAGCCGCGTGTCCGTGTGCTACGTTGTCGTCATGCTAACAAGCATCAACATGCGGTCAGACGTAAACACGTTGGCAAATAGTTGTCCGAGACGACATCCATCTTTATGACCTCTCCCCATCGTACAATGATAAACACACATGCTGTAACCATTGGCAACCTATTGGTAAACCATTATTTATGGAAATACAATGTCATTCAATCAGTCCAGGCAGTGTGTAGCGCCCCCTAGCAATGACCTCCAGCATCGTCCGTCTTGGCCGCACCATGCTTCCATTGTTTGGAGCAACTACAGATGTGTCCGAACGTTGAGGTGTGCACCTGCGCGTTTCCCAGCCTGAAGATGACAAAGCCTTTGCAATAGTGAATCCATTCTCTGAAGACCGCTTCCTCAGAGAGATTCGTGGACTTCATGGTGATGTTTTTATGGGTGAATTTCCACCAGGATGATTTTACTTTGAAACCTGATCCAGTTTTGGGACATGCGTAAACCCTGGTGCCGTTTGCTTGCAGTGTGAACCATCTAGTGAACCAGAGAGAGGAAGAGATGTAGATCATCATGGTGGCTTCCTCTCCTGCTGCTCCGGCAGATTCTGGTGAAAACCAGATCAGGCTGGAACACCAAAGTAGAAACAGAAACTCTAAGCGTAAATTCAGTGTTGCTTCATTCTTTACTCATTGTGAACGAGATGTTTTCTGTCCTGGCCACCGATGATCTGGATTTTCTTCTTCTTCCTTGTTGGCCAGCGCCACTTTAGGGAGTGTCACCCTCGAGTTGACGCGATTTGGTTTGGGTGATTAAAGTGTGGCGTGAAAACAAACCAAACCGAAGGAAGGTGTGAAGAGGTGGATTCAACTGATCCAAGTTCCCCAGACTGTCCTGGTGCGAATGTGGACTGTTTTGTCTGTCTACTGGGTCGGGTTGGTGCATAGTTGGTTGTTTTCAAGCAGCAATTCACCACTTAATGCAGAAAACAGAACAATAAGATGAAATCACAGGGGCAGCGCTGAGTTGCATAGCAGACACACGACAGGAGAAGGAACAAACCAAAGAAGAAGAGTAACAGGAAGACGCGATAAACAGCTAAATAAAAAGCACAATAAGAAAATGCAGAAGTAGTTGAGAACAACGGAAGAATTGTGGTTTTCTTCTTCTTCTGGTGTTTTTGGATGGTTGTAAATGACTTAGCAGTTACCTCTACCAACCGGTGTCAGAACTCAGCACTGCCCCCTGCTGGATGAACTGACGTAGTGACCAAGCCAACGTAAAAGATGTGTGGAAGTACGAGGACGGAGACGCGTGATGTTTTAAACCAACGTTCATGTTTACGTACAAAAGCAGGAATGGAACTTAAAGGGTTTTATTTTAATTTGAGTTTATTTGTGCTCCTAGAACTGTAGAAGTTGTTGTGTATAGAAACGCAGTCTGAGAGTCTGACTGTAAATGTCTCTTCGCTCAGGCGGATCTGAAGGAGCGGTACTCGGTGAACGAGCTGCTGGCTGACCTGGCCGGCTGCAGAGCCACTCGCGTCCTGCTGTTCGTGGATCAGAGCTACAGTGGCGTCCTGTTAAAGAGGCTGCGAGGCTCCCAGAAACACTTCAATGTGGTTCTGATTCAGAGCCAGACCCGTTACACCTACGCCTACCAGAACCAGAAGCCGAGCCCGGGCTGGGACGAGAGTAACTGGTCACTCATCAGCCCTGCCAGCTGCCTGCTGGACCACCTGGGGAAGGTGAGTTTCTGGACTGGTTCTGTTTACAGCATTGGACCACCGGGGAATCTTTTTCAGTTTCAGGAAACAATCTGATGTCCAGGCGGTCGGACCAGTAAAGTGTCAGTATAATAACCTTTAAATGACGAAAACTCCACTTTTTCTGCATAGTTTTAGTACAGAGAAGTACGAAAGAATTATCAAGATATTTATATTAATCTATCTTTATAGATATTATTATGAAAAACACAAAAATTCCAAAGCAAAATTAGGGACATTTCAACACTTATTTAAACATTTGTACAATTTAGTCATTTTACTTATTTACATGTTTTGTTTTGTTTTTTTTTTTGTTATTGGAAAACATACATAAAAAAACATATATATATATATATATATATATATATATATATATATATTGATATTTATAACATATAGATAACATAGTCTGATTTTAATGAAAATATATTTAAATTTCTATTGTAAATTTCACATTTTTTCTTAAAAATGTCTGAAATTGGTCAGTTACATATTTTAAAATTATTATTTTTACATCTTCTATATTTTAAATTCATAATATAAATAATTCTATTTTATAATTTCAGGTATGTAAACATGTTTTATTTAATTTAATTTTATTATTTACATATGACTTTACATATTTGCTCATTAATTCCATCTTCCAGATTATTTATGGGTATTCAAAGCAAATATGAAAAATCCAGTTTTTCTCTTTGGGATCAGAGTAAAGTTGTCGTACAAACTGAAGTTGCGGTTATTAATTCGAAATTAACGTGTCTTACTTTTTTGTGCGTCCCTGCAGCATCTTGTTACAGAAACATTCTACATCGATGGATTTTATTCTCCTGAACGCTCCTTTAATCTCTCCGGATGTTTCCAGGGTTCGGGGGCGTCCCGCCTCTTGGAGCCGTGGGCCGGCCTTCTGAAAGTGACGTTGGCTGGCGCGCCCTGCAACGCCACGCCGCCGCTGACGGACAGCGAGATGCGGCGGGAGTACCAAGGCTGCCAGAACCTGCCCACCGCGCTCTGGCACCTGAAACACAGAAGGACCAACTGAGCCAGACGTCCAGACCTCCTGGGAGACGAGCAGAGGACAAATCATGGACACACACACGACACACACAAGCGCTTCCACTTCAAGTCTACGTATTCGTCGCTGGGTGTGTTACGGAAGACTTCAGTTTCAGTGTGTTAATGACGTATCTCCGTGGTGATGACAGCTCGTCCCGATGGGATGTCATCAGTGTGTTTTGTGTGTTTTTGAGTTCAGGAGGAGGGCAGCTGGTCTCCAAGGCTGGCACTAGCTAATGCTGAGGACACGGAGTGAGTGTGTGTGTAAAACACATCTCCTGGGCACGCTAACGTCTCAGTCCAATCATCCATCTCTACTTCTGCCTTTACACCAGCGTCCTCATATGTTCTCGTCCCTCCTCTTCCTCTCTCTTCTTCACTCCTTTTTCATGTCTTATATTTCTCGTCGGCCACTGATTTCTCGCTCTTTATTTGTTCCATCTTGCTGTTTTCATCTGAACAACCAACAAAACACTGAAACATACAGCGAGTTTTCATCCATGTAGTCACCGTGTGCATTAAATAAGAAACTGCACATTTTTCACAGAAATAAAAAAGCATAATGCTTATTTATTTCCACCTGGTGTTTTAACCAAAGGCCACCAATAACATAGGTAAGAACCACCAGAAACATGCCTAAACGTTAAAATGGTTAAATATTAAACAGAATGATTTGGGAGCAACAAATAAATTAATGTTGTTTTTTTTTTTAAACGTGTTTGAAACAACTGGAAGCTGAACAATGAACAATTTTAATAATCATATATCCTAATTATCAGAATCCATGTAAAGTGTAATGCCATTGCGTCCATGTTGCTGTAGCTATCAGGCTAACATGCCATGCTAACAGCATGCTAACTTCACATTGTCCAACTCGGTTATCAGTCAAACAATCAATAATGTGTATCAGGCCTAATAGAGCTAGTTATGTTCATTTTTTTAATACATTTGATTTTAATCGACTAAAAACTCAAAAAACACAAAAAGTCTAACGTTAAAAGAGTTGCAAACATGCTGACAGAAAACAAGCTAACGATGCTTCATTTGTAAGTAAGTAAATTTAACTTTCATGATATATATTACGGAATGACACGACATCTGCTGATGGATGTTCATTAGATCTGTGTTTACCTAATATTTGGATGTCGGAATCACTTTCTTTTAAATACATTTGTTATTGATAAATCCTGTAAAAAGACTGTAAACCTGCAGTAGCTGCATTTACGCGGACAAATATTTTATCATCAGACGGAGATCAATCAAATGGGAGATTCCAGCCGACATGGTAACATGGGAGCTCAGTAAAGCGATCAATCAGTTGTATTTACGACTGAAGTGCCTGGACAAAGGTGGGACCATTTTTTTTTCTTATTTTTATTTTAGACTTTTTGACCGTTGAAATGATCAATAATCCTGAACTCTTTCAGTTTACAGCCAAAACGTAACTTCTACGGTCACGTTCTGTCTGTTGCTGCCATTTTCCAAGTCTTTCGCTGAAAACTCACTACGTCACGTAAATTCCATGTGGTTCAAGCATGTGCAGAAACATCCACCACAAAAGCCATCAGAAGGATCGTAGACACGATTATCTGCCTGCTGATCAGATCGTGAACAGCTTTAAACCACCCCTCTCAATCCCGATAAAAACTCTTTCCGCTCGAGGAACATCGGATCAGCGGTGGTGTCTCCATGACGGATTTTTAATCTGATTGGACGTTTGGTTGGATTAAAAATGCTGCATGTAAACGTAGCTAAAATCACTCATCTGTCATCCAGAAAAAAGCAGATTAAAGATATTTTACATAGGACGAATCAGACCTGATGAAGACGTATGCGTTGTCATGGAGACAGAAAGCTAGTTTCTATCCGTTAGGTAGAAGGAGTGGAGGAAATTAAGACTGGTTTTCTGACAGCGTTCTTTGTGCTTTTTCTTTCTTTTCTATTGCTGTTGCTGACATGAAATCACAAGTAAATCACAACAACTGAAAACAAGCACCTGTTTTAGAGCCCGTTGCAGGTTTAAATACCTACCTGACACTCAGACCCTGCTAAAGTTACTCCGCTTCTGCAGGTTGCACAGTATCGAAGTGCCATTGGTCCCCAGCATTTAAACACAGAAAAAACCATTGGCTCAGAGTTTTAAGCCAGGGATGTCCAAAGTCGGTCCTCCCCAGCTGATCTCCTGCAGGTTTTACATGTATCCCTGTTCCAACACACCTGACTCAAAATAATCAATCGCTGCAGAACCTCATTGGCTGTCAGATCCAATTAATGTGACCCAGATGTGTTGGAAAAGGGATACATGGAAACCCTGCAGGACATCGAGGACTGACTTCGGACACCCCTGTTTTAAACTCTTGGCTGCTCAAACCTGGCCTGACCTCGCATTGCTTCCAGCTGAATGATGCATACTTAGGTTGGGGCCAACTAAAGAATAGAAAACAAGTACTGCAGTTATTTCAGTTAAAAAATAGTTTTCCATCTTAATTGGACAAAATTTCTAAGATTTACTGATGGGGTTCAGAAAATCAGTGCATGTGCACCTATCGTCCCTTATTTCCTGCAACAGCAGTCTGTAACAGAGTTCCAACCAACCGGATCTGCTGTCAGACCAGATCAGATATTCTTACTTTATTTCTACAGAACCTTTCATGTACAAGACTATTCAAAGTGCTTTACATGAAACATTAAAAGCATTACAGAAAAAAAACATAAAAGAAAATACAAATAACAAAATCATAATAAAATCATAAATCATATTAAAATAATTAATAGCAGAATTAAGTAGAAGTTACTGTGCAGATGTCATTCAGGCGCATGAGAAAAGAAATGTTTTTAACCTGGATTTAAAGGTTTCTGCATTTGGTGAAAGTTTCATCTCCACTGGCAGCTAAATTCTGCTTCTCCATGTTTAGTCTGGACTCTGGTCTGGACTCTGGTCTGGTCTCTGGTCTGGACTCTGGTCTGGACTCTGGTCTGGACTCTGGTCTGGACTCTGATCTGGACTCTGGTCTGGTCTCTGGTCTGGACTCTGGTCTGGACTCTGGTCTGGTCTCTGGTCTGGACTCTGGTCTGGACTCTGGTCTGGTCTCTGGTCTGGACTCTGGTCTGGACTCTGGTCTGGTCTCTGGTCTGGACTCTGGTCTGGACTCTGGTCTGGTCTCTGGTCTGGACTCTGGTCTGGACTCTGGTCTGGACTCTGGTCTGGTCTCTGGTCTGGACTCTGGTCTGGACTCTGATCTGGACTCTGGTCTGGACTCTGGTCTGGTCTCTGGTCTGGACTCTGGTCTGGACTCTGGTCTGGACTCTGGTCTGGACTCTGATCTGGACTCTGGTCTGGTCTCTGGTCTGGACTCTGGTCCGGTCTCTGGTCTGGACTCTGATCTGGACTCTGATCTGGACTCTGGTCTGGACTCTGATCTGGACTCTGGTCTGGACTCTGGTCTGGTCTCTGGTCTGGACTCTGGTCTGGACTCTGGTCTGGTCTCTGGTCTGGACTCTGGTCTGGACTCTGGTCTGGTCTCTGGTCTGGACTCTGGTCTGGACTCTGATCTGGACTCTGATCTGGACTCTGGTCTGGACTCTGATCTGGACTCTGGTCTGGACTCTGGTCTGGACTCTGGTCTGGTCTCTGGTCTGGACTCTGATCTGGTCTCTGGTCTGGACTCTGGTCTGGACTCTGATCTGGTCTCTGGTCTGGACTCTGGTCTGGACTCTGGTCTGGACTCTGATCTGGTCTCTGGTCTGGACTCTGGTCTGGTCTCTGGTCTGGTCTCTGGTCTGGACTCTGGTCTGGACTCTGGTCTGGTCTCTGGTCTGGTCTCTGATCTGGTCTCTGGTCTGGACTCTGGTCTGGTCTCTGGTCTGGACTCTGGTCTGGTCTCTGATCTGGACTCTGGTCTGGTCTCTGATCTGGTCTCTGGTCTGGTCTCTGGTCTGGTCTCTGGTCTGGACTCTGGTCTGGACTCTGGTCTGGACTCCGGTCTGGACTCCGGTCTGGACTAGTTGACCTGAGTCTGCTTGGTTTATATTCTCTGAACGTATCACAGATGGATTCTGGTCCAGAACCATTCTGGGATTCTGTAAACAATCAGCAGGTTTTGAAATCTATCCTGTGACTGACTGGAAACCAGTATAAACTGGAAACCAGTGTAAAGAGTTTTAAACTGGTGTGATGCGTTCAGACCTCTTAGTTCTAGTTAAAGCTCCAGCAGCATCTGGATGAGCTGCAGATGTTTAATGCTCCTTTTAGGAAGTCCTGTTAAAAGACCGTTCCAGTAATCCAGTCTACTGGTTTTACTGGGAAGTCCTGTTAAAAGACCGTTCCAGTAATCCAGTCCACTGGTTTTACTGGGAAGTCCCGTTAAAAGACCGTTCCAGTAATCCAGTCCACTGGTTTTACTGGGAAGTCCTGTTAAGAGACCGTTCCAGTAATCCAGTCTACTGGTTTTACTGGGAAGTCCTGTTAAAAGACCGTTCCAGTAATCCAGTCTACTGGTTTTACTGGGAAGTCCTGTTAAAAGACCGTTCCAGTAATCCAGTCTACTGGTTTTACTGGGAAGTCCCGTTAAAAGACCGTTCCAGTAATCCAGTCTGCTGGTTTTACTGGGAAGTCCCGTTAAAAGACCGTTCCAGTAATCCAGTCTACTGGTTTTACTGGGAAGTCCTGTTAAGAGACCGTTCCAGTAATCCAGTCTACTGGTTTTACTGGGAAGTCCTGTTAAAAGACCGTTCCAGTAATCCAGTCTACTGGTTTTACTGGGACGTCCCGTTAAAAGACCGTTCCAGTAATCCAGTCTACTGGTTTTACTGGGAAGTCCCGTTAAAAGACCGTTCCAGTAATCCAGTCCACTGGTTTTACTGGGAAGTCCCGTTAAAAGACCGTTCCAGTAATCCAGTCTACTGGTTTTACTGGGAAGTCCCGTTAAAAGACCGTTCCAGTAATCCAGTCCACTGGTTTTACTGGGAAGTCCTGTTAAAAGACCGTTCCAGTAATCCAGTCTGCTGGTTTTACTGGGAAGTCCCGTTAAGAGACCGTTCCAGTAATCCAGTCTACTGGTTTTACTGGGAAGTCCCGTTAAAAGACCGTTCCAGTAATCCAGTCCACTGGTTTTACTGGGAAGTCCCGTTAAAAGACCGTTCCAGTAATCCAGTCTGCTGGTTTTACTGGGAAGTCCCGTTAAGAGACCGTTCCAGTAATCCAGTCTACTGGTTTTACTGGGAAGTCCTGTTAAAAGACCGTTCCAGTAATCCAGTCTACTGGTTTTACTGGGAAGTCCCGTTAAGAGACCGTTCCAGTAATCCAGTCTACTGGTTTTACTGGGAAGTCCCGTTAAAAGACCGTTCCAGTAATCCAGTCCACTGGTTTTACTGGGAAGTCCTGTTAAAAGACCGTTCCAGTAATCCAGTCCACTGGTTTTACTGGGAAGTCCCGTTAAGAGACCGTTCCAGTAATCCAGTCTACTGGTTTTACTGGGACGTCCCGTTAAAAGACCGTTCCAGTAATCCAGTCCACTGGTTTTACTGGGAAGTCCCGTTAAAAGACCGTTCCAGTAATCCAGTCTGCTGGTTTTACTGGGAAGTCCCGTTAAAAGACCGTTCCAGTAATCCAGTCCGCTGGTTTTACTGGGAAGTCCTGTTAAAAGACCGTTCCAGTAATCCAGTCTGCTGGTTTTACTGGGAAGTCCCGTTAAGAGACCGTTCCAGTAATCCAGTCTACTGGTTTTACTGGGACGTCCTGTTAAAAGACCGTTCCAGTAATCCAGTCTACTGGTTTTACTGGGAAGTCCCGTTAAAAGACCGTTCCAGTAATCCAGTCTACTGGTTTTACTGGGAAGTCCCGTTAAAAGACCGTTCCAGTGATCCAGTCTACTGGTTTTACTGGGAAGTCCTGTTAAAAGACCGTTCCAGTAATCCAGTCTACTGAAGATGAATGCATGGATGAGTTTCTACTGGTCTTACTGGGAGACTAAACTTTTAATCCTGTTGATGTTTCTCAGTTGGTAAAAAGCTCTTAGTGAAGCTTTTATGTGGCTGCTGAAAGTCACATCTGAGTCTATCAACACTCCAAGGTTCCAGACTTGATTGGTGGTTTTGAGAGCTGGAGTCTCCAGGCGTTTACCAACGCTGACCTTCTCTTTGCTACCAAACAGAATCATCTCAGTTTTGTCTTCATGTAATTGAAGGGAATTCTCTCTCATTCGGGTGTTTACTTGCTCCAAACACTGGCACAGTAAGTCTACTGGACTGTGGTCATCTGGTGACAAAAACACATAAAGCTGTGTGTCGTCTGCATAACTGTGATAATTTATGTTAAAGTTCTGTAGTCTTTGACCCAAAGGGAACATATACAAGTTGAACAGAAGAGGTCCAAGGATGTTTTAAACACATCCGTCGAGCAGAACTTTCTTCTCGGGGGGCTCGGAGAAGTTTTGTTCGAATGGTTGGACATTTGAAGTGGGCATGGTTAATGTATAATAAGGGGAGAAAATAAATGTGAAATGTTTCTGACACCTGCCATCTCGGCCCGTTTCGGGTGCCGGAGAATTAACTTTACTATCAAATCTAGAACTTGACAGGTATGATGATAATCAAACAATTAAGGAATAAATAAATAAACGCCGCTCTGCTACTTTTACTGTTCTTTTTTCCCAACAGTACAAAGAACACTTAGCCAAAAAGAGATGCAATCGTAACTTTTCTCACCATTTTAATTGTCCATAAAGCTGGTAAAGTCGCAAATAATGACTCTGATCCGGTACGGAGTCAGCGGCTGTCTGGCACATAACATATCGTCCTGTGATGAAGAAAAGATTTTTCTCCAGCAGGCGATGAAGTTTGGCCTCAGTTACCGTCCTGATGAGAAGTAGCGGTCGGCGGCGGTCTCGTCTCCCTGAAGGGATTCAGCGGTGTGGGTGGGGAGGGGGAGGTGGATTGTAAATGAGATAAATACAGATGTTGGCAGAAGACAAATCTGGCAAATGTTGGGCAGATTTCAGAGGACTCAGCTATTCAGATAATATAAGATGTGGATCAAACCTTAAAATACTGATTGTTATAAAAATCTTTTTCTACAGCAGACAGATTTCCGTTTTTTCCCGGGAACAGTTGAATGGCGCTAGGTCCTGAAGATGGCGACCGCTGGAAAACCGTCAATGAAACCCATGAATAGATGGCATAGCTATTCAAATCAATCTGACAAGAAATCACAGTCCTGCAGGTTTTCATTATATCCCAGCTCCAACATATGGATTAAATGGATCCAACAAGTTCTGATACCTTAAGAATGGTGTGTTGGAGCAGGGAAACATCCATAGTGTTTAACTGCAAAATATCTACTCCTATGTTTAACTTTCACGTATGATAACGTCCCTGTAACACTATTGATCATTTCAATAGCTGCGTTTCCGTTACAATATTTTACAAAACTAAAGTGATATTTGTAAGTTTTGACAAACAACAGTTGCGATTTACAGGTGTTTCCATTGTTTAGCACATAGGCCTCAGTTACAGAATTATGGATTATGCAAAGTAGCCACGTAGCGTTATTTTGGAGTTTTCTACTTGATGAGGAGAATTTACTAAGATGGTTCTGCCAAGTTGTTGCCAGCCTCTTAGCAACCGCGATTTTGAAGTTAAAACTAAACCGTAGCGATGCAATTTTACACGTAATGATGTTTAATTTATGGTATGCTAACAGAGGAGGAACCTGGCCAACCTAAATGAACCTTTAACCAGATGAGGGTTGCATGAGTTGACTTCTGCTGATCCAAATGAAAGCGTTGCAAGGAGCTTGGATCGCTTGTCTTTTTCTCCGGCTTCATGAGAAACCTGGACTGGTGTGAAGACCCAAATTATTAGAACAACCAAAAACAAGACAATCAAAAGCACAACGGTCACACATGCACCAGTCTGCAAGCCAGGTTGATCACCTGATGTTACCTGGATAACAACAATTTTACCACAAAGAAATAATAAATGGACTGATTTTAATCTTTTTATTGCATTTATTAGAAGAAATCCACTCAGCTAAACGATGCTGGTAAAACACTGGCAGAAGTAAATACCTTGTAATGTTTTATCAAAGAGAATTGTGTACTTACCTGTCCAAGGTACTCAGCAGTGTCCAGACCACCAAACCAGAACCGCTGACGTTAAGGACACAAAAAAGATCTTCCTGAGGTTGGAAGGAAGGATTTAACCCTGACAGTGTGGAGTCAGGAGGTTAAAGATGTCGCGTTAGAGTCAGAAGGTGGTTGACACTCAGGAATCACAAGACAGAATATTAGATTGCAGTGTTCGTAAGTAAGAAATGAAGCACTGAAGCTGCCCTCCCTGCTACTTAGTACGTGTTAAATCACACAAAACACGCACAATGTTCACTCGTCCTCACTCTTCCAGCATATGTGATGTTCTGCACTGTGATGTTTGTCGACGTCTACCATGATCCCGTCAAGCACAGGCCAGATGTTGCTGCTTCCCTTCCTGCTGTGTGATGTGCAGATGTGTCTTCTGACCTTACATCGGAAGTTTGTTCGGTTAAAATGTTGATTTTGATTCAATGAACTTGCGTGGGACATTTCAGAGCAGAAAATGACAATATGTGCATATTCAGCTTGTGTTTTGATCTGTACAGAATGCCGTGTAATTTGAGCCGTTTCTAGATGCATGCAGTGAATCACAAACTATAATCAATAAAGTGCTTTTAGAACGTGACGTACATGAGATTTACTTGTCTCGCTTGCATCTACAAATCACTGACCTGATAGACATAAACGCCACGTTCAGACACATCAGTATAAGTCAACATAAAGCATAAAAAGTGAGCAACCTAGAAAGCGAAAAAATTTAAAACATCACATGGAGCAATCTCTCAAGGTATGTAGTGCTTTGCACTCTTCCAAACTATCTACTTTTACGTTTGTTAATAATTCTGTGTTAATTTTTATCTATCATAGATCAATTTAAGTAAAATTTAAAGATGGCAAACTAGCTTTTTATTTATTTTTTTTTTTTATATAAAACAGTTATATCCTGTTTTGTACTGCATGGACCAGACACAATAGCCATCTTCATTTTAATGTGCTTGAAAGCATATTGGTAACAATTTGTCTCCAAAATGTGTGAAATGTTTGTTTAAACTGAAAATTTCACATACCTTTATTAATTTTCAACGTTTTTATTAGTAATCAAACAAAAGTCTGCCTGACAAATTCTCTTAATTTGTCCGAGTAAGCCCTCAGGGTGCACGTTTAGGTTTACGCCAAACCCTAACCTTTGACACCAGCACTTTCAGCCTATCCAGGATGTTTTTACCAAAACAATCTGAGTAACATTATCACTTTGGCTTTTGACAGCAGGAATTTTCTAAGTTTAACCTGTAGAATATAAAAAAATATTTATTTTGAGTATTAGTGTTACGAAGAACAATGAAGAAAAAGAGAAATCACCTCAGACTCTGAAAGAACAGAAAATAAACACAATGAATTTGATGCTCACTCAAAACCTCTGTGGACAGTTTTTCAGTCACAACAGCCTTGTTTTAGCCATTTGGCCAAAATAAAATATATAACCTACGTCATAGCTAATAAGAGCTTGTTCAGGCTAATGTAGTAAAAACTTAACCAACTTAAGGCTAAAGTTTGGTTGTTCAGGCTAATATGACAGCTTTTTTGGGACAACCAAAGGGTAATGTAATGTTGCCTTGCTCGGACTAAAGTAGCCTCCTGACTAACATTACTTTCTTTAGGCTAGGATCAGGCTCATTTAGCTTGTTTAGGCTGATATTATGGCTAAAGCTACCTTGCACAGCATAATGTAACAGCTAATGTCACTTGTTCAAGCTAAAATAAAGACAAATATTACCTTATTTAAGCTAACTGAATGGTAATGTTAGTTGGTTCAGGCTGAAGTAGTAACTAAAGCTACGTTGTTTTGACTAAAGTGGCAGATAATATTTCTTGTTCAGAATAATGTAGCAGGTGAAGCTACATTATTCAAGCTAATGTAGAAGCTTCTTTTGATCTTGTTCAGTGTAATGTAGCATCTAATTCAACCTTTTTAAAGCTAATGTAGCAGCTAAAGTCACTTTGATCAGGCTAATATAGCACTTTATGCCTTCTTGTCTAATGCAATGTAACAGGTAATGCTACCTTGCTCAGGCTAATGTTACAACTGTTAGCCTGGTCAGGTTAATGTAGCACAAAATGTGCCCTTTAGTCTCGCTCAGGCTAATTTGGTGGCTGATATGATCCTGTTCAGACTGTTGTAGCATCTAAAATGATCCTGTTAAAGCTAACCAAATGCTAATGTTAGCTTGTTTAGACGCTCAGTTTACACTGGAGATGTTTTGGCTGTAGCTAGATTCAAAGGAGGTGAACATTTTGCCAATGTTGCTAAAGGACTTAGTGCATCACACATTTTCATATTAAATTTAGCATTAAGTGTCTTGAATGAAGTCGTCGTTCTGTGTCCTGATTTGCTCTCCTGGACTCTGCTGCTGTTTCTTCCACATAGCTGCGTACAATCCTCCCTGCAGCATCAGCTCTTCATGTCTAAACACAAAACAACATGATAAAATCACAACCTTTACCTTGACTAAAATTTCTGTTAAGTAAAAAGATTAAACAAAAATACAGAACAACAAACAGGAAGCTACTTGTAGTCTCTTACAACACCAGGGCTGCTTTAAGGACCGAGTTAAGCTGTAAAAATAAAAATGCAAACTTTAGCCAACTTTACTATGAATAAATAAAACCAAAAGTGTGTTAGTGTCTGGACTGCCAGACAGAAGGAGACAGAAAGGGTCAGAAATAGAGGCTGAGAGGGCAAGAGACAGAACAGGTTGGCGCAAAACGAGACAGATGGAGGCCAACAGAAAGGGAAAGAAGGATGAAATGGAAACGGTAAAGGGAGGGAAATAAATGCAGGGCTAAGAGGTGAAGTGCAAAGAAGTGATGTCGAAAAAGCTTTAAATTATGGCTGACCATTTTAGGTCTATAAATACTTTATAGTATGGCTGCCTAATTTGAAAGCACATTTTCTTGCTAATTTGGATCATTGAAGCACCTGCAAACTCAGTCTTTTACAGCTTTGGATCCAGTTAATATTTCTGCAGATATGAAATATCCATTTTAAAGTAAATAAAAATAAACAATGATTTAGGTGTTTGACAGATGCTTTAGGGTTTTCACAGACTTAAATAAAAAAGAATAAATGTTTTTTATTACTTTTTCATTTGTTGATCAGCTAGCAGAGGAGTGAGGATAAAATAATGGAAACCTTGTTAAAGGTGGGACATGATATTCTAGTAAGCTGCTAATCAAACACTTCCTCCTGTAGTGTTGGGAAGTGTTTGAGCAATGTTTGGGGGTTCAACAGCACCTTTCTCAATCCCCGCTTTACGGCTTTGTTGGTAGCAGCTGCTGGTGGTGTGTGATACACCTTAAAGCTACCATATAAACACAAATGTAGACACAAATTACACTCAATGACCCTGGAAGTATTACTGTGCACATCCATATCCAGCAAGTGTACATGGAAATGAAGCAGGTAAGAAATATCTGCTTTCTGGAATTATCAGATTATTAACATGATCATGTAGATAAATAATCTAATTAAGTTCTATCAGAGACTTTGACCATCAAAATCATATATCCGGGAGTAATCAGATTACTGTAATAATCAGATTTTACATATCTACATGCACTTCTGAAATGCAGTATAAAATATCTCAATTTTCAGTCTATTAATAAGTTGCTTTTATAGTACATATGTAGTAATTTTCAAAACATCTGGTCTTTGATAAACATGGTGGCGCTAGCAGTATTAGCATTAGCTGCTAATGGGAAAGCTAATAAGCTTTCCTTAGTTTCCTCTGACTTCCCACGGCTGCCCGTCATCGTGGTTTTCTCGAGTTCCACTCGCATTGTGACTCATCGCTTCAGTTGTTTAACCGAAGAAGGTAAAAAGATGGAAACAATGCAGTTTTTTTGCACATGGGCAAATGTAAAAGCTTGATATAATCCAGATATTCAGGTCCACATGCACAAAACATCGGAGGATTGAGGAGAAATCTGTGTTAATCTGAATTCTCAAATTAAGATAGTGGCAGTCATCTGAAAAAGTACTTAACATTTTGTTTCTATGTGACCACTTGGATTATCTGATAACTTCAGAAATCAGGGAATGAGCTTTGGTGTGGATGAAATGGCAGATATATGATTATGACAAATCAGAAGATAGAGTTTTCCTCAACACTTCACGTATGTAGTACGTAGTTTAGTCCAGGGTACATGCGGGTATATGGAGTATACCCACATCTTTATCTGTCAGCATTAAGTATAACCACTTCTAAACCCCTGTGATGCTGCTTTTACAATTAAAAACATCTCTGCACAATACCTGCATCAACCAGCAGCTCTGCTAAGGTTAGCTACACTGGTGCAGTTAGCCATCGGCAGAGTTAACTTCAGCCTGAACATAGACATAAAACTGATATATGTATATAAGTCTATGAGCCTGTCTCTCACCAGTCTGTGTCCCAGTACTGGTTTAGTCATATCATAACCCTTCCTCCCTGAAACCGAAGAGCAGAAACTACGTGACAATGAGCAGATCTACTGATAGTAGTCCTACATGTCACTTTTTCTGAAAGTGTTTTTCGGGGATACTTATTTTCTGTTTTAAAAAAAAAAAAAGGGTGAAAAATTGAGATTGTACCCACTTCTTTAGTGACCACAACACAACCGCGTAGATCTGCTTCACTGCTTTCTTTTAAATCTGCACATGTGAGAAAAATATTAGTTTTTCTTCCATCATTCTACATCCTCTGTTAAAATGGTGGAAGCGCTGTTGCCACAACATGAGCAGAACGCAGAAGAAGAACGTGCAGTGGCGCGAAGTCGGCGTGTGAATGATGTTAGCTTCCTTAGCTAACCCTAAGACGATGCCGCTATGTTCCAGTACTACATGTTTTGAAGTTTACACAAAGTTACGTCGCAACGTATTTGAAAAGAAATCTAATAATAGACTGGAAATGACCGGGTTTATATTCATCCCTTTTGATTAGAGCATGATGTGCCACTTATCTGATTTTTAAGCTCATATAATTTACAGTAGTCTTGAGCAAAAACTCCTCGTTTTACCAGAATTAACCAAGAAACCAGTCGATTTAAACCAAAGACAGGCAGCAGGTACATTTATTCCAGACCAGGAGGTATCAGATATGTATCAGATGAATGGAATGAATGAATGAATTGAATTTCCCTTGGGGGATTAATAAAGTATTTTTCATTTAATTTCATTTAATTTCATAAAGATTAAAAAACAGAATTAGCTGCAGGATTCATGTCAAAACTCCACCTACATCCTTTATATTTGTCTTATTAGCCCAGGTGTGGGATCAGTGCTAAGGTGATGTGTGTAACCTTAATGTCCACAGTGTTTGTAGGATAAATTTAACAGCCCGAGGACAAGATGAGCGCTCTTCCTGTTCAACCACACCGGAGGTTAAACGGGTCGGCTGATGTTTACATCACAGGGTCAATCAAAAGATGGATGGTTTTGTTTCGGTGTTCAGCGAACACGCCTGCAGGGCCGAACAGAAACGACTGTGTGATCGAATCAACTCTCAGGTGAGCTCTTATCAATACCTCAGTGTTGTCCTCTTTACCGAGGTTGTGTGGAAAAGGAAGTCTTCAGACCCAGCTCCTATATCAAAGGCTTGTATGCATCAGTGTGTGTGTGTGTGTGTGCACGTGTGTGTGCATGCCTCTGGCTGCTAGAAAAGATACCAGGAGGTTTAAAAGCAAGACAAAACACACTCTTGGGTTTTGATCAACAGATAACAAATTTGCAGGCACTTAGGACACACATGGTCATTGAGGTGTAACACGCTCACACATCTTGAGATGCAGCACTTCCTGCCATCAGCCTTACCTTCCTCGCTCTGCAACCTGCCCTCTGTCAAGCACCAGGATCTGGTCTGCCACCACGATGGTGGACAACCTGCAACGTCGGATGAACATGCATCTTTTTTAGTCTCCTTACGTCAGTTTAATAATGGTGGAGGGTATTTAGTATCATTAGCAGCTTTCATATGTTCACATCTCACAGTGTCTCAGCAGGATTATTGTTTATCATTAAAGGGACATTATGTAAGATTTGCTGTTGACTGCTTTTCTACATGCATTATCACTGGTGTATCACGACCTCCGATAATAATCGGACACAGTCTTGGAAGTGAAGATTTGTTTATACATACGATGGGTAAGCCACTGTCTGACAGTCAGCCATCTTGAAACTATGGATGCTAGTAAGGGACAAATAGCACTAACACAGAATAAGAATGCGGTTTCTTGCAAGCCAGCATTAGAGCCTCCATGACATCACCTGTAGGTTTCAAAGAGCTGAACTGAAGCTCGATGGGCACCTCCCATGTCGCCATCTTGGAAGCGTCACCCGTGTCTTTGCTCCCGAAATATACAAAAATGTGCAAAGATTTGAAGCTGAGCGGGTTCTCTGAGCCGCCTGTAGCAAAGAGCTAAGACCGTTAACTTGAAGCTAACGGGAGCAAACCAGCTACCACAGGCTAAAGCTAAAGTTCACTTTCAGCTAGCTAACAACCACAGTTGTGCTACGCTTTGCCTTCTTGCTGCTGGGTATCAGGTACCTGTCAATCAAAAGGGTATGAATTTCCAGATGAAATAACATCTACACAGATGAGTTATAAACCCTCCCACCCTGCTTTCTGCAGCTTTCAGTGTCGTAGTAAACAGCAGCTTTTTGTCCCAGTAAATGCAGCGTGTAAAGCCTTCCACCTGCTTTTAGTTTGACTTTACCACCACTATGAAAGCTATCGAAACCAGGTGAAGATACCTTTCCACCAGAGGAGAAGATCCGGATGTAACCGGGCTAATGATGCCACACAGTTTGCAATATTTATGAAATCACAAACTTCTTCACCTGAGTGAAAACTAATGATAATGTGTTTTTATTTCATCTGTGTTGATGATGCTTTTTGACCCACAGTGGCTACCGTTGTTGCTGCAGGCATTCGAAGAGGTGAGGAGATAGAATACTACTAATAATGACAATACGTTTTATTTCTGGGCATGCATTTTTGGTTTGATACACAATGCCAATGTAAAATGGGAGAAATTCTTACAGATTGTCCCTAGACCAGTTCAGCCTGTCAACAAACTCAGGGTGATTTCAGGGTAAAAAGAAAACAACACAGTAAATACTCCCCTCCCTGAGCCGTCACCTTATCGTGGTGGAGGGGTTTGTGCGTCCCGAAGATCCTAGCAGCTATGTTGTTGGGGGCTTTATGCCCCTGGTAGGGTCACCCATGGCAAACAGGTGTCTAGGGGAGGGACCAGACCAAGCACGGCTCGTCGGCTCATCAACTCCTATGATAAACACAAGCAGAAATGTTCCCTTGCCCGGACGCGGGTTACCGGGACCCCCCTCTGGAGCCAGGCCTGGAGGTGGGGTACGAGAGCGAGTGTCTGGTGGCCGGGCCTTCGCCCATGGGGCCCGGTCAGGCTCAGCCTGAAAGGGTTACATGGGCCCCACCTCCTGTGGGCTCACCATCTGTGGGAGGAGCCGTAGGGGTCGGGTGCAATGTAAGCTGGGCAGCAGCAAGGGGCGGGGACCCTGGTGGTCCGATCCCCGGCTGCAGAAGCTGGCTCTAGGGACTGTAGCTGGCTCTGGAGTTGCTCATGGTGAGAGGTGCTGAGCAGGTGTGGGCATTCTCATCAGCCCCCAGCTTGGTGCCTGCACGTTGGGGTTTACCCCGGTGGATGAAAGGGTAGTTTCCCTCCGCCTCCGGGTGGGGGGACGGGTCCTGACTGTTGTCTGTGCTTATGCACCGAACAGCAGTTCAGAGTACCCACCCTTTCTGGAGTCCTTGGAGGGAGTGCTGGAGGGTGCTCCTTCTGGGGACTCCATTGTTCTGCTGGGGGACTTCAATGCTCACGTGGGCAATGAGAGTGAGACCTGGAGGGGAGTGATTAGGAGGCATGGTCCCCCCCCTCTGAACCCAAATGGTGTTTTGTTATTGGACTTCTGTGCTCGTCATGGATTGTCCATAACGAACACCATGTTCCAACATGGATGGATGAGATCCGCCCGGATCGGTGCAGCGTCTGCAGTAATGCGGACTCTGCGCCGGTCTGTCGTGGTGAAGAAGGAGCTGAGCCAGAAGGCGAAGCTCTCGATTTACCAGTCGATCTACGTTCCTACCCTCACCTATGGTCATGAGCTGTGGGTCGTGACCGAAAGAAGGAGATCTCGTATACAGGCGGCTGAAATGAGTTTCCTCCGCAGGGTGGCCGGGCTCTCCCTTAGAGATAGGGTGAGGAGCTCGGTCATCCGGGAGGAGATCAGAGTAGAGCCGCTGCTCCTCCGCATCGAGAGGAACCAGTTGAGGTGGCTCCGGCATCTGGTCAGGATGCCTCCTGGACCTCCCTGGTGAGGTGTTCCAGGCACGTCCCTCTGGGAGGAGACCCCGGGGAAGACCCAGGACACGCTGGAGGGATTACATCTCTCGGCTGGCCTGGGAACGCCTCGGGATCCCCCCGCAGAGTTTGCAAATGTGGCTGGGGAGAGGGAAGTCTGGGCTTCCCTGCTTAGGCTGCTGCCCCCGCGACCCGACCCCGGATAAGCGGCAGAAGATGAAGATGAAGAAGATGAAGATGAAGTAAATACTGCTGAACACGTCTCGTGGTAGTAAGACATATCAAAAGTGTACGCCGAGTTTCCCTCCTACGCCGAGTTTCCCTCCTACGCCAGGTTTCCCTCCTACGCCAGGTTTCCCCCCTACGCCAGGTTTCCCTCCTACGCCGAGTTTCCCTCCTACGCCGAGTTTCCCTCCTACGCCGAGTTTCCCTCCTACGCCAGGTTTCCCTCCTACGCCAGGTTTCCCTCCTACGCCAGGTTTCCCTCCTACGCCGAGTTTCCCTCCTACGCCAGGTTTCCCTCCTACGCCGAGTTTCCCTCCTACGCCGAGTTTCCCTCCTACGCCAGGTTTCCCTCCTACGCCAGGTTTCCCTCCTACGCCAGGTTTCCCTCCTACGCCAGGTTTCCCTCCTACGCCGAGTTTCCCTCCTACGCCGAGTTTCCCTCCTACGCAGAGTTTCCCTCCTACGCCGAGTTTCCCTCCTACACCAGGTTTCCCTCCTACGCCAGGTTTCCCTCCTACGCCGAGTTTCCCTCCTACGCCGAGTTTCCCTCCTACGCCGAGTTTCCCTCCTACGCCGAGTTTCCCTCCTACACCAGGTTTCCCTCCTACGCCAGGTTTCCCTCCTACGCCAGGTTTCCCTCCTACGCCGAGTTTCCCTCCTACGCCGAGTTTCCCTCCTACACCAGGTTTCCCTCCTACGCCAGGTTTCCCTCCTACGCCAGGTTTCCCTCCTACGCCAGGTTTCCCTCCTACGCCAGGTTTCCCTCCTACGCCGAGTTCCCCTCCTACGCCAGGTTTCCCTCCTACGCCAGGTTTCCCTCCTACGCCGAGTTTCCCTCCTACGCCGAGTTTCCCTCCTACGCCGAGTTTCCCTCCTACACCAGGTTTCCCTCCTACACCAGGTTTCCCTCCTACGCCGAGTTTCCCTCCTACGCCGAGTTTCCCTCCTACGCCGAGTTTCCCTCCTACGCCAGGTTTCCCTCCTACGCCAGGTTTCCCTCCTACGCCGAGTTTCCCTCCTACGCCGAGTTTCCCTCCTACGCCGAGTTTCCCTCCTACGCCGAGTTTCCCTCCTACACCAGGTTTCCCTCCAACGCCAGGTTTCCCTCCTACGCCGAGTTTCCCTCCTACGCCGAGTTTCCCTCCTACACCAGGTTTCCCTCCTACGCCGAGTTTCCCTCCTACGCCGAGTTTCCCTCCTACGCCGAGTTTCCCTCCTACGCCGAGTTTCCCTCCTACGCCGAGTTTCCCTCCTACGCCAGGTTTCCCTCCTACGCCGAGTTTCCCTCCTACGCCGAGTTTCCCTCCTACGCCGAGTTTCCCTCCTACGCCGAGTTTCCCTCCTACGCCGAGTTTCCCTCCTACGCCGAGTTTCCCTCCTACGCCAGGTTTCCCTCCTACGCCAGGTTTCCCTCCTACGCCGAGTTTCCCTCCTACGCCGAGTTTCCCTCCTACGCCAGGTTTCCCTCCTACGCCAGGTTTCCCTCCTACGCCAGGTTTCCCTCCTACGCAGAGTACGTGTCATGTCATTACAAAGCAAAAGCTCCTTGTTTAATCTTTCATACCGAAACTGAAAAAGCAGGTCTGACTCGGTTCTACAGGGCGGACGGTGAGTTTATGTTTTCTGAAAAGATTGAAATAATCCGACAAGGATGCAAGGTTTTCTTTCTTCATCTTTCATGACTAACATGAGCGTGAAAGTGGCGAGAAGCGGACGGAGAGGCTGGAAGTGCAAGTGGACGTTAAACATTCAGCTGTCCGATAAAAGAAAAGCAGCTGCCGTCAACAACAGAAAACACTTCTGTCATTCCTACTGCACATGTGCAGCGGACACAGCCGAGTCCTTCTGGGTTGGAGAACTCTGAATGAACTCGTCTGTAAATTATTAAAGTTAATATTTATGACCACTCTCTGATGAACCTCTGATTACAGTGGCTCAGTCATCTCGCCGCTTCTTCTCTGCTCTGGATTCTGGAGATCTTTTCACTTCCTGACGTTTACAGCTGAACGATTTCTCATGAGTCCAGAATTTCTACAGTTTGTAGGTAAATTTTGCAGAAAGAACAGGAGGAAATGATATTTTTGTACATGCTGGTGTTTGCCCCCTTTCCTCTCCAAACTGATGAATGTTACTTTCAGCTTCAGCCGAGCCACCGCGGCGCTTTAATGTCAGAGAAGGCTATCTTTGGACAGCCGCCTTCAATATTTGATAGAAAACCTCGGTCACAGGAAGAAATATCTCTCGCCAGAGACGGCGGATGTCAAGGGGCTTTTCTTCACCCATTCAGGCATTTCATTTGGAAAAAAACACTCCGGGTGTTTACATGCAGGCAGAATGTTCCATAAATGAGGTCCACATCCTGGATTTTAGGTTGGGAGGAACACAAAAACCATTTAAAGGCATTTGGCAACAGGGTGATCGTGTTTGTATCATGCATGTTGCTTGCTCACCTCCAGGAAACCAACTAACCAGGAAACATCAAGTCCATCAACAAGACAGGAAACATTACTGGATGTTTCTCAGAAGCATCATTATTTAGACGTTAAATTCAACATTCCCACCTGAGTTTTACTCATTTATCCCATAAAACTTCAAGAAATTTGTGTTAACCTCGGTTCGCCTGGTTCTTTTCATAAAAACAAGCCTGTAAAAGCAGAATGTTTTTTCTCAAGTCAGCCTGCAGACATGACGTTTCCATGCAGATGTGAGGTTTCCATGCAGACGTGATGTTGCTATGGAGACGTGACGTATCCATGTAGACGTGACGTTTCTAAGGAGACGTGACGTTTCCATGCAGATGTGATGTTTCCATGGAGACGTGATGTTTCCATGGAGACGTGATGTTTCTATGGAGGCGTGACGTTTCCATGGAGACGTGACGTTTCCATACAGACGTGACGTTTCCATGGAGACACAATGTTTCCATGCAGACGTGATGTTTGAGGTGAAGCAGTACAAAAAGCAACTAGGATAACAGCATACGTAACTGACAGAACTTTGTAGAAACAACACAGAGACGGATCTGCAACGTGGGATGATTATGTTGCAGCACGTTTCCGTAGCAACAGCCAACATCAGCTTCATTACGCTTGTTACAGTAGTTTATTCCTGGTCAGGGAGAAGTCTGACGCCAACAGTATTTTTGTAAATATGCACACATAGTTTAGTAAGGTGAATCAGTTTTATTACACTGCTGCTAGCATCACCATAGCAACGTGTTAATCACCTGGTTCAGATCAGCTGCCTTTGACAGTTGAATGAGAGAAGCGCGCTGTAGCTTGACAACGGCTGTTTAGCAATAAAACTACATCAAGCCAACATAAAATAGCTCCTGTACTTTAGAAAAAGTCATGAAATAAAAAGAAAAAAAAGAAAATAGAAAAAAGGATCCAGAGGGAGGAATGAACAGTTGTTTTAATGAAAAGAGTTTCTGCAGACCTGCAGGTTTCTGGGACTTTGTTCCACATGTAAGCAGCATAAAAACTGAACGCTGCCTCCAGGTTCAGTTCTGGATCATAAAGTAGATCTGATCCCAATCAGGGTTCTGGTTGGCTCAAAAGAAACCAGAAGATCCTGAATGGATTTTGGTCCGAAACCATTCAGTGTTTGATAAACTAACAGAAGATTTAGCATCCAGTCTGAAGATCTGAAGACTGGATTTCTCTGATCAGTTTCCTGGTTTTAGTGAGGACTGGATCAGCAGCGTTCTGGACCAACTGCAGCTGTCTGATGGACTGTAGGGAGACCTGAAAGGACTAGAAGACAGTAGTCTAGTTAAAGATAAATGCAGAAACCTGTTAAGGATTAGACCGATCCGGTTTGGGACCGGTTTGTAGGGACGGATCTGGTTCAGGCCAGTTTGTTGGGGTCAATCCAGTTCGGGACAGGTGTATATTTCTCATCAATATTAAACTCTAACGCAGTGAAAGCGAAACATTGCACAGCAACGTGTCCCTGGTTCAATGGAAACGAGGTTTGACTCCTTAAATCAGATGGGTTTTGTGTTTGTTGGGAGAGCCGTCTGGGCGTTGAGTCGTAACAGGAAGCCATCCGTTTCCAGTCAGGCGTTCAGGTTCCAGGATGCTGCGAATTAATCAGCAAGTCCTTTCAAAAGCCAAAGAAACAAATCTCCATCTCATACGATGAGAGGAAGCATTAAAGCCGAGACCATGACTCGTCCTTTTGGACCGCGTGTTTTAATCTAATTAAAGGCCAGACTGGTCCTGATCTGAGGCCCAGACTCCATCTGTTGCTGCTGACGCTAAGAAGCTGCAGCATCATCGGATGAAAGAACAATGTAAAGCTGGACCCGCATAGAAACCGTTCTGCTCACAGACGGTTCGGAACCACTTCCAGAACCATCAACATCATCACCAGCTGATAGAACCACGTAAACAAGGGTTGCCATGGCAACCAGCTCTACAATCCATTCACGTCTGACGTCACTTCAGACTTTACCGACCCTGTTGACCTGGTCCAGAGGTGCAGAGTCCAGTTCTCAGTTCACACTGAAAACCTGGACTGAGGTCGGACCAGTTTGGATTCCAGACCTTTGATGGAAAAAATGGAAGAAAGAAGTCCAAAAACCTGGTTCTGATAGTACGGAGTTAGATCAAGGTTCTGATGGTACGGGGTCGGATCGGGGTTCTGTGACGGTACGGGTTGGATCGGGGTTCTGTGGCGGTACGGGTCGGATCGGGGTTCTGTGACGGTACGGGTCGGATCGGGGTTCTGTGACGGTACGGGGTCGGATCGGCTTGGCCGAGGAAGAAGAGGGTTAGGGTTAGACTTTGAAACAACCTCGACCCGGTACTCAGACGATCCATTGGGAGCAGGAATGGGAATGTTTCGGACTGCGAACGGGTTTCCTGGACCACCTGTAACTGGACCGGTTCGCGGATCTAAAACTGGATGGATTCTCATGAACGAAGTGAAGCCGCTGAAACAAAAGAACGAAGGTTCATGTTTCTGTTTTCCATTTAAACAATCCAAACAAAAAGCTTTAACTTCTGTCCTGTGAGATGAAACCTGCAAACCGATTATAGAAGAATCCCTGCAGGTTCTGCAGAACCAGCAAACGGAGCGGTGCAGGCTTCTCTCATCTCACATTTTCTGTCTGAAACATTATAAAGCTCTTTGAAGGCAAACTTATGGACCTCATAGTAATTTTACTGCCTTAATTTAGCATACATGACAAGTGTTTTAGAGCCGTGGCCACCTGGCTCAGCGGACCAGGTATTAAACCTGCGTCATAAGAACAGAGAAATAAACGTTTATCGCCAGGTTTACAGCAGTTCATCCTGAGGGGAGCCGAGCATCTGAGCTGAATGTGGAAACAATCAGTGAGGCCTGCTGTGAGATGTTCACACCGCTTCGTTTCTCCTTTTACGAGTCCAGATTCCTCCAACACATTTGATTAATTCACCTCACGCTACGACATGATGCTTTATAATTCCATCAGAGGGATTTTCGTGGGTTACGCACATTAATATTTAAGAGCCTGCGTGGTGTTTTAGGGAGACCTTTCGGTATGTTCGAACAAACCAAAGTGGATTTAATTTAACTGGAGTTGGATCAAATATAAGTTGCTGTTCAACAGTCTGCTTTCACTCGACACAAATGTGGCTGACAGGTATTTACACCTCCCATGATCTGAGGGATCAGTCACTGATCTGATGCACAGAGGGAACTAATTAAATAATGGAACCAACTCATGTTTCGGGATCAGTCTGACTGATGAATAACCTGACATGTTGTCGATCACCATCATGCATCACCTCATATCCTCCAATCAGCTTTCCATTTAATCTCAGCATCCCTTTGTCCCGCCTGTAATCGCGTCTCATTGCTGCTGCTGCTGCCAACCACCCAACAGAAATCCAACAAGTTCAGGAAGTTGAACATGATGGTGGTCTGGAAGGTTGAACGGGGACCAAACTACTGGTTGGTGAAACCAATGTCCAGATAAAGTCATTCTACCGGTCTGACACAGAATCTGTGCTGAAGACAGAACATCATCTCAAAGCCGAACGAGTACGAACATGAAGCAATCGAATCCTTTTGGACTAAATAGAAAACAATGTGCTCAACAGGGGAAAACTTGAGCATTGACTCCATGTGTTTACAGAGGTAACGGAGGTGACATAAATGGTAACACGGAGGTAAACATAAATGGTAACACGGAGGTAAACATAAATGGTAACACGGAGGTAAACATGGATGGTAACACAGAGGTAACATGGATGGTAACACAGAGGTAACATGGATGGTAACACGGAGGTAAACATGGTTGGTAACACAGAGGTAACATGGATGGTAACACAGAGGTAACATGGATGGTAACACGGAGGTAAACATGGATGGTAACACGGAGGTAACATGGATGGTAACACGGGGGTAAACATGGATGGTAACACGGAGGTAAACATGGATGGTAACACGGAAGTAAACATGGATGGTAACACGGAGGTAACACGCAATTAACATGGATGGTAACATGGAGATCACAGGTATCACGGAGGTAACATGGATGGTAACACAGAGGTAACATGGATGGTAACACAGAGGTAAGATGGATGGTAACACAGAGGTAATATGGATGGTAACATGGAGGTAACATGGATGGTAACACGGAGATCACAAGTAACACGGAAGTAACATGGATGGTAACACAGAGGTAACATGGATGGTAACACGGAGGTAACATAGATGGTAACACGGAGGTAACATGGATGGTAACACAGAGGTAAGGTGGATGGTAACACGGAGGTAACATGGATGGTAACACGGAGGTAAACATGGATGGTAACACAGAGGTAACATGGATGGGAACACGCAGGTAACATGGATGGTAACATGGAGGGTAACACAGATCACATGTAACACGGAGGTAACATGGATGGTGACACGGAGATCACATGTAACACGGAGGTAACATGGATGGTAACACAGGAGTAACACAGAGGTAACATGGATGGTAACACGGGGGTAACGTATCATGGACGGAACATGGATGGTAACACAGAGATCACAAGTAACACAGAGGTAACATGGATGGTAACACGGAAGTAACATGGATGGTAACACGGAGATCACAAGTAACACGGGGGTAACATGTAACACGGATGTAACATGGATGGTAACACGGAGGTAACATAGATGGTTACACAGGGTTAAACATGGATGGTAACACGGAGGTAACATGGATGTTAACGCGGAGGTAACATGGATAATAACACAGAGTTAACATGGTTGGTAACACAGAGGTAACATGGATGGTAACACAGAGGTAAGACGGATGGTAACACGGATGTAACATGGATGGTAACACGGAGGTAACATGGATGGTTACACGGGGTTAAACATGGATGGTAACACGGAGGTAACATGGATGGTAACACAGAGGTAAGACGGATGGTAACACAGAGGTAACATGAATGGTAACACGGGGGTAACATGTAACACGGATGTAACATGGATGGTAACACGGAGGTAACATGGATGGTAACGGGGGTAAACATGGATGGTAACACGGAGGTAACATGGATGTTAAAGCGGAGGTAACATGGATGGTAACACAGCGGTAACATGGATGGTAACACAGAGGTAACATGGATGGTAACACAGAGGTAACATGGATGGTAACACGGAGGTAAACATGGATGGTAACACGGAGGTAAACATGGATGGTAACACGGAGGTAACATGGATGGTAACACGGTGGTAAACATAAATGGTAACATGGAGGTAACATGGATATTAACGCAGAGATAACATGGATGGTAACACGGAGGTAACATAGATGGTAACACGGAGGTAACATGGATGGTAACACGGAGGTAACATGGATGGTAACACAGAGGTAAGATGGTTGGTAACACCTGAGGTAACATGGATGGTAACATGGAGTTAAAGATGGATGATAACATGGATGGTAACACGCAGGTAACATGAATGGTAACACGGAGGTAACATGGATGGTAACAAGTAGATAACATGGATGGTAACACGGAGGTAACAAATGGTAACACAGAGGTAAGACGGATGGTAACACAGAGGTAACATGAATGGTAACACGGGGGTAACATGTAACACGGATGTAACATGGATGGTAACACGGAGGTAACATGGATGGTAACACGGGGGTAAACATGGATGGTAACACGGAGGTAACATGGATGGTAACACGGAGGTAACATGGATGGTAACACGGAGGTAACATGGATGGTAACACAGCGGTAACATGGATGGTAACACAGAGGTAACATGGATGGTAACACAGAGGTAACATGGATGGTAACACAGAGGTAACATAGATGATAACACGGAGGTAACATGGATGGTAACACAGAGGTAACATGGATGGTAACACGGAGGTAACATGGATGGTAACACGGAGGTAAACATGGATGGTAACATGGATGGTAACACGCAATTAACATGGATGGTAACATGGAGATCACAGGTATCACGGAGGTAACATGGATGGTAACACAGGAGTGATTTGTAACACGGAAGTAACATGGATGGTAACACAGAGGTAAGATGGATGGTAACACAGAGGTAACATGGATGGTAACACAGAATACATGGATGGTAACACGGAGGTAACATAGATGGTAACACGGAGGTAACATGGATGGTAACACAGAGGTAACATGGATGGTAACACAGAGGTAAGATAGATGGTAACACGGAGGTAACATGGATGTAACACAGAGGTAAGATGGATGGTAACACGGAGGTAAACATGGATGGTAACACGGAGGTAAACATGGATGGTAACACGGAGGTAACATGGATGGTAACACGGTGGTAAACATAAATGGTAACATGGAGGTAACATGGATATTAACGCAGAGGTAACATGGATGGTAACACGGAGGTAACATAGATGGTAACACGGAGGTAACATGGATGGTAACACAGAGGTAAGATGGTTGGTAACACCTGAGGTAACATGGATGGTAACATGGGGTTAAAGATGGATGATAACATGGATGGTAACACGCAGGTAACATGAATGGTAACACGGAGGTAACATGGATGGTAACAAGTAGATAACATGGATGGTAACACGGAGGTAACAAATGGTAACACAGAGGTAAGACGGATGGTAACACAGAGGTAACATGAATGGTAACACGGGGGTAACATGTAACACGGATGTAACATGGATGGTAACACGGAGGTAACATGGATGGTAACACAGAGGTAACATGGATGGTAACACAGAGGTAACATGGATGGTAACACAGAGGTAACATAGATGATAACACGGAGGTAACATGGATGGTAACACAGAGGTAACATGGATGGTAACACGGAGGTAACATGGATGGTAACACGGAGGTAAACATGGATGGTAACATGGATGGTAACACGGAGGTAACAAATGGTAACACAGAGGTAAGACGGATGGTAACACAGAGGTAACATGAATGGTAACACGGGGGTAACATGTAACACGGATGTAACATGGATGGTAACACGGAGGTAACATGGATGGTAACACAGAGGTAACATGGATGGTAACACAGAGGTAACATGGATGGTAACACAGAGGTAACATAGATGATAACACGGAGGTAACATGGATGGTAACACAGAGGTAACATGGATGGTAACACGGAGGTAACATGGATGGTAACACGGAGGTAAACATGGATGGTAACATGGATGGTAACACGCAATTAACATGGATGGTAACATGGAGATCACAGGTATCACGGAGGTAACATGGATGGTAACACAGGAGTGATTTGTAACACGGAAGTAACATGGATGGTAACACAGAGGTAAGATGGATGGTAACACAGAGGTAACATGGATGGTAACACAGAATACATGGATGGTAACACGGAGGTAACATAGATGGTAACACGGAGGTAACATGGATGGTAACACAGAGGTAACATGGATGGTAACACAGAGGTAAGATAGATGGTAACACGGACGTAACATGGATGTAACACAGAGGTAAGATGGATGGTAACACGGAGGTAAACATGGATGGTAACACGGAGGTAAACATGGATGGTAACACGGTGGTAAACATAAATGGTAACATGGAGGTAACATGGATATTAACGCAGAGGTAACATGGATGGTAACACGGAGGTAACATAGATGGTAACACGGAGGTAACATGGATGGTAACACAGAGGTAAGATGGTTGGTAACACCTGAGGTAACATGGATGGTAACATGGAGTTAAAGATGGATGATAACATGGATGGTAACACGCAGGTAACATGAATGGTAACACGGAGGTAACATGGATGGTAACAAGTAGATAACATGGATGGTAACACGGAGGTAACAAATGGTAATACAGAGGTAAGACGGATGGTAACACAGAGGTAACATGAATGGTAACACGGGGGTAACATGTAACACGGATGTAACATGGATGGTAACACGGAGGTAACATGGATGGTAACACGGGGGTAAACATGGATGGTAACACGGAGGTAACATGGATGTTAAAGCGGAGGTAACATGGATGGTAACACAGCGGTAACATGGATGGTAACACAGCGGTAACATGGATGGTAACACAGAGGTAACATGGATGGTAACACAGAGGTAACATAGATGATAACACGGAGGTAACATGGATGGTAACACAGAGGTAAGATGGATGGTAACACAGAGGTAACATGGATGGTAACACAGAATACATGGATGGTAACACGGAGGTAACATAGATGGTAACACGGAGGTAACATGGATGGTAACACAGAGGTAACATGGATGGTAACACAGAGGTAAGATAGATGGTAACACGGACGTAACATGGATGTAACACAGAGGTAAGATGGATGGTAACACGGAGGTAAACATGGATGGTAACACGGAGGTAACATGGATGGTAACACGGAGGTAACATGGATGGTAACACGGTGGTAAACATAAATGGTAACATGGAGGTAACATGGATATTAACGCAGAGGTAACATGGATGGTAACACGGAGGTAACATAGATGGTAACACGGAGGTAACATGGATGGTAACACAGAGGTAAGATGGTTGGTAACACCTGAGGTAACATGGATGGTAACATGGAGTTAAAGATGGATGATAACATGGATGGTAACACGCAGGTAACATGAATGGTAACACGGAGGTAACATGGATGGTAACAAGTAGATAACATGGATGGTAACACGGAGGTAACAAATGGTAACACAGAGGTAAGACGGATGGTAACACAGAGGTAACATGAATGGTAACACGGGGGTAACATGTAACACGGATGTAACATGGATGGTAACACGGAGGTAACATGGATGGTAACACGGGGGTAAACATGGATGGTAACACGGAGGTAACATGGATGTTAAAGCGGAGGTAACATGGATGGTAACACAGCGGTAACATGGATGGTAACACAGAGGTAACATGGATGGTAACACAGAGGTAACATGGATGGTAACACAGAGGTAACATAGATGATAACACGGAGGTAACATGGATGGTAACACAGAGGTAACATGGATGGTAACACGGAGGTAACATGGATGGTAACACGGAGGTAAACATGGATGGTAACATGGATGGTAACACGCAATTAACATGGATGGTAACATGGAGATCACAGGTATCACGGAGGTAACATGGATGGTAACACAGGAGTGATTTGTAACACGGAAGTAACATGGATGGTAACACAGAGGTAAGATGGATGGTAACACAGAGGTAACATGGATGGTAACACAGAATACATGGATGGTAACACGGAGGTAACATAGATGGTAACACGGAGGTAACATGGATGGTAACACAGAGGTAACATGGACGGTAACACGGGGGTAAACATGGATGGTAACACAGAGGTAAACATGGATGGTAACACGGAGGTAACATGGATGGTAACATGGAAGTAAACATGGATGGTAACATGGAGGGTAACACGGAGATCACATGTAACACAGAGGTAACATGGATGGTGACATGGAGGGAACATGGATGTAACACGGAGATCATAAGTAACACGGAGGTAACATGGATGGTAACACAGAGGTAACATGGATGGTAACACAGAGGTAACATAGATGGTAACACGGAGGTAACATGGATATAACACAGAGGTAAGATGGATGGTAACACGGAGGTAAACATGGATGGTAACACGGAGGTAAACATGGATGGTAACACGGAGGTAACATGGATGGTAACACAGAGATAAACATGGATGGTAAAACGGAGGTAACATGGATGTTAACGCAGAGGTAACATGGATAATAACACAGAGTTAACATGGATGGTAACACAGAGGTAACATGGATGGTAACACAGAGGTAAGACGGATGGTAACACAGGTAACATGAATGGTAACACGGGGGTAACATGTAACACGGATGTAACATGGATGGTAACACGGAGTTAACATGGATGGTTACACGGGGTTAAACATGGATGGTAACACGGAGGTAACATGGATGTTAACGCGGAGGTAACATGGATAATAACACAGAGTTAACATGGATGGTAACACGGAGGTAACATGGATGGTAACACAGAGGTAAGACGGATGGTAACACAGAGGTAAGACGGATGGTAACACAGAGGTAACATGAATGGTAACACGGGGGTCACATGTAACACGGATGTAACATGGATGGTAACACAGATGTAACATGGATGGTAAGACGGAGGTAACATGGATGGTAACACGGGGGTAACATGGATGGTAACACGGAGGTAACATGGATGTTAAAGCGGAGGTAACATGGATGGTAACATGGAGATCACAGGTATCACGGAGGTGACATGGATGGTAACACAGGAGTAACTTGTAACACGGAAGTAACATGGATGGTAACACAGAAATAAGATGGATGGTAACACAGAGGTAACATGGATGGTAACACAGAATACATGGATGGTAACACGGAGGTAACATAGATGGTAACACGGAGGTAACATGGATGGTAACACAGAGGTAAGATGGATGGTAACACGGAGGTAACATGGATGGTAAAACGCAGGTAACATGGATGGTAACATGGACGGTAACACGGAGATCACATGTAACACGGAGGTAACATGGATGGTAACACAGAGGTAAGACGGATGGTAACACAGGTAACATGAATGGTAACACGGGGGTAACATGTAACACGGATGTAACATGGATGGTAACACGGAGGTAACATGGATGGTTACACGGGGTTAAACATGGATGGTAACACGGAGGTAACATGGATGTTAACGCGGAGGTAACATGGATAATAACACAGAGTTAACATGGATGGTAACACGGAGGTAACATGGATGGTAACACAGAGGTAAGACGGATGGTAACACAGAGGTAACATGAATGGTAACACGGGGGTAACATGTAACACGGATGTGACATGGATGGTAACACGGATGTAACATGGATGGTAACACGGAGGTAACATGGATGGTAACACAGAGGTAACATGGATGGTAACACAGAGGTAACATAGATGATAACACGGAGGTAACATGGATGGTAACACAGAGGTAACATGGATGGTAACACGGAGGTAACATGGATGGTAACACGGAGGTAAACATGGATGGTAACATGGATGGTAACACGCAATTAACATGGATGGTAACATGGAGATCACAGGTATCACGGAGGTAACATGGATGGTAACACAGGAGTAACTTGTAACACGGAAGTAACATGGATGGTAACACAGAGATAAGATGGATGGTAACACAGAGGTAACATGGATGGTAACACAGAATACATGGATGGTAACACGGAGGTAACAGATGGTAACACGGAGGTAACATGGATGGTAACACAGAGGTAAGATGGATGGTAACACGGAGGTAACATGGATGGTAAAACGCAGGTAACATGGATGGTAACATGGACGGTAACACGGAGATCACATGTAACACGGATGTAACATGGATGGTAACACGGATGTAACATGGATGGTAACACGGAGGTAACATGGATGGTAACACGGGGGTAACATGGATGGTAACACGGAGGTAACATGGATGTTAAAGCGGAGGTAACATGGATGGTAACATGGAGATCACAGGTATCACGGAGGTGACATGGATGGTAAAACAGGAGTAACTTGTAACACGGAAGTAACATGGATGGTAACACAGAGATAAGATGGATGGTAACACAGAGGTAACATGGATGGTAACACAGAATACATGGATGGTAACACGGAGGTAACATAGATGGTAACACGGAGGTAACATGGATGGTAACACAGAGGTAAGATGGATGGTAACACGGAGGTAACATGGATGGTAAAACGCAGGTAACATGGATGGTAACATGGACGGTAACATGGAGATCACATGTAACACGGAGGTAACATGGATGGTAACACAGAGGTAAGACGGATGGTAACACAGGTAACATGAATGGTAACACGGGGGTAACATGTAACACGGATGTAACATGGATGGTAACACGGAGGTAACATGGATGGTTACACGGGGTTAAACATGGATGGTAACACGGAGGTAACATGGATGTTAACGCGGAGGTAACATGGAAAATAACACAGAGTTAACATGGATGGTAACACGGAGGTAACATGGATGGTAACACAGAGGTAAGACGGATGGTAACACAGAGGTAACATGAATGGTAACACGGGGGTAACATGTAACACGGATGTGACATGGATGGTAACACGGATGTAACATGGATGGTAACACGGAGGTAACATGGATGGTAACACAGAGGTAACATGGATGGTAACACAGAGGTAACATAGATGATAACACGGAGGTAACATGGATGGTAACACAGAGGTAACATGGATGGTAACACGGAGGTAACATGGATGGTAACACGGAGGTAAACATGGATGGTAACATGGATGGTAACACGCAATTAACATGGATGGTAACATGGAGATCACAGGTATCACGGAGGTAACATGGATGGTAACACAGGAGTAACTTGTAACACGGAAGTAACATGGATGGTAACACAGAGATAAGATGGATGGTAACACAGAGGTAACATGGATGGTAACACAGAATACATGGATGGTAACACGGAGGTAAAAGATGGTAACACGGAGGTAACATGGATGGTAACACAGAGGTAAGATGGATGGTAACACGGAGGTAACATGGATGGTAAAACGCAGGTAACATGGATGGTAACATGGACGGTAACACGGAGATCACATGTAACACGGAGGTAACATGGATGGTAACACAGAGGTAAGACGGATGGTAACACAGAGGTAAGACGGATGGTAACACAGAGGTAACATGAATGGTAACACGGGGGTCACATGTAACACGGATGTAACATGGATGGTAACACGGATGTAACATGGATGGTAACACGGAGGTAACATGGATGGTAACACGGGGGTAACATGGATGGTAACACGGAGGTAACATGGATGTTAAAGCGGAGGTAACATGGATGGTAACATGGAGATCACAGGTATCACGGAGGTGACATGGATGGTAACACAGGAGTAACTTGTAACACGGAAGTAACATGGATGGTAACACAGAGATAAGATGGATGGTAACACAGAGGTAACATGGATGGTAACACAGAATACATGGATGGTAACACGGAGGTAACATAGATGGTAACACGGAGGTAACATAGATGGTAACACGGAGGTAACATGGATGGTAACACGGAGGTAACATGGATGGTAAAACGCAGGTAACATGGATGGTAACATGGACGGTAACACGGAGATCACATGTAACACGGAGGTAACATGGATGGTAACACAGAGGTAAGACGGATGGTAACACAGGTAACATGAATGGTAACACGGGGGTAACATGTAACACGGATGTAACATGGATGGTAACACGGAGGTAACATGGATGGTTACACGGGGTTAAACATGGATGGTAACACGGAGGTAACATGGATGTTAACGCGGAGGTAACATGGATAATAACACAGAGTTAACATGGATGGTAACACGGAGGTAACATGGATGGTAACACAGAGGTAAGACGGATGGTAACACAGAGGTAACATGAATGGTAACACGGGGGTAACATGTAACACGGATGTGACATGGATGGTAACACGGATGTAACATGGATGGTAACACGGAGGTAACATGGATGGTAACACAGAGGTAACATGGATGGTAACACAGAGGTAACATAGATGATAACACGGAGGTAACATGGATGGTAACACAGAGGTAACATGGATGGTAACACGGAGGTAACATGGATGGTAACACGGAGGTAAACATGGATGGTAACATGGATGGTAACACGCAATTAACATGGATGGTAACATGGAGATCACAGGTATCACGGAGGTAACATGGATGGTAACACAGGAGTAACTTGTAACACGGAAGTAACATGGATGGTAACACAGAGATAAGATGGATGGTAACACAGAGGTAACATGGATGGTAACACAGAATACATGGATGGTAACACGGAGGTAACAGATGGTAACACGGAGGTAACATGGATGGTAACACAGAGGTAAGATGGATGGTAACACGGAGGTAACATGGATGGTAAAACGCAGGTAACATGGATGGTAACATGGACGGTAACACGGAGATCACATGTAACACGGAGGTAACATGGATGGTAACACAGAGGTAACATGGAGGGTAACACAGGAGTAATATGTCACACGGAGGAAACATGGATGGTAACATGGGGGTAACATGTATCACGGACGTAACATGGATGGTAACACGGAGGTAACATGGACGGTAACACGGAGGTAAACATGGATGGTAACACGGAGGTAACATGGATGGTAACACAGAGGTAAGATGGATGGTAACACAGAGGTAAACATGGATGGTAACACAGAGGCAAACATGGATGGTAAAACGGAGGTAACATGGATGGTAACACGGAGGTAACATGGATGGTAACACGGAGGAAAACATGGATGGTAACACGGAGGTAACATGGATGGTAACATGGAAGTAAACATGGATGGTAACATGGAGGGTAACACGGAGATCACATGTAACACAGAGGTAACATGGATGGTGACACGGAGGGAACATGGATGTAACATGGAGATCACAAGTAACACGGAGGTAACACAGAGGTAACATGGACGGTAACACAGAGGTAACATGGATGGTAACACGGAGGTAAACATGGATGGTAACACGGAGGTAACATGGATGGTAACACATAGATAAACATGGATGGTAAAACGGAGGTAACATGGATGGTAACACATAGATAAACATGGATGGTAACACGGAGGTAACACGGATGGTAACACGGGGGTAAACATAAATGGTAACATGGAGGTAACATGGATATTAACGCAGAGGTAACATGGATGGTAACACGGAGGTAACATAGATGGTAACACGGAGGTAACATGGATGGTAACACAGAGGTAAGATGGTTGGTAACACCTGAGGTAACATGGATGGTAACATGGAGTTAAAGATGGATGATAACATGGATGGTAACACGCAGGTAACATGAATGGTAACACGGAGGTAACATGGATGGTAACAAGTAGATAACATGGATGGTAACACGGAGGTAACAAATGGTAACACAGAGATAAACATGGATGTTAACTGAGATAAACATGGATGTTAACATGGAGGTAACATGGATGGTAACAGAGAGGTAACATGGATGGTAATACAGGGGTAACATGTAACACGGAGGTAACATGGATGGTAACAAGTAGATAACATGGATGGTAACACGGAGGTAACATAAATGGTAACACAGGGGTAAACATGGATCGTAACACAGAGGTAACATGGATGGTAACACAGAGGTAACATGGATGGTAAAATGGAGGTAACATGAACGGTAACACAGAGGTACCATGGATGGTAACACGGATGGTAAACATGGATGGTAACGAGGGGGTAAACATGGACGGTAACACGGAGGTAACATGGATGGTAACACAGAGGTAAGATGGATGGTAATGAGGGGGTAAACATGAACGGTAACACGGAGGTAACATGGATGGTAACACAGAGGTAAGCTGGATGGTAACACAGAGGTAACATGAATGGTAACACAGGTGTAACATGAAACACGGATGTAACATGGATGGTAACACAGAGGTAACATGAATGGTAACTAGGAGGTAACAGGGGTGGTAACATAGGGGTAACATGTAACACGGAGTTAACATGGATGGTAACAAGTAGATAACATTGGTGGTAACACAGAGGTAACATGGATGGTAACAAAGAAGTAACATGGATGTTAACGCGGAGGTAACATGGATAATAACACGGAGTTAACATGGATGGTAACACAGAGGTAACATGGATGGTAACACGGAGATCACAGGTAACACGGAGGTAACATGGATTAACAAGCAGATAACATGGATGGTAACACGGAGGTAACATAAATGGTAACACACGGGTAAACATGGATGGTAATACAGAGGTAACATGGATGGTAACACAGAGATAAACATGGATGGTAACATGGCGGTAACATAGATGGTAACACAGGGGTAACATGGATGGTAACACGGGCTAAACATGGATGGTAACAAGGGGGTAAACATGGATGGTAACACGGAGGTAACATGGATGGTAACACAGAGGTAACATGGATGGTAACACGGGCTAAACATGGATGGTAACACGGGGGTAAACATGGATGGTAACACGGAGGTAACATGGATGGTAACACAGAGGTAACATGGATGGTAACAAAGAAGTAACATGGATGGTAACACGGAGGTAACATGGATGGTAACACAGAGGTAAAATGGATGGTAAAATGGATGGTAACACAGAGGTAACATGAATGGTAACAAGGAGGTAACATGGTTGGTAACACAGGGGTGACATGTAACACGGAGGTAACATGGATGGTAACACGGAGTTAACTTGGATGGTAACACAGACGTAACATGGATGGTAACACAGAGGTAACATGGATGGTAACTCGGAGGTAACATAGATGGTAACAAGTAGATAACATGGATGGTAACAAGTAGATAACATGGATGGTAACATGGAGGTAACAAATGGTAAGACAGAGATAAACATGGATGTTAACACGGAAGTAACATGGATGGTAACACAGAGGTAACATGGATGGTAACACAGGGGTAACATGTAACAAGGACGTAACATGGATGGTAAGAAGTAGATAACATGGATGGTAATACGGAGGTAACATAAATAGTAACACAGGGGTAAACATGGATGGTAACACTGATGTAACATGGATGGTAGCACAGAGATAAACATTGATGGTAACACGGCGGTAACATGGATGGTAACTCAGGGGTAAACATGGATGGTAACACGGATGTAACATGGATGGTAACACAGAGGTAGCATGGATGGTAACATGGAGGTAACATGGACGGTAACACGGAGGTAACATGGATGGTAACACGGGCTAAACATGGATGGTAACACGGGGGTAAACATGGATGGTAACACGGAGGTAACATGGATGGTAACACAGAGGTAACATGGATGGTAACAAAGAAGTAACATGGATGGTAACACGGAGGTAACATGGATGGTAACACAGGAGTAACATGTAACACGGAGGTAACATGGATGGTAACACGGAGGTAACATGGAGGGTAACACGAGATCACAGGTAACACGGAGGTAACATGGATGGTAACACAGAGGTAACATGGATGGTAACACGGATGGTAACATGGAGGTGACATGGACGGTAACACAGAGGTAACATGGATGGTAACATGGGGGTAAACATGGACAGTAACACGGAGGTAAACATGGATGGTAACAAAGAGGTAACATGGATGGTAACACGGAGGTAACATGGATGGTAACACAGAGGGAACATGGATGGTAACAAAGAAGTAACATGGATGGTCACACGGAGGTAACGTGGATGTTAACGCAGAGGTAACATGGATAATAACACGGAGTTAACATGGATGGTAACACAGAGGTAACATGGATGGTAACACGGAGATCACAGGTAACACGGAGGTAACATGGATTAACAAGCATATAACATGGATGGTAACACAGAGGTAACATGGATGGTAACACAGAGATAAACATGGATGGTAACACGGAGGTACCATGGATGGTAACACAGGGTAAAGATGGATGGTAACGAGGGGGTAAACATGGACGGAAACACGGAGGTGACATGGATGGTAACACGGGGGTAACATGTAACACGGATGTAACATAGATGGTGACACGGAGGTAACATGGATGGTAACACGGAGGTAACATGGATGTTAACGCGGAGGTAACATGGATGGTAACACAGCGGTAACATGGATGGTAACACAGAGGTAACATGGATGGTAACACGGAGGTAACATAGATGGTAACACGGAGGTAACATGGATGGTAACACAGGGGTAAACATGGATGGTAACACGGAGGTAACATGGATGTCAACGCGGAGGTAACATGGATGGTAACACAGCGGTAACATGGATGGTAACAAAGAGGTAACATGGATGATAACGTGGAGGTAACATAGATGGTAACACGGAGGTAACATGGATGGTAACACAGGAGTAACATGTAACACGGAGGTAACATGGATGGTAACACGGAGGTAACATGGAGGGTAACACGGAGATCACAGGTAACACGGAGGTAACATGGATGGTAACACAGGAGTAATATGTAACACGGAGGAAACATGGATGGTAACACAGGGGTAAACATGGATGGTAACAGAGGAAACATCAATGGTAACATGGGGGTAATTTGGATGGTAACACGGGGGTAAACATGGATGGTAACACGGAGGTAACATGGATGGTAACACGGAGTTAATTTGGATGGTAACACAGACGTAACATGGATGGTAACACAGAGGTAACATGGATGGTAACACGGAGATCACAGGTAACACGGAGGTAACATGGATTAACAAGCATATAACATGGATGGTAACACAGAGGTAACATGGATGGTAACACAGAGATAAACATGGATGGTAACACAGGGTAAACATGAATGGTAACGAGGGGGTAAACATGGACGGAAACACTGAGGTAACATGGATGGTAACACGGGGGTAACATGTAACACGGATGTAACATAGATGGTGACACGGAGGTAACATGGATGGTAACACGGAGGTAACATGGATGTTAACGCGGAGGTAACATGGATGGTAACACAGCGGTAACATGGATGGTAACACAGAGGTAACATGGATGGTAACACGGAGGTAACATAGATGGTAACACGGAGGTAACATGGATGGTAACACAGGGGTAAACATGGATGGTAACACGGAGGTAACATGGATGTCAACGCGGAGGTAACATGGATGGTAACACAGCGGTAACATGGATGGTAACAAAGAGGTAACATGGATGGTAACGTGGAGGTAACATAGATGGTAACACGGAGGTAACATGGATGGTAACACGGAGGTAACATGGATGGTAACACAGGAGTAACATGTAACACGGAGGTAACATGGATGGTAACACGGAGGTAACATGGAGGGTAACACGGAGATCACAGGTAACACGGAGGTAACATGGATGGTAACACAGGAGTAATATGTAACACGGAGGAAACATGGATGGTAACACAGGGGTAAACATGGATGGTAACAGAGGAAATATGAATGGTAACATGGGGGTAATTTGGATGGTAACACGGGGGTAAACATGGATGGTAACACGGAGGTAACATGGATGGTAACACGGAGTTAACTTGGATGGTAACACAGACGTAACATGGATGGTAACACAGAGGTAACATGGATGGTAACTCGGAGGTAACATAGATGGTAACATGGAGGTAACATGGATGGTAACACAGAGGTAAGATGGATGGTAACACGGAGGTAACATGGATGGTAAAACGGAGTTAAACATGGATGGTAACACGCAGGTAACATGAATGGTAATACGGAGGTAACATGGATGGTAACAAGTAGATAACATGGATGGTAACATGGAGGTAACAAATGGTAACACAGAGATAAACATGGATGTTAACACGGAAGTAACATGGATGGTAACACAGAGGTAATATGGATGGTAACACAGGGGTAACATGTAACACGGACGTAACATGGATGGTAACAAGTAGATAACATGGATGGTAACACGGAGGTAACATAAATAGTAACACAGGGGTAAACATGGATGGTAACACTGATGTAACATGGATGGTAGCACAGAGATAAACATTGATGGTAACACGGCGGTAACATGGATGGTAACTCAGGGGTAAACATGGATGGTAACACGGATGTAACATGGATGGTAACACAGAGGTAGCATGGATGGTAACATGGAGGTAACATGGACGGTAACACGGAGGTAACATGGATGGTAACACGGGCTAAACATGGAGGGTAACAAGGGGGTAAACATGGATGGTAACACGGAGGTAACATGGATGGTAACACAGAGGTAACATGGATGGTAACAAAAAAGTAACATGGATGGTAACACGGAGGTAACATGGATGGTAACACAGAGGTAAAATGGATGGTAAAATGGATGGTAACACAGAGGTAACATGAATGGTAACAAGGAGGTAACATGGGTGGTAACACAGGGGTGACATGTAACACGGAGGTAACATGGATGGTAACAAGTAGATAACATGGATGGTAACACGGAGGTAACATAAATGATAACACAGATAAACATGGATGGTAACACGGAGGTAACATGGATGGTAACACAGGGGTAAAAATGGATGGTAACAGAGGAAACATGAATGGTAACATGGGGGTAACTTGGATGGTAACACGGGGGTAAACATGGATGGTAACACGGAGGTAACATGGATGGTAACATGGAGGGTAACACGGAGATCACATGTAACACGGAGGTAACATGGATGGTAACACAGGGGTAACATGTAACACAGAGGTAACATGAATGGTAACACAGGGGTAAAATGTATCACGGACGTAACATGGATGGTAACACGGGGTAAACATGGATGGTAACACAGAGGTAACTTGGATGTTAACGCGGAGGTAACATGGATGGTAACACGGCGTTAACATGGATGGTAACACAGAGGTAACATGGATGGTAACACAGAGGTAACTTGGATGGTAACACAGAGATCACATGTAACACGGAGGTAACATGGATGGTAACACAGAGTTAACATGGATGGTAACACGGAGGTAACATGGATGGTAACACAGAGATAACATGTAACACGGAGGTTCAATTCAATTCAATTCAACTTTATTTATATAGCGTCAAATCACGGCAATGCCATCTCAAGACGCTTTACAGACAGAGGGGAAAACATAATGAAGGCCAATTCATAACAGCCTATATAAGGAAACCAACAGGTTGAGTTGAGTCCAACTCAATCTCCCATCCTGAGCAAGCACACTGGCGACAGTGGGAAGGAAGAAACTCCCTTTTAACAGGAAGGAAACCTCCGGCAGAACCCGCTCAGGACAGGCAGCCATCTGCCTCTGCTGTGTGGGGGGAAGAGGACAGAAAGACAACAGACAACAGGAACTGCTACTCCCGGCCAGGGAGACCTGCTGAGACAGGAGACATGCATGTTAATGATGCAACACTGTTATTGGGGGGGGGGGGGGGGGGGGGGGGGGGTAAAAGAAAGAGATAAAGAGAAAAAGAAAGAAGCTCAGTGTATCAGGAAATGTCCCTCAGCAGTCTAAACCTATAGCAGCATAACTACGGGATGCTAACCATCCCTAGCTATAGGACTTATCAAAAAGACAAGTCTTCAGCCTAGTCTTAAAGGTGGGGAGGGTGTCTGCTTCCCTAACACTAACTGGGAGCTTATTCCATAAGAGAGGGGCCTGATAACCAAAGGCTCTGCCTCCTGCTCGGCTCTTTGAGACTCTAGGAACCACAAGTAAGCCTGCAGTCTGCGAACGAAGTACTCTGCTTGGTATATGAGGAACAATGAGGTCTTTGATATATAGTGGTGCCTGGTTGTGGAGGGCTTTATATGTAAGGAGAAGGATTTTAAATTCTATTCTAGATTCAACAGGCAGCCAATGAAGAGAGGCTAAAACTGGAGAAATATGATCTCTCCTGCTGGTTCTGGTCAGGACTCTGGCTGCAGAATTCTGGATCAGCTGAAGGCTTTTCAGGGCATATTTAGGACAGCCCAGTAATAGAGAGTTACAGTAATCTAGTCTCGAAGTAACAAAAGCATGAACCAGTTTTTCTGCATCACTCTGAGACAGAATGTCCCTAATTTTGGCTATATTACGTAAATGAAAGAAGGCTGTTTTAGTAACCTGCTTAATATGTGGACAGAACCTTGAGGAACTCCATGACTTACTGTAGTTTGTGAGGAGGACTTGTCATTTACATGAATCAGATAAATATGATTTAAACCAGCTTAACGCTGTACCTGTAATTCCAATCACCTGTTCTAGTCTTTGTAACAGAATGTTTTGATCGACTGTATCAAATGCAGCACTAAGATCAAGCAAGATAAGTACGGACACAAGTCCTTTGTCTGAGGCCATAAGAAGGTCATTAGTAACTTTCACCAATGCTGTCTCAGTACTATGATGAGCTCTAAATCCTGACTGAAACTCCTCGCATAAATTATTTCTGCTCAGGTGGGCATGTAGCTGAGCTGAAACTATTTTCTCCAGAATTTTGGACATAAACGGGAGGTTAGATATAGGTCTATAATTTGCTATCACCTCTGGATCCAGAGATTGCTTTTTAAGTAAAGGCTTGATTACAGCAGTTTTAAATGATTGTGGTACATATCCTGTCACTAAAGACATATTGATAAGATTTAGTAGTGATGTATTAATTAAAGGGAAAATGTCCTTAAAGAGGCTCGTTGGGAGAGGGTCTAAGATACAGGTGGATGGTTTAGATGAAGCTATTATGGTAACATGGATGGTAACACGGCGTTAACATGGATGGTAACACAGAAGTAACATGGATGGTAACACAGAAGTAACATGAATGGTAACACGGGGTAACATGTAACACGGAGGTAACATGGATGGTAACACGGGGGTAACATGTAACACTGAGGTAACATGGATGGTAACACGGAGTTAACATGGATGGTAACACGGGGGTAACATGTAACACAGAGGTAACATGGATGGTAACACGGGGGTAACATGAATGGTAACACGGGGGTAACATGTAACACGGAGTTAACATGGATGGTAACACGGGGGTAACATGTAACACAGAGGTAACATGGATGGTAACACGGGGGTAACATGTAACACGGGGGTAACATGGATGGTAACACGGGGGTAAACATGGATGCTACACTTGTCAGAGTGCATTTCAGTATTTAAGTTGTACAATCAGAGGTTCGGCTGTTTCCATACGATCTGACCAAGCCCCGCCTCCTCCCGCGCAGAATGATCACGTAACAGTCTGATGAAATGCAACTTGAACGTTCAGGTTGCTTTGAACAATGATCAGATATGGATCCGATCTAGTAGCACGTATAAAAGCCTCCTGGGTCAGACCCTCATAAAAATATCCGATGTGTGTCATACGTACAGAAAAGATGGATTTAGGCTACTCTTGGCTGTAGTGTGGACTCGCTACATCTGCTCAGAAACAAGAATATATCCATACAAGTTAACATAATTTACATTTACCAACCAGTTAATAAGATTATTTATCATTTGATAAAAACAGAGAAATAAATATAATATTCCAACATGAACATTTCCAGCTGCTTTCTTGGGTATTAGTTTCAGATGTAACAACTCAGAACAGCTCTGAGTAGTTGCATCTGAATACATGCTGTGTAACAGCGGAGATATAAATAAAGTTTTAATGTCACCTGTGTGCAACAACCACAGTGGTTCTGTTGGTGCAGACCTTGGCTAGCGAGGCCTGGATGTTCCGCTCCGTCTGGGTGTCCAGTGACGAAGTCGCCTGGAGGAACCGACAGCGTTGCAGTGAGAAAATGATGGCGCATGAATAATTCCTCCGAGTGGAGGCATCAGACGAGGATGTAAAACTTTATTTTAATAAAATATTCAGTGACTAGTTGCAGTTTATTAAGGTTTTCAGATCCTTCAGTTTAGCTCCATTTCCGTCGTTTTTCCCAGAATAAAACTGATAATTTCTGAGATTTCCACAGACTACGATTGTAATTTGCAGCTGGGTCTACTGAATCATGTTTAGTGCATGATCGCGTTGTTTCAGGGTTTCCACATCCTGAGAAGGATTTGTTAAGTCGTTCTCCCTCATTTCCTTTTCTAATTCATCATTCATTTGCTGTTTGCTGTCAAACAGTAAGGCCATATTTTTCTCTTTACTTGTTTTCGGATCAAACGACCCCCCCGTCACACCCATAACACATTTCTGTGATAAATGTCCATATGGATGTGTTTGGAAAACCACCTCATGAGAGCAGAAAAACTTTTTAGCAATATTTGAGTTTTTTCTAAACGTAGATTTTTATTGCAATATTTGAGTTTCGCACAAGTTGAGGGATGATGAAAATTCAGCAACTCTCTCTATTTTCTTCTCAACCAAAATCTTCCTTAAGTGGAAATAATGAATTCTGAATTTACAGGCTGGAGAGATCTCAGAGAAGAGACAGGATGCAAGATGGCCGCTTGATTAGCCGTCATCGAGGGTAAAAATTAAATAGATTTTTCTATCAAATAAAACTAGTTGTTTGTAATTATTTAAGACTTCTGACAACTGCACTCCCCCTTCTGAAGCGTGATATATCAAGGATTCTTCACCATTTTTATTGGGAGCCCAACTTTTCCAGTACACACTGGTCTGGGACCCATTCAACATTGTACTGGTTTAATTGATCTTCCTCTTGGTTTAATCTGAAATCAGTAACTGAACCAAACCCACGTGTTGTTTTACAGTTAAAAGCTTGTAAAACGTGACATGATAACTGGACATATGTTTATATAACACATGCATGTGAATCTGCACATACATCAAGATGTCCAAAAAGCTGATCATGGAATAAAAAACAGCTTCAAGAACAAAAGTCGGGATTTTTATCACAAATTTTACTTATTAGATTTTACTACAGCTAAAAAGGAGGGTTTACATTCTAAATACTTCTTCATGATTTTGGTTAACAGCTAGCTGCTAGCTGAGTGACTTCTTCTGCTTATCTGAGTTTGCTGAACTGAACATTACCACCACCAGGTGGTGGGAAACCATATTGCAACTGGGATTTATAGACAGCAGTAAGACTTCTTGTGTCTTCTTCTGGTGAGTTACGTTGTCCTATGGCCCACAAGCGTAAACCTGAAAGTGTTTTCACGCCGTCTAGGTGGCGCTTGAGGCTCAGCACTAAACAAAACAATGACTTCCAGAGTCTGCTGAATCTCACGTTTCCTATTTACGAGACTTTTTAATGAGTTTGTTTCAGTTTTCAGAAGAATTTGTGTTCATTGCTGCTGAATCCAAGATTTAAGCAGCTCAAGTTGGACCCTCCTCATCCTCACCTCATCCAGCAGGATAATCTGAGGATCCTTCAGGATTGTACGAGCGATGGCGACTCTTTGCTTCTCCCCCCCGCTGAGTTTCAGACCCCTCTCCCCCACCTCCGTGTCATAACCTGCAGAAATACCATCAATGTTTGTGATTCTCGCCATTTGTCACCAAATATCCAGTCAAATCAGATCATGTTCATGGTGCACACACCAGAGCCTGACCCTGAGGCAGCTCCAGGATCCGACTGTGGATGTCGGCGGCCATGGCGGCTGTCTGCACCTCCAGGTCGCTGGCGGTAACTCGGCTGTAGCGGATGTTGTTGCCGATGGTGTCGTTGAAAAGGACCGTATCTTGAGGAACCACGCCGATGCAAGACCTGAGAGAAGACTGACGCACCTGGAATAGCAGAAGGAACTAATCCAGTTATTCTGGTGTATTTCTGCTGGCTGTAATTCTCATTAAATTGTCAATAAGTGACTTTTAGAGCACACAGAGATGTATATATAAACCTAAAATACATCAGCATTATTTTCTTTGTTGATCATTTCATATTTGTTGGGAGGAAACTCCTCGAGTGTTGTCAGTTTTTAGGATCTTCTCTTCACAAACCTGCAACATGTTGAACTGAGCGGAACTCTCCTCCTTCCAGGGAGCATACATCTACATCAAAGTTTCATGGCGAGATCCATCCTATACTATATAATGCATGCTGCCGCGGGTCACAGACAGCACACATGTCCTGAACTGAGTCCTGTTTCTTTTCCAGGTTTCCACATTCAACTCTCACCTGCTTTCTGGTGGTCCACAGACTGAAGAAGCCTTTTGGAAAAATGGTGACATGTTTTCAAGAACCAAAGAAAAAAAAGGTCCAGTCACCCTTTTTCAAGCTCCAGTGTTAGCATGACCTGGATGTATGAGAACCTACACCAACACCGTCCATTTATCCATTTATGTTCATGTTTCATTGCCTGTCGAAATTCTGCTGCTTAAACTATTCAGATTTTCACACTCTGGCACCCCTAACGACAGCTAATCTGGCATCATCTTCATCCAGCCTCTTCTCTGAGATCACTCCAGCCAGTAAAAGTCAGTGTGCAGTCTTATCTCTTTATTTTCCTGTTGTTCTCCTCTTGGGTTTTATTTGCTGAATGATTCAGAAAAAGAAAAACGACCCACTGAGCAGCAGTTACCTGGTCAGAATGGACGGACTGGTTGCAGATGACAGAATCAGACCCAATCAGCACTGGTTCCCACCAAAATCTGCAGAACATCGTCTCTGAACACACAACACAAAGTAGATGTGTTGTGAAGAAGACCACACCGGGAAGGTCCTGGTGTGGTCTTCTGGACTCAGAAGCCGGATGGAGAGTTGTGCCCGTCTGCTGCGTTGGTTACGTACGTAGTTTGGTCCATTTTGAAGAAGCTTTGCTATCTGTCCAATCTCAAAATGAAGCCAATGCTAACTTTTTTCATCATTGTTTCCACCTACTAATACACCTGTATCTGGTCTGAGAGCCTCTGATACGCCCCCTAGTGGAATCTCCCAGTAACAGGCGTAGGAAAAGGCAGATCTGGAGCAGAAAGGAGGTCTGACCTGAGGCTAGAACATTGGACTTGATAAAGTGACCAGTCATGATCAAACTTTGTCATTTACATCCTTATTTGTTGTGAATTTCACCTGAACAATGAAGAACCTTAAAATAAACATCTTGAGAGCATAAACAAGAGCAAATTGTCCATGTTGGAGTCGACCCAGAAGCCAGTTTGAAGGGGAATCAGTCAGCTAACAGCTACTCTGAATGCAACCACAGAAGAACAAATTTCCTCCAAACAAACCTCAGAAAAGTCCAACTGGCTCAGGAGATGCTTTATTGGAGAGTTCTTACACCGCCTCGGTTTGGCAGGTAATCACTCACTTCGCTCTAATTTTAATTTTAATTTTGCTTTCAGATGTTCTTTTTTTTATTTAATTCCAGCATCTGGTTCTAATGGAAGCAGAGCGGCAGCAGCAAATGGAGAAGATGAAACTGAACCCAGAGCAGGTGAAACTGATCCCAGATCAGATTTATTAGCTGGACATCTACAGCTGGGACATTTTTTCCTAATCCATGGATGCATGAAGCTATTCCAGAACCACTGTCAGTAGCAGAGACGTGATGCAGAAACATCAACCATCTGCAATAAAAAGATCTCTGATGATTCACCTGCAGAAGGATCAGAATTTGTTCCTGCGGTAAACATGTTTATTCTTGCTGTAAACATGTTTCTTTCTGTGTAAATGTGTTTATTCCTGCTGTAAACATGTTTATTTCTGCTGTAAACATGTTTATTCTTGCTGTAAACATGTTTCTTTCTGTGTAAATGTGTTTATTTCTGCTGTAAACATGTTTATTCTTGCTGTAAACATGTTTATTTCTGCTGTAAACATGTTTATTCCTGCTGTAAACATGTTTATTTCTGCTGTAAACATGTTTATTCCTTCTGTAAACATGTTTATTCCTGCTGTGAAGTTGGTCTTTTTAACATGGGAGTCTATGGGGATTTGCTTTGTTTTGCAGCCCCTAGTGGATGAAGGGGGAACTGCAGTTTTCTTCACTTTGAACCGCCGGAGGTTGCTGATTGGTGGAGGCACAGAGAAACTGCAGCCACACGGCCCAGAGCCCTGACCCAATCAGCTGTTGGCCCAGAACCTGAAGTCATAGCTCAGCGTCATGTTGAGGAGTGCTTCGTGTGCAACGGACCGCTAACCAAGTGGCGAGTCACCGTTTCCGATAAACACACAGGTACTGAGAACACTGATTAGAGCTTTTAGATGTGGACAAAGAACTGTACGGAGAGACAAACCCCCACCTGGTGACAGCTACGACTCTACGCGGATGATGCAGTGTTTTATGCCTGGAGAAGGCAGCGGGGGTTTAGTCCTCCTGGACGGCTGACTTGGTACTGAATCTACAATCAGTCCACCATATTTATGTACGAACAGCCAACTGGCCACAAGACTTCTGCTTCCTCAAATAATATTCACATTTATCAAGAATTTAGTGCCGGAGACACTAAAAAAACAAAAACAATTTCCACTCTGCAGAACCAGATCCCAGTCCAGGAAGCAGAACCAGATCCCAGTCCAGGAAGCAGAACCAGATCCCAGTCCTGTTTAAGGGAGACGTCCCATGATGCACTGGGTTCCTCTCTGCTCTCCATGTAGAAACATCTGATGATGTTTTTCTTCTTCTGTCTTCTTCTTCTGGATCAGGATTCTGCTGCTGGTGGATCCTCGAACCTGTCCTCTCAACCCCCACAAGTCCAGGACCCAGTTCTGGTCCTGATGGAGGTTTTCCTCCCTGGTTCTGGTCCTGATGGAGGTTTTCCTCCCTGGTTCTGGTCCCTCCAGTTCTTGGACAAACCAGAAGATTAACAACAAGTCAAAGAATTTCACCACTTCCTGTTCAAGCATCAAAACCAGTCTGGAAGTGATGAATTACACAACTCTGTGTGTGTGTGTGTGTGTGTGTGTGTGTGTGTGTGTGTGTGTGTGTGTGTGTGTGTGTGTGTGTGTGTGTGTGTGTGTGCTGATCAAACACACCTCCTGCTGCGTGATGATGAACCAGCAAACTCGTAACCACCAGCAGCCTCCTCATCCGAGCCAGCAGGTGTGTGTGTGTGTGTGTGTGTGTGTGTGCGTGTGCGTGCCGAGCGCCGTCGGGGACTTTTTATTGAGAATTTTAGCAACTCAGAGAATGAACTGTTTTACACACACACACACACACACACTCTGGATGCGTTGCTTCATTATTCAGAAAGCTTTTACTATGATTTATTCACAGCGCGGCTGGAGCAGCTGTGTGCGATGGAGCCGAGGTGTCGTCAGAAAGCGGAGAAGAGGAGCTGGACTGTGAGGGACGAGACAGCTGCTGGGATCTGTAACATCTTTTACATCATGTCTTAACCTGAAGTCTTGTGGTGTGTGCGCGAGACGCAGTGTTCAGGTCCGGCGGGGTCATTCTCAGAACCAGAACCGTGGCAGCCTGGAGTCCACCAGGAAGTTCAGCGCATCGGAACATGTTATGTAACCATAGCAACCTAGGAAAAGACGTCCACATGGGTAACGGCCACGTTAAAGGAGGGATCCTTCATCTCTGAAGGGACGAAGTGCTGCAGGTTTTAGACGTTTCGCTGCTGCAACGCGCCTGACCAGCCTCAGCTGCTGCAGCTGATCTGAGTCAGCGGCTGTCCAGAGGAGACGGGAGGCTGTTAGTTAGGCTAACCCTAACCAACACTGCAGGTTACTAGTGTATCACAGCTTATAAACATCCCGTCCATGTGAGACAACCTGTCCTCTCGTCTCCAACAGGTCGCATCGCCTTTCAGAGCCGAAACATGAAGTCCAGCGTTTATCCAGTTCATCACACAAACCAGTCTTCTGGAGGACCGTGTGTGTGTCACCTTGGAGATGTCCTGTCCGTCGATGCGGATGCAGCCCCTCTGAGGGTCGTAGAACCGGAACAACAGACGCAGGACGGAGCTTTTCCCAGATCCAGATGGACCAACCTGAACACAACGTTTACCTCGTTACGACACACTGCATGCTCACACACCTCATGATGCAAAGCTTCACGTTTCTCATTTACAGCCGGTGGAAGTCCTCTCATGCTGACAACACGTTGTTAGGTTAGAAAAATGAGAGAATAATCAATAATCTTGGGTTTCATAATTACATTAAGGCTATCATGCTAACAGCGCTGTGTTTCAGGTCTTATCCAGGCTCTTTATTAGGTATTATTATTATTATTATTATTATTATTATTATTATGGCCCTGCGATGGACTGGCGAGCTGTCCAGGGTGTACCCTGTCTGTCGCCCAAAGCCAGCTGGGATAGGCTCCAGCTTCCCCGCGACCCTGAATTGGATTAAAGCGGTTCAGAAAATGAAATGGGAAAAAAATATATATATATATATTATTAATATTAATTATTATATATATTATATAGAATTTTTGCTTTAAACAAGATAAGTTTATGTTAGCATAGAACTGTTAGTATATTATTTCTAGCTGCTACGGTATTAGCTGCTTTATTAGCTTCATCAATATTATTTTAGCTCAAATTTGAGCTTAAACGAGATAAAATGAGCTGCTTTGTTCGTGTTCATTGCTAATTTCAGCCTGAGTGAGTCGTATGTCAGAGATAAGCGGCTCAACAAAGAAAAGAATGGACTGGACTTAACGGGAGAGAAAAGCAGAAAATGTCCAAACATAAACAATAAAATCCTTCATAAAGCTGCAGAACTGTTGATAAAAATCAATTTAAAGGTAGAGTATGTAAGATTTTCAATATTTTCAAAATAAATTAACTAAAAAAAATAACTACAATAATAATTAGATCGTTTTTTAAACATGTAGGTTCCAGTCTGTCCATATTTGATGCGTTATTAAATTACAAGTTTAGATTACAAAATTACAAGACCCTTCTTGAATGCTTTCTGACCAGTAAAAAAAAAGTACTTTTTTCCACCAGTAGGGGGAGTATAAGCCCATTTATTGCAGAGCGGCTCTGAACTACAGATCACAAGCGATTCCTGCCCTTATTGGAGCTGGCAAGGAGGAGGGGTGAGTTTTGCTCATTACTGCCAACCTGTGGTCGTTTGTGGAGGTAACAGTTTTATGGTTTTGCTCACAACCTGGTGTTTGCCACCTGGTGGTGGAAAGAATCACCTTGAAATCTTACATACTCTGCCTTTAAATGACTACAAAGGTAGAAATATGGCAAGTCTAACAAAAGAAGGTTTCCCAGACAGTAGCCGATGGTTGTAGCACCGTTAGCTGCGCCGCTCAGAGATACTGACGTTAAAAGTTTTCTAAAACTCTGGAAAGTATTTGGAAACATTTTCCTGCTGTGGGTTTTTTTGTGGGCCGCCAAGGCTGAAAGAGGAAGAAGGGAAACCAACGTTTAGGGAACGGTTATGGACGTTTCCCAAATGTTCTTTGTAACTTCCAATAATTGTTCTTTATCTCAAAGGTTTACTGCACATGGAGTGAAGCCTTCCCGCTAAGCTAACCGTCTGTTGGCAGGCGGGCCAGAGAAGGGAAACGTACCAAAGCGACGGTCTGTCCTGCCTCCACTCTGAACGTCACATCCTGCAGAACCTCGGTGCTGCAAACAGATGACAGAAAATCAGCTTAATTCAGTGTCTGTTCATGAATCCAGCAGAGAAATAGTTGCGTCTCATGCAGCGAATATGAACCCTGAACCTCCACACGTCTATTTTCCGTGGAATGGGACTTATGGCAAATATAAATGCCGTTGCACATATGAAGCTCGGCGTCCAGCAGGTGATGGAAACCAGATGCAACAGATTTCATGGAATGTGTTCTGTACAAACCAGAAACCATCAACAACGGCCGACAACCCCAGCACCCCCCCCCCCCCCCCCCCCACACACCCCCCGCTCCCCCCTCCTCCCCATCCAGCCCAATCGGATGGAAAAGCTGATGTTTCATTGCCTACGCACCCAGGAACATAGCTGAAACACACCCCGTCAAACTCCACCTGACCTGCTGACAGATGCAGGTCCTCAGCATCGGCAGCATCTTCAACCTGTGAGGAGGAGGAGGATGAAGAGGAGGAGGAAGAGGATAGAGATGAAGGGGAGACTAAGGAAACCAGGAAATGAGACAGAAAATGGTTTTAATTAATCAGGACATCACCAACAAGACGTGGACTGGAAGCAGTGGATTTCCCAGACCAGCTGCGTTTACATGGAAACTCACTAAACTGATCCGATCAGATGGATTTACTCGGCAGTGTGATCGCTGTACATTATATTGATTTTGATGATTAGAGATTTGCTGAATCCAGGCCCAATCTGACAGAGATTTGGTTCTGTTTAGAATCGATTAATATGAAATTAAATCACAGTTCAGCGTTGATATTTTTATTCCTGAGATTTTTTTACATAACATAAAACGTTCTGAAGACAAACCAATAACAATGTAAAGCCACATGACAGTGGAACTAAAAGTACCATTATTTTCCAAATACATGAACCATTTCTTCATTTTGGATCAATGTCACTGACTCATCGACCACACAATCAATATATTGATGTAGATGGAAATATCAATATGAATCAATATTTGGCCCCACCCCCCGTCACATTGTGCATACCTGTCTGGAAAAACAGATTTTCTCCTTTTTTTTTTTTTTCCTAATCTTTGTTTTGACTGTCAAACTAATCAATATTCTTGAACTCATTCAGTTTGTCATAAAAATGTTCTGAAAAGTCATCACACCACGTGGCCGCTAGCTGTCGGGTAGCCGCTATCAGCCACATACTCACTAGCTGCCACGTAGCCGCTAGCTGCCACGTAGCCGCTAGCTGCCACGTAGCCGCTAGCTGCCATGTAGCTGCTATCAGCCACATACTCACTAGCTGCCACGTAGCCGCTAGCTGCCACGTAGCCGCTAGCTGCCACGTAGCCGCTAGCTGCCACGTAGCCGCTAGCTGCCACGTAGCCGCTAGCTGCCACGTAGCCACTAGCTGCCATATAGCCACTAGCTGCCACGTAGCCGCTAGCTGCCACGTAGCCGCTAGCTGCCACGTAGCTGCTATCAGCCACATACTCACTAGCTGCCACGTAGCCGCTAGCTGCCACGTAGCCGCTAGCTGCCATGTAGCTGCTATCAGCCACATACTCACTAGCTGCCACGTAGCCGCTAGCTGCCACGTAGCTGCTAGCTGCCACGTAGCCGCTAGCTGCCACGTAGCCGCTAGCTGCCACGTAGCCGCTAGCTGCCACGTAGCCACTAGCTGCCATATAGCCACTAGCTGCCACGTAGCCGCTAGCTGACACGTAGCCGCTAGCTGACACGTAGCCGCTAGCTGACACATAGCCGCTAGCTGACACATAGCCACAAGCTGACACATAGCCACAAGCTGACACGTAGCCACAGCCACAAGGGTCAAGCATACGCAGAACGGCATCCACCATCAGAACGAGCGCAGACATGGCTGATCAAACCTGTGGATCCGATCATTTAAAGGTTTAAACCGTCACTTTTGATCCAATTGGACCAGGTGTGCTTTATTCTGATTGGAGTTGCATTGGATTAAATAATGTCCAGATTAATGCTTCCAGAAAGAGACAAACTGAGTTGTTACAACAGCATCAGGCAGCGGTAAAAGTTCCATACATGTTATATCTTCACTTTTTTAGGTTACATTTAAGTCGTCTCAAACATTTGTTAACGAATATTAATTATCATTATGTAAACAAGACAATACAAAACAATATTTTTCCACTGAATTCCTTATTCAGAATAATTTTTTAATTTCTGTAGACAATTATTTTAAAAAAAGTTGACTATAAATTCTTTTCTATTTTTAGAAAAACTTTTATTTATATTAATATGTTATAACTATTCCATGTAGTATGAATAATATCTGAGTGAAACATAAAATATTTATATTTAAACTATATCTTTTATAATTATATTACAGATTATATTTATGATTTAATAATAAATAAATATTTAAAATGTTTGTTTTTTTTTTTATTAAAGTTTTAAAGCTGGATTTTACTCATAATAATATTTATAAATATATCTAAATAAATGTAAGACTACTGTAAATATATATTTAGATAATGAAAAACATAAATCAGACTGTCACACTGGGAAAGTGAGTTGACAGCTAATGTGGACACAATAATCTGAATATTGTCTTAATCAGAATAAAATCAATACTCTGAATATTGCTGTATGTAAATTCATCCAGGTATCCACGTGCTCTAACTCTGTTACCACGGTAGCTGAGTGAAGTAAAGCAACTTGCTAGTAGGTTTACTATGTAGAACATGAGTTTTACCCATATTCTCCAGTGCTGTCAACTCCTCCATACTAATAACAGCCCTGTTTTCATCTAATTAGCATGATCAATCTGGTACATATTGTTATATGGATGAAGCTACAGAGAGAAATAATGTTGGTCATTTGCATGTCGGCAACATGCAAATGTTCATGGTGATAAACAGATAAAGAAAGCAGGCTAGCTGCTAGTGGCTTGGCTGCTACAGCAAGCTAGCGGCTACAGCAGGCTAGCTGTGAGTGGCTTGGCTGCTACAGCAGGCTAGCTGCTACAGCAGGCTAGCTGCTACAGCAGGCTAGCTGCTACAGCAGGCTAGCTGCTAGTGGCTCGGCTGCTACAGCAAGCTAGCGGCTACAGCAGGCTAGCTGTGAGTGGCACGGCTGCTACAGCAGGCTAGCTGCCAGTGGCGCGGCTGCTACAGCAGGCTAGCTGCTAGTGGCGCGGCTGCTACAGCAGGCTAGCTGCTAGTGGCGCGGCTGCTACAGCAGGCTAGCTGCGAGTGGCGCGGCTGCTACAGCAGGCTAGCTGCTAGTGGCTTGGCTGCTACAGCAAGCTAGCGGCTACAGCAGGCTAGCTGCTAGTGGCGCAGCTGCTACAGCAGGCTAGCTGCTAGTGGCGCGGCTGCTACAGCAGGCTAGCTGCTAGCAGCTCGGCTACTACAGCAGGCTAGCTGCTGGTGGCTCAGCTGCTACATCTAGCTACAGACTTTTTCGTTTATGGTGTCAAAAACGTTGTAAAATATCAGTTTTCTCAGAGTAACTTTAGCACCTAAATAAAACATGGAGATGTTCTTAATTTTTACATCTTGCTAATGTTTTGTACGTCTGCTGGTTTTTAAGCTGACATGAAGAGGAAAAAAAACTGGAGGTCTGATTCCCATCCAGGAGGCATCCTGACCAGATACCCGAGCCACCTCAACTGGTTCCTCTCGATGCGGAGGAGCAGCGGCTCTACTTTGATTTCCTCCCGGATGACCGAGCTCCTCACCCTATCTCTAAGGGAGAGCCCGGCCACCCTGCGGAGGAAACTCATTTCAGCCGCCTGGATACGAACTGACCAGTCAAACTGACCAGCTAGTTGTAAACGTGCTGGGTAGCTAAACCTGCTAGCTAAATCTCCATCAGCTGGTAGTTTTGGAGGTTTGTAAAGCAGGATTTTGGAAAATCCTGCAGGTCTTGATCACCAACAAACTGTCTGACATGAACATATAAGAGCTGAACTGGTTTGGAAAGTGTGGTGTTTACTAGCATCATGCGAGCTGAGAAGCAATTGATTGCAAATTAAGAGTCACTCCAGAATCCAACATGGCAGCATATGAGACAATGTGACATCACGGAGATGGTCTGTTATAGTAATGGACGAAGCCACGGAGATAATACCGTGGTGGGAGTGGCAATATGACGCCTCGAATATGTTTAAAACATGAAACTTTAGGTCAGTATGATCTCATTTTTGTTAAGTTTTTATCAATTATAGTTTGGTTTTTAATTCGGGTTCTACAGAAAGAGGGTTCCAGCACAGATCTCTGTGGAACACCTCCTGGTTTCACGCTGCTGTCCTGTACTGTATTCCACACAAGGGTTAAAATCTGCAGCTAGTCAGAAATTCAGTTTTTCTTCTTTTCACATCTCTTTTCTTCTAACGTTCATAAATCCTTCCTCCCTCCCTCCCTTCCTTCCTTCCTTCCTTCCTTCCTTCCTTCCTTCCTTCCTCCCTCCCTCCCTCCCTCCCTCCCTCCCTCCCTCCCTTCCTTCCTTCCTCCCTCCCTCCCTCCCTCCCTCCCTCCCTCCCTCCCTTCCTTCCTTCCTTCCTTCCTTCCTTCCTTCCTTCCTTCCTTCCTTCCTTCCTTCCTTCCTTCCTTCCTCCCTCCCTCCCTCCCTCCCTTCCTCCCTCCCTTCCCATTTGCCAAATGGAGTCTGCCTGAGAGTTTACCATCGCCAGGCCCAGCAGACGGCCTCCTCCTCCTTGGACTCGTCTCGCCTGCAGCTTCCAAAGGCGAAGAAAAGGCCGCTGTGTTTGTAAGGTGCTCCGATGCTTTTGTCCACATTCATGGGACTGTTTACCATATCAAGGGCCTGTGAATGATGGAGCCTTTAGTCAGGCAGCCGGAGGACGACTTTTCCCACCGAAACACAAATAGAGACACACACACAGACGTGCACACAGTGTGCGTTTATGAAGGAAAATACACACATTCGCACACAAACAGTTGCTGACTTCCTAACCTAAAACTTCTGATGTTTTCTGGGCAGGAACCAGGTGACCTTCAGTCACAGGAATACCTGCGTGAAGTAAACCCGATGGAGGCTGTTGGATCGGATGACGTGTTTACACGATGCGTGTTTATTCTGACTGGATGTTTGATCAGATAGAAAGTGTTCCATGTAAACGCAGCGAGGTATCACCACACAGAGCTGCTGCCCATCCAGATCTTCCAACCGGAAGCAGGAGAGGAGGCTTCTCAGCAACTCTGGCCGCTCGCTCACCTCTTTCTGCTCTGACAGCAGCGACAACATGTTGTCCATGTCCACAAATGAAGTCTGAATCAGTCTGCAGACACAGAAGATCCGTTACAACACAGTCTGGAAACTCTTTAAATGACTGATCCTCCAGCAGCAGGATCACAACCATGATGTCCGTCTGTGCATTCACATGACTGCAAAATGCTTTTGTGGTCGTTACAACCGATTCGCTGTGAAACCGCCCATTTTCCTGCATCCAGTTAAAAGCGATGGAAGAAACCAGTAAGTCTGAGTTCAGGTTATCTGCGGGGGTCCAGCTGGTCTACAACACAAACGCTCACAAGACACAGAAAAACACAGACTTTCAATTCTTTTCAAAAGAAATAAAATAAACAGAACATTGTTAGACGCGTGGTCTAAAAGATCTTCATCGTGTGACTCTGTCCCGTCATCCTCGTTCATGGACACTTGTCCCACGACATTCAGAACTGGTCTAACTGGTTAAACTGTGTTTCTGTGTGGGGTCGCCCTGCAGAGAACTACCTCAGTGCTTTGGTCCGAACCGAGTCCAGTCTGAACACAGACCAGACGGAAATCTGTCCAGAGTCCCCCCAACTGTCCTGATGTGAACCCAAAGATCCTTTTTATTCCCAGTAAAGGTCCCGATATGTTCCCAGTTAATCTGACTGGTTTCATCCTGTTCCTCCATCTGATACTCAGTTGAGAGCCACAGCCCCGAATGAGGGTCCTGAGGGTCCTGAGGGTCCTGAGGGTCCTGAGGGGTCTGAGGGGTCTGAGGGGTCTGAGGGTCCTGAGGGGTCTGAGGGTCCTGAGGGTCCTGAGGGGTCTGAGGGTCCTGAGGGGTCTGAGGGGTCTGAGGGGTCTGAGGGTCCTGAGGGGTCTGAGGGGTCTGAGGGGTCTGAGGGTCCTGAGGGGTCTGAGGGGTCTGAGGGGTCTGAGGGTCCTGAGGGGTCTGAGGGTCCTGAGGGGTCTGAGGGGTCTGAGGGTCCTGAGGGTCCTGAGGGTCCTGAGGGGTCTGAGGGTCCTGAGGGGTCTGAGGGGTCTGAGGGGTCTGAGGGTCCTGAGGGTCCTGAGGGTCCTGAGGGGTCTGAGGGGTCTGAGGGTCCTGAGGGGTCTGAGGGTCCTGAGGGTCCTGAGGGGTCTGAGGGTCCTGAGGGTCCTGAGGGGTCTGAGGGGTCTGAGGGTCCTGAGGGGTCTGAGGGTCCTGAGGGTCCTGAGGGGTCTGAGGGTCCTGAGGGGTCTGAGGGTCCTGAGGGTCCTGAGGGGTCTGAGGGGTCTGAGGGTCCTGAGGGGTCTGAAGGTCCTGAGGGGTCTGAGGGGTCTGAGGGTCCTGAGGGGTCTGAGGGTCCTGAGGGGTCTGAGGGGTCTGAGGGTCCTGAGGGGTCTGAGGGTCCTGAGGGTCCTGAGGGGTCTGAGGGTCCTGAGGGGTCTGAGGGGTCTGAGGGTCCTGAGGGGTCTGAGGGGTCTGAGGGGTCCTGAGGGGTCTGAGGGGTCTGAGGGGTCTGAGGGTCCTGAGGGGTCTGAGGGTCCTGAGGGGTCTGAGGGGTCTAAGGGTCCTGAGGGTCCTGAGGGGCCTGAGGGGTCTGAGGGTCCTGAGGGGTCTAAGGGTCCTGAAGGTCCTGAGGGGTCTGAGGGGTCTGAGGGTCCTGAGGGTCCTGAGGGGCCTGAGGGTCCTGAGGGGCCTGAGGGGTCTGAGGGTCCTGAGGGGTCTAAGGGTCCTGAAGGTCCTGAGGGGTCTGAGGGGTCTGAGGGTCCTGAGGGGTCTGAGGGTCCTGAGGGGTCTAAGGGTCCTGAGGGTCCTGAGGGGTCCTGAAGGTCCTGAAGGTCCTGAGGGGTCTGAGGGTCCTGAGGGGTCTGAGGGTCCTGAGGGTCCTGAGGGTCCTGAAGGTCCTGAGGGGTCTGAGGGTCCTGAGGGGTCTGAGGGTCCTGAGGGTCCTGAGGGGTCTGAAGGTCCTGAGGGGTCTGTAGGTCCTGAGGGTCCTGAGGGTCCTGAGGGGTCTGAGGGGTCTAAGGGTCCTGAGGGTCCTGAGGGGTCTGAGGGTCCTGAAGGTCCTGAGGGGTCTGAGGGGTCTAAGGGTCCTGAAGGTCCTGAGGGGTCTGAGGGTCCTGAGGGGTCTGAGGGTCCTGAGGGGTCTGAGGGGTCTGAGGGTCCTGAGGGTCCTGAGGGGTCTGAGGGGTCTGTAGGTCCTGAGGGTCCTGAGGGGTCTGAGGGTCCTGAGGGTCCTGAGGGTCCTGAGGGGTCTGAGGGTCCTGAGGGGTCTGTAGGTCCTGAGGGTCCTGAGGGGTCTGAGGGGTCTGAGGGTCCTGAGGGTCCTGAGGGGTCTGAGGGGTCTAAGGGTCCTGAAGGTCCTGAGGGGTCTAAGGGTCCTGAGGGTCCTGAGGGGTCTGAGGGGTCTGAGGGTCCTGAGGGGTCTGAAGGTCCTGAGGGGTCTGTAGGTCCTGAGGGTCCTGAGGGGTCTGAGGGGTCTAAGGGTCCTGAAGGTCCTGAGGGGTCTGAAGGTCCTGAGGGTCCTGAGGGGTCTGAGGGTCCTGAGGGGCCTGAGGGGTCTAAGGGTCCTGAGGGGTCTGAGGGTCCTGAAGGTCCTGAGGGGTCTGAAGGTCCTGAGGGGTCTGAGGGTCCTGAGGGGTCTGAGGGGTCTGAGGGTCCTGAAGGTCCTGAGGGGTCTAAGGGTCCTGAGGGGTCTGAGGGTCCTGAAGGTCCTGAGGGGTCTGAAGGTCCTGAGGGGTCTGAGGGTCCTGAGGGTCCTGAGGGGTCTGAGGGGTCTGAGGGTCCTGAGGGGTCTGAGGGGTCTGAAGGTCCTAAGGGGCCTGAGGGGTCTGAGGGGTCTGAGGGTCCTGAGGGTCCTGAGGGGTCTGAGGGTCCTGAAGGTCCTGAGGGGTCTGAGGGTCCTGAGGGGCCTGAGGGTCCTGAGGGGCCTGAGGGGTCTGAGGGGCCTGAGGGTCCTGAGGGGTCTGAGGGTCCTGAGGGTCCTGAGGGTCCTGAGGGGTCTGAGGGTCCTGAGGGGTCTGAGGGTCCTGAGGGGTCTGAGGGGTCTGAGGGGTCTGAAGGTCCTGAGGGGTCTGTAGGTCCTGAGGGTCCTGAGGGGTCTGAGGGGTCTGAAGGTCCTGAGGGGTCTGAGGGTCCTGAGGGGTCTGAGGGTCCTGAGGGTCCTGAGGGGTCTGAGGGGTCTGAAGGTCCTGAGGGGTCTGAGGGTCCTGAGGGGTCTGAGGGTCCTGAGGGTCCTGAGGGGTCTGAGGGGTCTGAAGGTCCTGAGGGGTCTGTAGGTCCTGAGGGGTCTGAGGGTCCTGAGGGTCCTGAAGGTCCTGAGGGGTCCTGAGGGGTCTGAGGGTCCTGAGGGGTCTGTAGGTCCTGAGGGGTCTAAGGGTCCTGAGGGGTCTGAGGGTCCTGAGGGTCCTGAGGGTCCTGAGGGGTCTGAGGGGTCTAAGGGTCCTGAGGGGCCTGAGGGGCCTGAGGGGTCTGAGGGGTCTGAGGGTCCTGAGGGGTCTGAGGGGTCTAAGGGTCCTGAGGGGTCTGAGGGTCCTGAGGGTCCTGAGAGGTCTGAGGGTCCTGAGGGGTCTGAGGGGTCTAAGGGTCCTGAGGGGTCTGAGGGGTCTGAGGGTCCTGAGGGGTCTGAGGGTCCTGAGGGTCCTGAGGGTCCTGAGGGGTCTGAGGGGTCTAAGGGTCCTGAGGGGCCTGAGGGGCCTGAGGGTCCTGAGGGGTCTGAGGGTCCTGAGGGGTCTGAGGGTCCTGAGGGTCCTGAGGGTCCTGAGGGGTCTGAGGGTCCTGAGGGGTCTGAGGGGTCTGAGGGTCCTGAGGGGTCTGAGGGGTCTAAGGGTCCTGAGGGGTCTGAGGGGTCTGAGGGTCCTGAGGGGTCTGAGGGTCCTGAGGGGTCCTGAGGGTCCTGAGGGGTCTGAGGGTCCTGAGGGGTCTGAGGGGTCTAAGGGTCCTGAGGGGTCTAAGGGTCCTGAGGGGTCTGAGGGGTCTGAGGGTCCTGAGGGGTCTGAGGGTCCTGAGGGTCCTGAGGGGTCTGAGGGGTCTGAGGGTCCTGAGGGGTCTGTAGGTCCTGAGGGTCCTGAGGGTCCTGAGGGATCTGAGGGGTCTGAAGGTCCTGAGGGTCCTGAGGGTCCTGAGGGGTCTGAGGGGTCTGAAGGTCCTGAGGGGTCTGAGGGGTCTGAAGGTCCTGAGGGTCCTGAGGGTCCTGAGGGGTCTGAAGGTCCTGAGGGGTCTGAGGGGTCTGAGGGGTCTGAGGGGTCTGAGGGTCCTGAGGGGTCTGAGGGGTCTGAGGGTCCTGAGGGGTCTGAGGGTCCTGAGGGGTCTGAGGGGTCTGAGGGGTCTGAAGGTCCTGAGGGGTCTGAGGGATCTGAGGGGTCTGAGGGTCCTGAGGGTCCTGAGGGGTCTGAGGGTCCTGAGGGGTCTGAGGGTCCTGAGGGTCCTGAGGGTCCTGAGGGGTCTGAGGGATCTGAGGGGTCTGAGGGTCCTGAGGGTCCTGAGGGGTCTGAGGGATCTGAGGGGTCTGAGGGTCCTGAGGGTCCTGAGGGTCCTGAGGGGTCTGAGGGTCCTGAGGGGTCTGAAGGTCCTGAGGGGTCTGTAGGTCCTGAGGGTCCTGAGGGTCCTGAGGGGTCTGAGGGTCCTGAGGGGTCTGAGGGGTCTAAGGGTCCTGAGGGTCCTGAGGGGTCTGAGGGTCCTGAGGGGTCTGAGGGGTCTGAAGGTCCTGAGGGTCCTGAGGGGTCTGAGGGGTCTGAGGGTCCTGAGGGTCCTGAGGGTCCTGAGGGGTCTGAGGGTCCTGAGGGTCCTGAGGGGTCTGAAGGTCCTGAGGGGTCTGAGGGTCCTGAGGGTCCTGAGGGGTCTGAGGGTCCTGAGGGGTCTGAGGGGTCTGAGGGTCCTGAGGGGTCTGAGGGTCCTGAGGGGTCTGAGGGGTCTGAGGGGTCTGAAGGTCCTGAGGGGTCTGAGGGGTCTGAGGGTCCTAAGGGGTCTGAGGGTCCTGAGGGGTCTGAGGGTCCTGAGGGGTATGAGGGTCCTGAGGGTCCTGAGGGGTCTGAGGGTCCTGAGGGTCCTGAGGGTCCTGAGGGGCCTGAGGGGTATGAGGGTCCTGAGGGTCCTGAGGGTCCTGAGGGGTATGAGGGTCCTGAGGGTCCTGAGGGGTCTGAGGGTCCTGAGGGGTCTGAGGGGTCTGAGGGTCCTGAGGGTCCTGAGGGTCCTGAGGGGTCTGAGGGGTCTGAAGGTCCTGAGGGGTCTGAGGGTCCTGAGGGGTCTGAGGGTCTTGAGGGGTATGAGGGTCCTGAGGGGTCTGAGGGTCCTGAGGGTCTTGAGGGGTATGAGGGTCCTGAGGGTCCTGAGGGGTCTGAGGGTCCTGAGGGGTCTGAGGGTCCTGAGGGTCCTGAGGGGTCTGAGGGTCCTGAGGGGTCTGAGGGGTCTGAAGGTCCTGAGGGTCCTGAGGGGTCTGAGGGGTCTGAAGGTCCTGAGGGTCCTGAGGGGCCTGAGGGGTATGAGGGTCCTGAGGGTCCTGAGGGGTCTGAGGGTCCTGAGGGTCCTGAGGGGTCTGAGGGTCCTGAGGGGTATGAGGGTCCTGAAGGTCCTGAGGGGTCTGAGGGTCCTGAGGGGTCTGAGGGTCCTGAGGGTCCTGAGGGGTCTGAGGGGTATGAGGGTCCTGAGGGTCCTGAGGGGTCTGAGGGTCCTGAGGGGTATGAGGGTCCTGAAGGTCCTGAGGGGTCTGAGGGTCCTGAGGGGTCTGAGGGTCCTGAGGGGTCTGAGGGGTCTGAAGGTCCTGAGGGGTCTGAGGGGTCTGAGGGTCCTGAGGGTCCTGAGGGGTCTGAGGGGTCCTGAGGGGTCTGAGGGGTCTGAGGGTCCTGAGGGTCCTGAGGGGTCTGAGGGGTCTGAGGGGTCTGAGGGTCCTGAGGGTCCTGAGGGGTCTGAGGGGTCTGAGGGTCCTGAGGGGTCTGAGGGGTCTGAGGGGTCCTGAGGGGTCTGAGGGGTCCTGAGGGGTCTGAGGGTCCTGAGGGTCCTGAGGGGTCTGAGGGGTCTGAGGGGTCCTGAGGGGTCTGAGGGTCCTGAGGGTCCTGAGGGTCCTGAGGGGTCTGAGGGGTCTGAGGGGCCAACAGGATGATCTCACCTGTAGTAGGTACCAAACCAGTTTAGCGGCGTGTACAGCTGGATGATGTAGGTTCCAAACAGGACGTAATCTCCAACCTGAGGGACAAAATCACCTTCAGATCAGGTTTAACTAAAACTTTTCTTCTAACTAAAACTATTAAAGTTGAATCCAGAACAGCTGATATTTATAGTCAACGATTTATTTATTATGAATAAATCAATTTAATTTAGTCAGTTTTTCTATTAATCCTTAAAACTTCGTCATTTTGGTTCATTTGTGATTTTTTTAAGTGTAAAACTGCCTGGAAAATAAATCCTTTGAATGTAAATCAGCTTCCTGTTTTCAGCCTCAGCTGCCAGATTCTATTCAACTTTATTTTATTTATATCGCGTCAAATCACGGCAACGCCGTCTCCAGACGCTTTGCAGACAGGAAAACAACGTCATGAAAGCCAATTCATAGCAGCCTATTTAAGGAAACCAACAGATTGAGTTGGAGGTCCATCCAGAAGTTTGTAGAAATAACACACATAGATCAGCAGTGACGTTTTCTCATGTCTGAAACACACACACACACACACACACACACACACACACACACACACACTGTTTCCATGTTTCCACACATCTTCCTGCTACTATCTACCTGCTGTCCTCACTGCAGCACCTCCACCTCAGCTGCATCCCAAACGTCTTCTTGGCTTTATTCCAGCCATAGAGGATCATTATTTTCCTGCTTTTCTCATCACTTGTTGATCTTTGGCTGCTCCTGATTGGACGTTACCGTCAGTTTAAGCTCTCTGATTGGTGGAAAGTCTGACAGGAAGTGTCTTAGCAACATGGTAGTGATGGTGATGAAGATGTGATAAATAATGGTGGATTTACCATCTAGAGTCTCTGAATAAACACTACATGTTGTGTCTGGATTGTAAACCTCCTGGACGGATAGAAACGCTGGAAAACCTCCGTAGACCAGCTGGAGGGTCACATGACCGTCACAGTTACACCCTGCTGGTCCTGATGGTGATAGAAGTGATGGTACTCTGGGAGGTCTGCTGGAGTTTTTAGGGTTAATATTAAATTTTAAAAAATGTCAGAAATTCCAAAGAAAGCATTAATCTTACTGGCCCAATCCAACTTTACTGTATTTACAGAAATCTGATGTTTGATGCAACACACCCAAACAACAGATTAACAGGTAAGGGTGTCAAGATTGGGTATAAAACATCCCTGAACATAGTCCACATCTGGACTCATGTCCAATAAACATTTAAATAAAGAAAAATAGTTCTGATTTAAACTAAGATGGTTTAAATTTGCTGAAAATGTGGTTTGTAGTTGGCAGCTATGTTACGCCTTATAAAACAAAATGTGGAAACTTTTAACTGTGAATCTGATTTCTTCTTTTGGCTGATACCTGGAATGGACCCTGAGAGACCAGGTAGGCACAGAGGAGCGATCCAGCCAGGAGTCCTGATCCGATAATGATGTTCTGGGCTTGATTCAGCAGCGCGAGAGACGCTGAGCTCTTCCACTCGGAGCGCTACCCGAACACAACCAGCAACGTTTTCAGTCAAAATGAGGAAGAAAGCCAAATGAAGCAGAAGTTTGTCCTTTTCTGTCAAACAAAACCAAAAGCAGCAATCTGACCTGATATTTCAGGATAGCCTCATCAAAGCAGCGGACTTCATAAAGTTCAGCGTTGTAGTATTTTACCTGTTAGAAGAAGGAATGTGGCTAAAGAGTACGACAAACTGGAGCTTCCAGAAAGTTCAGCCTGGTTTCATAAATGCAGTTCAAACAAACATTTCAGCCAAAAGAAGAAACAGCAATCCTCTCAGGAAGCCTTGCCAAGAAGAAATCTACCGTCTCAAAGTTGAGGAGTGAGTCTACAGCCCTGGACTTGGCGTTGTTGTCCTGGAGATTCATCTCCCTCCTGTACTTCGTTCTCCACTCGGTGATCAGGATGGTGCACGCTGCAGGCAGGAAACAAGCGAATGAAGCTCGACTCTCGTCTTCGTGCTGCTTATCCGGGGTCGGGTCGCGGGGGCAGCAGCCTAAGCAGGGAAGCCCAGACTTCCCTCTCCCCAGCAACATCTGCCAACTCTGCGGGGGGGGATCCCGAGGCGTTCCCAGGTCAGCCGAGAGATATAATCCCTCCAGCGTGTCCTGGGTCTTCCCCGGGGTCTCCTCCCAGAGGGACGTGCCTGGAACACCTCACCAGGGAGGTCCAGGAGGCATCCTGACCAGATGCCCGAGCCACCTCAACTGGTTCCTCTCGATGCGGAGGAGCAGCGGCTCTACTCTGATCTCCTCCCGGATGACCGAGCTCCTCACCCTATCTCTAAGGGAGAGCCCGGCCACCCTGCGGAGGAAACTCATTTCAGCCGCCTGTATACGAGATCTCCTTCTTTCGGTCACGACCCACAGCTCATGACCATAGGTGAGGGGTAGGAACGTAGATCGACTGGTAAATTGAGAGCTTCGCCTTCTGGCTCAGCTCCTTCTTCACCACGACAGACCGGCGCAGAGTCCGCATTACTGGAGACGCCGCACCGATCCGTCTGTCGATCTCACGCTCCATCCTTCCCTCACTCGTGAACAAGACCCCGAGATATTTAAACTCCTCCACTTGAGGCAGGACCTGACTCCCGACCCGGAGAGGGCAATCCACCCTATTCCAGCTGAGGACCATGGTCTCAGATTTGGAGGTGCTGATTCTCATCCCAGCCGCTTCACACTCGGCCGCGAATCGCTCAAGCGAGAGCTGGAGATCATGACCAGATGAAGCCAACAGGACCACGCCATCCGCAAAAAGCAGGGACCCAATCCTGAGGCCACCAAGTCGGATCCCCTCAACACCTCGGCTGCGCCTAGAAATTCTGTCCATATAAGTTATGAACAGAATCGGTGATAAAGAGCAGCCTTGGCGGAGTCCAACCCTCACCGGAAACGGATCCGACTTACTACCGGCAATGCAGACCAAGCTCTGACACCTGTCGTACAGGGACCGGACAGCTCGTACAAGGGGGTACCGGTACCCCATACTCCCGGAGTACCCCCCACAGGAGCCCCCGGGGGACACAGTGGAACGCCTTCTCCAGGTCCACAAAGCACATGTAGACTGGTTGGGCAAACTCCCATGCCCCCCCCAGGACCCCAGAGAGGGTATAGAGCTGGTCCACTGTTCCGCGACCAGGACGAAAACCACACTGCTCCTCCTCAATCCGGGATTCGACTATCCGGCGGACCCTCCTCTCCAGGACCCCTGAATAGACCTTACCAGGGAGGCTGAGGAGTGTGATTCCCCTGTAATTGGAACACACCCTCCGGTCCCCCTTCTTAAAAAGGAGGACCACCGAATGAAGCATCGAACAAAAACTACAGCTCAGGTCCACCCTCCTCATACCGGTTTTAACTGCTTTTAATTTACATGCAAATCTAACCAGCTGTGAACGTAGGTTCCCGTAGGTTTGCAGTTTCTCTGCTCCAGAAACATCTCCACCAGTCCACCAGTTATTTCTGATTTAACACCAGTTTAGTAAATCAGGTCCAGCGTTTATCTTTTGGTAATTACATCATCATTACACTCTAAATGTAACCCAGAAAAGCCTGCGGTCAAAATCTGTTCTGTGCTTTTTCCAGAGCTACAAAAACAGCTGGAATAAACGTCAGAACAGGAATAAAATGAAGGACTCACTGAGATAGAGGACCATGCAGGTGAACACGATGAGTCCGAACCAGATGCTGAAGTAGGAGACAAAGTAGACAATGGCGATGACGATGTCACAGATGGTGGGGAGAATACTGAACAGGATGTAGCTGAAAGCAAACAGATGTCAGTTTGAGGAAGCGCGGGACTCTTTCAGCTGAAGCCAGATGTGTTCACCTCAGCAGATTGTTGATGGACGAAGTGCCGCGGTCGATGCTCCTCAGAACGTCGCCAGTCCGTCTGTCCAGGTGCCATCGCAGAGACAAGTAATGCAGGTGAGAAAACAAACGCACCTGAAGTGTGGCGGGGCAAAAAAGGTTTGTGGACAGAAAGGCAGATTTTACCAACCAGTTCTTACTGGTAATTCACCACAGACACAAGGGCCATTGTTGTCGAGACAGAAGACGGATACGTAGACAGATGGAGCGTTTTGTGCATCTTTTGCATCGTTTACAAACGTAATTTAGTCTGTTTTCAAGAGGCTTAACCATCCGTCACTCGTTGCAGAAAACAGAGCAATATCACCAGAAATCATGGGGGCAGTGTTGAGTTTTACAGCTAAAAAAAAACCAAAGAAGACGAGGAATGGGAAGAAGACAACGCAGAAGAAGTTTAGAACAAAGAAAATCTGTTTTTTTTTTCTTCTGGTGTTTTTGGATGATTGTAAACAACTTTATATCATTCTGTTACCACTACCAACCAGTGTGAAAATGTGGAAGTGAACTCTGAACTCACCACTGCCCCTAGTGGACAAAGTGACGTAACATCCATGGCAATGGAGAAGATGCATGGAAGTATGAGGACAGAGACATATGACATTGAAATGGACGGGCGGAAATGGAAGTAACCCATCTGCGTCTCATGTCAACATGCGTGGTTGCTCTCAGGCAGTAACGGCGACTCCTCAGTAAATCCAACAATCCAAAATGAAATGCAAGACAGAAATCCAGCAGAAGAGAGAAGCTGAGTGGAAAACAGAAACTGAATGGCTGGTGATGAGGACAGGACATGAAAGCATGAAGCAAGGTCAGGTTGCAAGCAGAAGCTTTAATCAGCTGCTTCAAAACAACAGAAAATAAACTGCAGAAGGAAACTTCCTAAACAATAAGGGGAGTAAGATTAGAACGATAACACAAATACACAGAAGCAGGAGCTTCATAAAGGATTCAGCATGCTCTGCACCATGGAACAGGCTTGCATATAAACAGTTGTGTCATCGGCGTAAAGCTGTATTTTTACAGGAATTTCCATGAATTTGGATCTAAAACCTGAAAGTTAAAAACTAGATTTACTTCTAAATCACAGTGAAGACACATGATGGGACACTACAAGGTACCTGAACGCCTCGGCTGGTGAACTGCTGAACTTTGATCCACAGAAACTGACGGAGGTTGCTGATGAAACCAGAGGTACCTTCCAGAAGGATGAAGATACGGAGCGAGAGATGTGATGAAGATGAAATACAAGACAAAGAACAGTTGAAAACATGACAGTCTCACCTGCTCCTCCACCTTGCAGGAACTTCAGCAGCGTGTAGATGCAGACAGGAGAAATGAGGGAAGTCCAGCGGCCTCCTCCAGAAAGCTCGTTCACTGTCCAAAGCACATACACACGGTCTCTTCATCACCAGCATCATCATCGTTGTTGTTTCCACATCGAGTAGATTCAGGATTTTGATTCTTTATTTGAAAACAAGGTTAAACATGTTTTCTCCTCTTCAAGGCTTCAGGTGTGATTAAAACGTCGTCACAGTGCAAACACACAAAGACCTTCTGCACCGCCGACAGTCTGGTTCACATCGTCACCATCGTACACCGGAGCTGTCAGTCAGAGCAGCGGTAACAGCCGCGGGTCATCTTTTCTGCCAGGTTTCCCTCCTTTTCTGACCACTGTATTTGTCTCATTTAGTTTTTGCCTGTAACCCCATATGAGCTGATATGTTTTATAAGAAAATGTTAAATTCTCATCTCACTTTTTCTTAAATGTCAAAAGAAAATAAATTACAACCTGTCGCGTCATTATGGAGGGAAAAGATTCTACTATGAACAGCACAAATTATTAGTTTTTACCATAGACATTATATGAAAGATGGACGGAGTGTTCGGTGGTAAAAAGTAAAGCCTATGCGGAAGTGCATAAAACTGCAGTTCCCCCTTAATCCACTAGGGGCTGCAAAAGAGCAAAACCCCATAGACTCCCATGTTAAAAAGACCAACTTCACAGCAAGAATAAACATGTTTACAGCAGAAATAAACATATTTACAGCAGAATAAATATGTTTACAGCAGAAATAAACACGTTTACAGCAGGAATAAACATGTTTACAGCCTGGTACAAAAAATCTATTTTAGGTTTAATAGGTCAGGTTTACCTTCATGACAACTGTGGGGGGAGGGAATTATTTTCTAACTCGCCCGTTTAAAAGTAATTTAATCTTGAAGTTCGGCATATTTAGGGGCGTGTCCTTTTGATTGACAGGTACCCGATCTCCCGCTTTTAGTAAGAAGAACGTAGAACAACCGCGGTTTTTCGATGATTAACAACGTGACTTAGCTTTAGCCCGCTTACCTCCATTAGCTGGTTAGCTCCTGTTATCTCTGGGTTAGCTTGGTTAGCTCTTAGCTACAGAAAGCTCGGAGTTCGCTCGATGTCAATCATCCACCATGACGCTCACAGCCCCCCTCTCAGCTCCACCTCTTTGTCCATATTTGTATTTTCCGGGAGAGACGACACGCATGCCCCTGCCAAGATGGTGATGGTAGGAACCGCCCACCGAGCTTCAATTCAGCTCTTCAGAAACCTACGGGTGACGTCACGGAGGCTCCGCCCATCTTTTATATACAGTCTATGTTTTTTACACTTCTTTTACTTAAAAGACTCAGTTAACTTCAGTCTAAAACAAAATAACCAAATGACAATTATTTTAACTCTTTAAATGCCACAGTGACTTTTTCCATAAAAACATCAACATAACATCATCATAAAGGTGTATTGAGGGTTAAATTCATTTAAATATAAATCTGTCATTAGCGAAGAGAAAACTGAATTAGTCTTTAACCTTTAGAGGCGGTCAAACTATTAATCTGACACTAGAAATAAATTCATGCATGAATTAGTTTTTAAAAAGTCTCTAATTTGCAGTATTTTTAAAATGGATTTTTTAAAAAGTATTTAAAGTACCTTTCTTTTTATAAAAACAGTGACTTTCAGAATTTAACAAATATTTTAAAAAACAACATATTTTGTTTTTTTGCTTCAAACCAAAGTTGAGCAATAAAGCAAAAGAAATATTTTTCTACTTTTTCCAGCAGTTTCTGTGAGGAAGTTTTTGTCCTCTAATAATGCGAAAGGTTTGTTAAGTTTCATCTAAAAGTACAATAATTCAAACAATGCCTCAAAATCTTATCTGGAAATTTATATGATCATTACATTAAGGGTGCATTCAAATCATCGGTCCAGCTGTAGGGGGGGGGTGTATCCATGCAGACAGAGATCGTGTTCACGCTGCTCTTTGGTCAAACCAGCCAAACCATTAGAATAATATATCCCCATTTCCACCAGAGGTGGCGCTGCACTAGTATTTAGCAGAAGAGAGGACCAGACCGGCGTGAAGAAGAAAACTGTTTCCTCCACCTGCCAGTTAAACATGGAGACCAAACTATGGCTGTTTTGGGTTTTTATTGTGTCTTATGCAAGTATCCTGCAGAAATCCACTGCAACAATGGAGGCAGTATGAACACCAGACGAGGCAGAGGACCCTTAACGCCATCGCTATGGATTTACCCACAATGCAATGCTACGTCACATGCAGGAAGGGACTGGTTTTGTAGTCCTGTATTTGGTTAGCTTGAAATGGGCCGAGACCTGTGTTTGTAGACGGACCGAGTCTGGTTCTCTGGTCCGAATCAGAAATCATTTGGCGCGTTCACATTTCCCCAAACGAAGCGACTTTCTGAGCAAACGGACCCTGCAAAAAAAAGGGTGCCTTAAATTTCCCGTCACCTAAAATTTATCATATATAAAATATTTTAATTTTCTTTTATAAAAGCAGCGACATCACATCGGCAGAATGGCATCAGATGGTTCATGTAGAGATTCAATAAAAACATGTTAATAATGAATAATTAAAAATATCAGTTCTGAAGTTAACTGAAACAATCAGGTGAAAAAAAAAGGAGAAAAAGTTCCAGATACAGTTACAACGGTCGTGAAGAAATGTGTGGTGTTCTTTAAAGTTTCAGAGTGTGTGTGTGTGTGTGTGGGTGGGTGGGGGGGGGGGGGGGGGGGGGGGGGGGGGGGGGGGGGGGCAGCATCCTGCAGTCAGAGGGTGGGAGGGGAGGCAGCTCGGACACAAAGACAAAACCTCTGTTGTGCCGCAGTGTTAACTCCAGCAAAAAAGGCTGCTAATGCTGGCTAAGCATGACTGGCAGGAGGGGTGACCTCTGCAAAGCCTCAACACACACACACACACACACACACACACACACACACAAACACACTGCCCCACGCCTTCCTCATCACACAAAGCAGCACTCAGCCTCTTTCTAGCTGCGTCGGCGCCGTCTTTCATGTTAGTCCAAAAGCCAAACGGCTGTTTCAGAAAAGACAAAATGGACAAAATGGACGGGGACTTCCTCTGAAGTGGAGCTTCTGGGTCGCTGCCGTGCGCTAGAAGCAGACCTGCCTACAAAACAGGCCAGGCAGGACCCCTGCAGATGACGACGGGACCCCCCCCCCCCCGACCTGGTCAACATTTAAAAACTTATTTAAGTTTCTTTGGATAAATAATTGCCATGTCTGAGTTTAAAATCTTGCTTCCTGCAGGAGAACATGATGCTATTTTGTGGTCCTGGAAACTATAAATGGGCCTTTTTATTCTCCATTAACAGCTTTCTGCCTTCCCTGAGCTGCCACCCTATTGTGGTGGAGGTGTTTGTGTGTCCTGAAGATCCTAGCAGCTGTGTTGTCGCGGACTTTATGCCCCTGGTAGGGTCACCCATGGCAAACAGGTATTTAGGGGAGGGACCAGACTAAGTGCGGTTCAGAGACCCCTATGATAATGACAACCATTGGTGAAGATGTTCCCTTGCCTGGGCGCGGGTCACCAGGGCCCCCCTCTGGAGCCAGGCCTGGGGCTGGGACACGAGAGCGAGTATCTGGTGGCCGGGCCTTTGCGTGTGGGGCCCGGTCGGGCTCAGCCCTAAAAGGGTTACATGTGCCCCACCTCCCGTCGGCTCACCATCTGCGGGAGGAGCCATAGGGGTTGGGTGCAATGTGAGCGGTTCGATCCTCGGCTGCAGAAGCAGGCTCTAGGGACGTAGAATGTCACCGCTCTGGTGGTGAAGGAGCATGAGATTGGGCTCTGGAACCAGTACCCTCAGAGGTGCCGGACCTTCTTCCACTCTGGAGTTGCTCCCGGTGAGACACTGAGCGGGTGTGGGCATTCTCATTGGCCCCTGGCTTGGTACCTGCATATTGGGGTTTACCCCAGTGGACAACAGGGTAGCTTCCCACCACCTTCGGGTATGGGTACGGGTCTTGACTGTCGTCTGTGTCATTGCACCAAACAGCAGTTCAGAGTACCCACCCTTTCTGGAGCCACAGTTAGAGGGTGTTCCTTCTGGGGACTCCATTGTTCGGGCAATGACAGTGAGACCTGGAGAGGAGTGATAGGGAGGGATGCCCCCCCCCCGCCCCACCAAACCCACTGTTGTCCTGTTGGACTTCTGTGCTCAGCATGGATTGTCCATAACAAACACCATGTTTGAACATAAGAGTGTCTATATGTACACCTGGCATCAGGACTTCCTGGGCCGCAGTTCAATGATTGATTTTGTAGTCCTATCATCGGACCTGTGACCACATGCCTTGGACACTCGGATGAAGAGGGGGCAGAGCTGTCAACTGATTTGAGTTGGCTCAGATGGTGGGGGAGAAAGCCTGTCAGGTCTGGCAGGCCCAAACGTGTCGTGACGATCTGCTGGGAAGGTCTGGTGGAGTCCCCTGTCCGAGTGAGCCCACCTTCAGCAGAGCTTCAACCATGTACTGAGTGGGGCGGGGGATATTGCTGTGTTCTGTGCCTCGATTGTTGAGGCGGCCAGTCGGAGTTGGCCGTAAGGTCGTAAGGTCATTAGTGTCTGTTGTGGCGGTAATCCCAGAACTCGTTGGTGGACACCTGCAGTGAGGGATGTAAAGCTGAAGGAGGAGTCCTATCGGGCCTCCTTGGTTCGTGGGATTCTAGGGGCAGCTAATAGGTATCGACAGATCAAGCGGCATGCGGCTTTGGCTGTTGCCAAGGCAAAAACTCGGGCATGGGAGGAGTTCGGCGAGGCCATGGAGAAAGATTTCTGGACAGCTTTGAGGAGATTCTGGTCCACCATCCTTCGGCTCAGGAGGTGGAAGCAGTGCTCCATCAATACTGTGGACAGTGGAGATGGGGAGCTGCTGACCTCAACTCGGGACGTTGTGGGTCGGTGGAAGGAATATTTCGAAGACCTCCTCGATTCCTACCAACACGTCTTCCGACTCTGGGGTGGACTTTCCTAACTCTGGGGCTGACGTTGCTGAGGTGGTTAAGAAGCTCCTTGGTGGCAAGGCCCCGGGAGTGGATGAGATAAGCCTTCCTTAAGGCTCTGAATGCTGTGGGGCTGTCCTGGTTGACATGCCTCTGCAGCATCGTGTGGACATCTGGGACAGTGCCTCTGGACTGGCAGACTGGGGTGGTGCTTCCCCTTTTCAAGAGGGGGGATCAGAGGGTATGCTCCAACTACAAGGGAATACTCCTTCCCCAGGAAGGTCGATTCAGGGGTCCTGGAGAGGGGGGTCCATCAGATAGTCTAATCCAGCTCTATACCCCCCTTGGGGTCCTGGAGGGGGCATGGAAGTTTGCCCAACCAGTCTACATGTGTTTTGTGGACCTGGAGAAAGCAAGTGTCCCTCAGGGGCTCCTGTGTATCCTCCAGGAGTATGGGGTACCGGACCCCCTTGTACGAGCTGTCCGGTCCCTGTACGACAGGTGTCAGAACTTGGTTCGCATTGTCGGCAATAAGTCAGAGTCGTTTTCAGTGAGGGTCTGACTCCGCCAAGGCTGCCCTTTATCACCGATTCTGTTCATAACTTATATGGACAGAATTTCTAGGAGCAGCCGAGGTGTTGAGGAGATCCGGTTTGGTAACCTCAGGGTTGGGTCTCTGCTTTTTGTGCTGTTGTCCTGTTGGCTTCATCTGGCCATGATCTCCAGCTCTCGCTTCAGCAATTTGCAGCCGAGAATCAGCACCTCTAAATCTGAGACCATCGTCCTAAGCTGGAATAGACTGGATTGTTGTCTCTGGGTCTGGAGTAATGTCCTGCCTCAAGTGGAGGAGTTTAAATATCTCAGGGTCTTGTTCACGAGTGAGGGAAGGATGGAGCGCGAGATCGACAGACGGATCGGTGCGGCATCTGCAGAATCTGCGTCGGTCTGTCGTGGTGAAGAAGGAGCTGAGCCAGAAGGCAAAGCTCTCGATTTACCAGTCGATCTACGTTCCTACCCTCACCTATGGTCATGAGCTGTGGGTCGTGACCAAAAGAACCAGATCTCGTATACAGGCGGCTGAAATGGGTTTCCTCCGCAGGGTGGCCGGGCTCTCCCTTAGAGATAGGGTGAGGAGCTCGGTCATCCGGGAGGAGATCAGAGTAGAGCCGCTGCTCCTCCGCATCGAGGGGAACCAGTTGAGGTGGCTTGGGCATCTGGTCAGGATGCCTCCTGGACCTCCCTGGTGAGGTGTTCCAGGCACGGCCCTCTGGGAGGAGACCCCGGGGAAGACCCAGGACACGCTGGAGGGATTATATCTCTCGGCTGGCCTGGGAACGCCTCGGGATCCCCCCGCAGAGTCGGCAAATGTGGCTGGGGACAGGGAAGTCTGGGCTTCCCTGCTTAGGCTGCTGCCCCCGCGACCCGATTCCAGATCACCAAATGAAAATAGATGGATGAATTTGGAACAGTTGCAGAAGCCTCATTTGCATCAGGCTGAGCTGAAATTTTGCACCAACACAAACATTTCTCCCATTTTTCTGAAAATTCTGTGAAACTTAAATGTTTCGGTCATATGTTAAATTATCAGAATCAGTTTTTTTTTTTCCTAAATGTGAATGGAACAAGGCAGAAACAGCACATTGTAAAAAAGTTAAGTTAAAATCAATGTTGAGCTGCAGCTGTAACAGCTGGACTCCCTGCTAGGTCCCGGCAAAGCCATCCTATTAAGCCTTTCAGGGTCTCCTTGGTGAGTGAAGAGGTACTGGCCTTCTCTCCCTGGTGTTGGGCCGTGCTTTCTGCAGGGTGGTGGACAGCTCCTGGCTCTGCAGGGTTCTGGGTCCCAGACTCATGAATGGGAGGCCGGTGCTTGGTGGGGCTGGTGGTCTGCTGGTATGGGTACCCTGGGGCCTGCACCCTCTGGTGGGGGAGGGGGCTCTGGCTGTGGCTTTCCTCTTCCTGCCTGGGTGGGCATGCGGTCGCCCTTGCGGTGGGCCCTCCTGATCCGCCCCTGACATAGGAAGGGGCAGGGTTGCATTTGCATGATCACCTTTAATAACTCGCCCTTAATAGATGCAGTAAACACCACCCATGCACATGGAAGCACGGATACACACTCATACCCCGGCATTCACACATACTCACACACAGACACCTCTATGCATATACATATACCTAATCCAAACCCACAAACATCCATACACACCAACACACACCCTTGTATACACAGTTGTGTGTGTGAGACAGTTTCTGTGTGGAACAGTTGTGGCTTGTTTTTACTTTTTGTTTGAGAATAATATAAAATAATAAAGTTTAAGAATCCACAGCAGCCTCATATCTATGGGCTCCTGTTGAAAGATGGTGGCCAGGATAGGTTTTATGATGCTACGTTTGAATCTCAGCAAGTCGTCTTCACCATGGCTACATGACTACATGCTGCCTTCTGATTGGCTGGCAGGATACTAGTTAAACAGGCAGAACTAATTGGACGGTGACTTGTGAGGACAAACATGTCAAACACGGACACATAATTGGTACGTTTAGCATGAGGACTGTAATGCAGCAACGTGCCTCGTTTCAGACATGGAGTCAATTAGTGGGTGAGAAACTGTTATTATCCAGCTGAGTAAATGTTTATGAAGACGAATGTCTAGAACCTACAAACAGCTGGTTGATTAATCACAGCTCTGCCTGCTGAAATCAGGCCAACAGGAAGCAGGTGTGCAGCAGCAGGACACGCTCTTTAAAACTGGCCTAGTTTCAATGTTTTTCTGAGGAGAAGAAACACGAAGCACTAGTAAAGATCCTGTTCCAGCTTTTTCACAAATCCCACTTCGGACAGAACTTCCAGGTTTTATCCAGCGGCTCATAGCTAACAGTGGCTAACAATGCTTACACTTGCTAACAATGGGTAACAGTGGCTAACAGTGGCTAACGGTGGCTAAAAATAGCTAACAGGGGCTAACGGTTACTAATAATGATTAACAATGATTAACAATGGCTAACAGTTACTAACAGTGGCTAACAATGGCTAATGGTAGCTAACGATGGCTAACGGTGCCTAAAAATGGCTAACAGAAGCTAACAATGGCTAACGGAAGCTAACAATGGCTTATGATGGCTAACAGTGGCTAACAATGGCTAAAGGTAGCTAATGATGACTAACAATGGCTAACGATGACTAACAATGGCTAACGATGACTAACAATGGCTAACAGTAACTAACAATGGCTAACAGTCAGTAACAGCGGCTAAAAGTCCATAATGATAGTTAACGATCGCTAACAGGGACTAACGGTGGCTAATAGTTGCTAACGATGGTTAACAATGGCTAACAGTCGCTAACAGTGGCTAAGGATGGGTAATGATGGCTCATGATAACTAGCTATAGTTAAGAGTGGACTAACGGTTGCTGATGGTAGCTAACAGTCTTGAACTCTGGCTAACATTGGCTAACGGTACCTAACAATGGCTAACAGTAGCCAACGGTAGCCAACAGTCACTAACTGTGGCTAACAATGGCTAACGGTCGCTAACAGTCCCTCACGGTGGCACACTTCCAATGATTAAACCTAAAAACTGCTGGTTATTTTTAAATCGTCTTAAAGACAAATGCCCTGGTTCCTCTGGTGTTAGATCAGGGGTGTCCAAAGTCGGTCCTCGAGGGCCGCTGTCCTGCAGGTTTCCCATGTATTCCTGTTCCAACACATCTAGCTTCCACTAAATGGATCAAACAGCCAATGACGTGCACAACTGATTAAGCTCTTCTACTAATTAATTTGAACCTGCAGGATTCTGGCCCTCGAGGACCGGAGCTGGACACCTCTGTGTTAGATCAACGCCAGGAGGACCGTAAACCAGACCACACGCCAGCTGACCTGACCACGATCAGATATCTCTCACATGCATGCTGACATGCATGAAACTCCACAAAAGCAACAGGAAAGAGGGAAGTCAATGTGACCGTGGAAGAATTGTCATTCTTCATCAGCTTCATCACAAACATGATTTTTAATTACAGATTCTGAAGTGCAGCAGTTTCACATTTATCAGTATTTATCAGTCTGACAAAACCAGTCACTCCAGTTACTCCAGTTACAGGTTTGTTCTGAAGACAGAAATGCGGGTAACCAATCATTTTCTGTTTTATGAAATGTAGCAACACTAAAGGTAATGTCAGTGCTTCCCCAGAGCCTTAACATTACCATCGTCCAGGGTTATCCTCCGCACACAGGGATTTCTTCTGATTCTTCTTCTACACCAGGAATCCTCAGTCCAGGTCCTCGAGGGACGGTGTCCTGCGGGCTTTCCAAGTGTCTCTGCTCCAGCACACCAGATTAAAATCAGTGTGCATTTAGCAGAAACATGTGCAGAGCTTGTCTAAGTCAGACTCAGGTGAATTACAGCAGGGACACCTGGAAAACCTGCTGGACTCCAGTCCTCCAGAACCAGGACTGAGGATCCCTGGTCTACACCGCCGGCGGTGGATCTTCTGTCAGAGGAAAACTCTTTTAGAGCCAGTTTGTCTCTAAATACATAAATATATTTATCTCCAGGAGGAGGGAAACGTCTCCAGACATGAACTTCTCAGAGGAAGAGCTCGGTGTGATGAAGGTGGTCCACGGCGCCCTCTGGCGGCCTGAAGCCGAACTGCTGCTCTCTGGGATCTTACCGATGTTCTTGGAGAAAACGGGCACGAGCACGTTGACCAGCCGCTCTGCCGCCAACAAGGCCACACACAGCAGCACGAGTCCCTGCAGCGCCGCAGTGCCCTCGGGCCAAACGTAGGGCAGCAGGAGTCTCACCTTCCTCCTGAAGCCCCGCCAGGCGGAGGGGGGGGAGGAGGAGGAGGGATGTTGGAGCTGAGTATGGACAGAGAGGAAGGGGAAGATCAGTCACACTGATCAGCTGATTGACTTCTTATCAATAGTTTATCTTTCCCTCCTGCGTGGAAGCAGAAGCTGCGAGATGGGTCACGTGCTGGGTCACGTGATGCCAACCTGGTCTCCATCACGTCCAGGATCAGAGCCAGTCGAACCGGATCAGCCGCAGTGAGCCTGGACGTGATGGACCCGGATCCTCCGGACTCCCAGTTGGGTCGGAACTGGTGGGAAGTGCGCACCTCGCGCTCCAGCTGGTCCCAGACCAGCGGACCAGTTCATCCCGACTCTTCAGGGTTCAGCAAGAGCAGATCCAAACCAGGTCGGAACATGCAGGTCAGCACGTGTGTCCTTTCATCCCTAAGCTGATATTCACGCGCACGGAGATGAACACAAACCGTGCGCGTGGAGTAGCTGCTGTGTGAGAAGGAAAGAAACTCACCTCCACCTTCACTTCTCCTCGTTTCCTCTTTTCCATCACGTCCTCCATCAATCAGCTGTTCCTGCAAACATCTGATGTGTGTGATTGTCTCATCCTGCAGCGCGCGCGCACACACACACCTGCTGCTTCAGCGCCGCGTGGAAACTGGCAGCTCAGCGCTTTCCTTTCAGTGTGTAAAACCTGCACAGTGTGTGTGTGTGTGTGTGTGTGTGTGTGTGTTAACCAGGCCGGTGTGTGTTAACCTGAATAGTGTTTGTCTAATGCCGTGTTTCCCAGTCCCGGTCCTCAGCCCCCCCCCCGCAGGTTTCCTTGGCAACCCAACCTGAACACACCTGTATGGAATACACAGGCTGCAGAACCTGATGAGGAAGTTCAATAATGTGACTCAGGTGTGTTGGAGCAGGATCAGGTCTAAAACATGCGGGGGGGGGGGGTCTGAGGACCAGAACTGAGAAACAGTGGTCTAACAGATGCATCGTGGTCGGGGTTGGGGGTTCGGGTCCTCCATGTCCACCAGGTCCTCCAGGTCCTCCATTCCTCCATATCCTCCATATCCTCCATGTCCTCCAGGTCCTCCATGTCCTCCATATCCTCCATGTCCTCCATGTCCTCCATATCCTCCATGTCCTCCATGTCCTCCATATCCTCCATATCCTCCATGTCCTCCATGTCCACCAGGTCCTCCATATCCTCCATGTCCTCCATGTCCTCCATGTCCACCAGGTCCTCCAGGTCCTCCATTCCTCCATGTCCTCCATATCCTCCATGTCCTCCATGTCCACCAGGTCCTCCAGGTCCTCCATTCCTCCATGTCCTCCATATCCTCCATGTCCTCCATGTCCTCCATGTCCTCCATATCCTCCATGTCCTCCATGTCCTCCATGTCCACCATGTCCTCCATATCCTCCATGTCCTCCATGTCCTCCATGTCCACCAGGTCCTCCATATCCTCCATGTCCTCCATGTCCTCCATGTCCACCAGGTCCTCCAGGTCCTCCATTCCTCCATGTCCTCCATATCCTCCATGTCCTCCATGTCCTCCATATCCTCCATATCCTCCATGTCCTCCATGTCCTCCAGGTCCTCCATTCCTCCATGTCCACCAGGTCCTCCAGGTCCTCCAGGTCCTCCATTCCTCCATGTCCTCCATGTCCTCCATATCCTCCATATCCTCCATGTCCTCCATGTCCTCCATATCCTCCATATCCTCCATGTCCTCCATGTCCTCCAGGTCCTCCATTCCTCCATGTCCACCAGGTCCTCCAGGTCCTCCAGGTCCACCATGTCCACCAGGTCCTCCATGTCCACCAGGTCCTCCATTCCTCCAGGTCCACCATGTCCTCCAGGTCCACCATGTCCTCCAGGTCCTCCATTCCTCCAGGTCCACCATGTCCTCCAGGTCCACCAGACGTCGTTCTGCTTCTCTGCAGCCTGGTGAGACGAGGCGTCGGTGTGTTCAGATCAGATCAACCACCAGGAAGCTAAACGTCTCATCAGGTCCCATTTTTATCCTGGCAGAACATCAACATCCTGTCAGATGATGAAGCTTAGACACACCGAGTCTGAATTTGAAGCAGCAACACACACAGGAGCTTTTACTGGCTTAACTGGGAACAGACCAGTTACCTGCTATAAAAGGAGCATTTCAGCAAAGTTTCAGCAATCTGAGCCAAACTGGATCTAAAACAGGTTCTGGAGACGTAGAAGATCCTCCACCTGCTGCCTGTACTGGTGTTGAAGGTGTGCGTGTGTGTGTGTGCGTGCAGCACATCCTGCATAATGTTTGGATGAACGATCATTTCCGGTGATCAAACCGCTTCAGACACGTTCTTCCTTCCCAGCAGAAGACATCCTGCTGTAGAATCAGTAGAAGTGTTTTCATCCAAACACTGAGATCACCTGAAACTGGGCTGCTGTGGAGATGAAGCGCAGCGGAAACACGTCCTGCATCACTAATGCCTTTATTTCCATCATCAGGTTACAGGCTGCACACTGGGAACCAGTCTGAGAGTCCAAATGGTCCCATAAACAACAAACATGAAAGATGGAGCTCATAAAGTCATGAATGAACTGCTTCATGAACACCCTGAGAGCTTCGAGGAGGAACTGGGGTTCTAATAATTCCCAAGCGCATGCAGGAGGGTCTGCAGTGCACCAGCAGGTCTGCGAGTAGTTCAGGGACTTCAGGGAATTTCCCCTTTTACAATCATTTTTCCCTGCATGCACCCGGCAGCTCGATGAGAGGAGGTTGCTTTTATTCCTGCTGTAAGTGTCTGAAGGTTTGGCTGAATTCTCTGCTCAGATGACAAAGGAGAAGAAAGCGGAGAATCAGTGATCATCCAGAATGAATCTTCCAAACGGAGGATCTCATATTGATTTCATCAGTAAAATCAGGTGTAACCACAGACCGTATATGAAAGATGGACGGAGCCTCCGGCGGTTAAAAGTGAAGCCGATGCAGACATGCATCAAACTGCAGTTCCCCCTTCATCCACTAGGGGCCGCAAAACAGCAAATCCCCATAGACTATGTTAAAAAGACCAACTTCACTGCAGGAATAAACATGTTTACAACAGAAATAAACATGTTTACAGCAGAAATAAACATGTTTACAGCAGGAATAAACATGTTTACAGCAGGAATAAACATGTTTACAGCAGGAATAAACATGTTTACAACAGAAATAAACATGTTTACAGCAGAAATAAACATGTTTACAGCAGGAATAAACATGTTTACAGCAGAAATAAACATGTTTACAGCAGAAATAAACATGTTTACAGCAGGAATAAACATGTTTACAGCAGAAATAAACATGTTTACAGCAGGAATAAACATGTTTACAGCCTGGTACAAAAACCCATTTTCGGTTTAATAGGTCAGGTTTACCTTCATGACAACTGTGGGGGGAGTGAATTTTTTTCTAACTCGCCCGTTTAAAAGTAATTTAATCTTAAAAATTCGGCATATTTAGGGGCGTGTCCTTTTGATTGACAGGTACCCCATCTCCCGGTTCAAGTCAGAAGAACGTAGAACAACCGCGGTTTTTAGCCGGTTAGCAACGTGACTTAGCTTTAGCCCGCTTACCTCCGTTAGCTGGTTAGCTTCTGTTAGCTCGGTTAGCTCTTAGCTACAGAAAGCTCGGAGTTCGCTAGATGTCAATCATCCACCATGACGCTCACAGCCCCCCTCTCAGCTCCACCTCTTTGCCCATATTTGTATTTTCCGGGTGAGACGACACGCATGCCCCTGCCAAGATGGTGATGGTAGGAACCGCCCACCGAGCTTCAATTCAGCTCTTCAGAAACCTACGGGTGACGTCACGGAGGCTCCGCCCATCTTTTGTATACAGTCAATGGGTGTAACGCGGTAACATCTGACACTTTAATCATCTCATTTCCAGAAAACAAACATACTTTCATCTGGATAAATGATCCAGCAATCACAACAAAACTTGTTTGTGATTCTAAGGCGAGGAGGAAACAAAGAACAGAGTGCGGAGTAATCCCATGGATGATTCTGATTTCATTTGATCTTTGTATGAATCAGATCTCACCAGACTCAACAGTTTCTTATAAAACAACAAAACACCCCCAGAGGAAACACAGAGACTATCTGCACTACGGCAAGCCTGGAGGGACATGCATCGCCATGAAAAACCCCAAATAATACAGAGAAAATCCACTCGTCTGAAACATAAGCACATGTCGCTGCTTTCATGTCACACGTCCTTTCTAGTCAGTTCGTCCACTAGGGGGCAGTGCTGAGTTCAGTGCTCACTCACCGTCGGACAGCGGTAGCGGTAAAACGCCGCTACAAAGTCGTTTACAACCATCCAAAAACACCAGAAAAAGAATAAAACCACAACTTTATAAAAATAAAAATAAAACAAATTGTGTTTTCTTCAGGTGTTTTTAATCAGGTTGTTTCTACAGCTCTTCGTCTTCTTCTTCTTCTCTGGTTTGTCCCTTTTTCTGTGTGTGTGTCAGCTCACCACTGCCCCCGTTAGTTTACCGTGGTATTGCTCTGTTTTCTGCGTAAAGTGACGGATAGCTTGAACTCGACCAAATTCCACTCATGCAGGAGGCGGACAAAACATCCGTCGTCTCCGTCCAGGATGAACGGGCTTTACATGCAGATGGAAAGCTGGAACTTCATCTGGTTTTCTTCTGGTTATTTCGAAGAGGGATGGAAAAGAACAGCAGTTTTGCCTGTTTGTCTCAAAGTTACACACAAATGAATCGACAGTATGAAAATCATGTATGATACGCTCACAATGATACAGATGTTCATCCATTCCAGGCTGGTTCCAGGGATCTCCTGAGATATGTTGGGATTAATCACATACTTAAAGGAACTTGAGGTGATTGTGGATGACGTTTAGCAGACATTGACCAGTTTGTCAACATCTTCATTCACACATCAAACTTCCACATAAATGAAAAGAAACTTAATTTGGCTTTTTCTCTGTTGGAAATCAGTAGCTGCGTCTTCTGTTACTGGGATACTTGATGGAAACGCAGCTAGAAATGAGGAACGTAAACAGCTGACTCTGTCCACAGTCATTGTGGCGCGATGGCGTTTGGGATGAATGCCATCTCCATGACAACCACTAGATGTCGGTAACCACCACAGGCCTTTACGAACTGGGATTGATGTGAGCATAAAAACTAAACTGTGAAAAATTCAGATGTGAAATTGGACGTTTTAGTCTCCAGAAACAGGGTATAGTGCGAAATGAAATGAGGACGATGTTGTGCCGATGCTGCAGAAGAAAAGAAGCAATAAGGTGCAGCATTTGTGCCGGTCTAGAAAGAACTAGTTTAGTCCAGGACCTGCAGTGGGACCACGGCCGCCTCAAGATGTCTTCAGTACAATCTGAGGACCTGCTGCAGCAGCTAGCAGCTAGTTTGAAGAAGCAGAGAACAATAAGATGCTTGGCAATGGTTGCCATGGTGACGCAAAGTCTGACACAGCAGCGACAACATGGCAGTGTCCGAATGTCCACACTATCCCTGACCAGTGCGTAGTTAAGTCATGCTGTTTGCGATGCGGAGTCGATGTTTGCCATTTTCTCCAAGTCGCAGATCACATGACTACTGACAGTCACCACGGTAACCACCGCACGTCATTCCAAATCCAATTCAAACTTGTGTGAAAATATTTTATCTTATATAGTATTTTATTCTTGCTTTGTTGCACATTTATTCAACAAATAAAGATATAAAATGATTTATACATAGTTATTTTTAACCTGCTTTGACGTTCGTGTCACTTTGAGCTTCTGCCCGCAATAATAGACTGTTTAGAAAAGATGGGCGGAGCCTCCGTGACGTCACCCGTAGGTTTTCGAAGAGCTGAATTGAAGCTCGGTGGGCGGTTCCTACCATCGCCATCTTGGCAGGGGCATGTGTGTCGTCTCACCAGGAAAATATAAATATGGGCAAAGAGGTAGAGCTGAGAGGGGGGCTGTGAGCGTCACGGTGGATGATTGACATCGAGCGAACTCCGAGCTTTCTGTAGCTAAGAGCTAACCCGGAGATAACAGGAGCTAACCAGCTAACGGAGGTAAGCGGGCTAAAGCTAAGTCACGTTGTTAACCGGCTAAAAACCGCGGTTGTTCTACGTTCTTCTGACTTGAAGTGGGAGATCGGGTACCTGTCATTCAAAAAGACACGCCCCTAAATATGACAAACTTTGAGATTAAATTACTTTTAAACGGTTAGAAAAAAATTCACTCCCCCCACAGTTGTCATGAACGTAAACCTGACCTATTAAACCTAAAATTATTTTTGTACCAGGCTGTAAACATGTTTATTTCTGCTGTAAACATGTTCATTTCTGCTGTAAACATGTTTATTTCTGCTGTAAACATGTTAACTTCTGCTGTAAACATGTTCATTTCTGCTGTAAACATGTTTATTCCTGCTGTAAACATGTTTATTCCTGCTGTGAACATGTTAACTTCTGCTGTAAACATGTTTATTCCTGCTGTGAACATGTTAACTTCTGCTGTAAACATGTTTATTCCTGCTGTAAACATGTTTATTCCTGCTGTGAAGTTGGTCTTTTTAACATGGGGTCTGTAGGGATTTTCTGTGTTTTGGAGCCCCTAGTGGATGAAGGGGAACTGCAGGTATTGGCACTTCTGAATAAGCTTCACTTTTAACAATACACTACTTTTTTCCCTCTGGACATTCAGACACAGCCTGCAAAGCTACCGGCTTTGGTGACGCTGTCAACAGGCCTTCTCTGATTCGTCCATTCTGTATCTGTTGTGTGAGAATACTTAGAAAAATCCGCCCCAGTTGGAAAAGTAAAACTTGCAAATAGCTGGACGGAGCTTCGCTGATGTGAGCCTTCCTGTCTACTGGAAACTGATTCAATAAATATATTGCTGCATGTAAATACTGAAACAAAATATTTGTCAGTAACGGCAAAAAGTAAGATTAGTTTTAATCCCAGTTTCCTGTTCTTTTTCTTTTAAATTTCCTATTTTTGGATTTTTCTTGATTTTAAAGTAAATATATATTGATTTATATTGAAATCCCAACCGATAAAAGTCGAACATCCAGAACTCTCAGTGGAAAATCGTGCCATGAATGTTGGCCGGGAGACGGGTGTTCACTGGGAGATGGTGTTCGCCGGGAGACGGGTGTTCGCCGGGAGACGGGTGTTCGCCGGGAGACGGGTGTTCGCCGGGAGACGGGTGTTCGCCAAGAGACGGGTGTTCGCCGGGAGACGGGTGTTCGCCGGGAGACGGGTGTACGCCGGGAGACGGGTGTTCGCCGGGAGACGGGTGTTCGCCGGGAGACAGGTGTTCGCCAAGAGACGGATGTTCGCCGGATGTTCGCTGGGAGACGGATGTTCGCTGGGAGACGGGTGTTCGCCGGGAGACGGGTGTTCGCCGGGAGACGGGTGTACGCCGGGAGACGGGTGTTCGCCGGGAGACGGATGTTCGCCGGGAGACGGGTGTTCGCCGGGAGACGGGTGTTCGCCGGGAGACGGGTGTTCGCCAAGAGACGGGTGTTCGCCAGGAGACGGGTGTACGCCGGGAGACGGATGTTCGCCAAGAGACGGATGTTCGCCGGGAGACGGATGTTCGCCGGGAGACGGGTGTTCGCCAGGAGACGGGTGTACGCCAAGAGACGGATGTTCGCCAAGAGACGGATGTTCGCCGGGAGACGGGTGTTCGCCGGGAGACGGGTGTACGCCGGGAGACGGGTGTTCGCCGGGAGACGGGTGTACGCCGGGAGACGGGTGTTCGCCGGGAGACGGGTGTTCGCCAAGAGACGGATGTTCGCCGGGAGACGGGTGTTCGCCGGGAGACGGATGTTCGCCGGGAGACGGGTGTTCGCCAAGAGACGGGTGTTCGCCGGGAGACGGATGTTCGCCGGGAGACGGGTGTTCGCCGGGAGACGGATGTTCGCCGGATGTTCGCCGGGAGACGGGTGTACGCCGGGAGACGGGTGTTCGCCGGGAGACAGGTGTTCGCCGGGAGACGGATGTTCGCCGGATGTTCGCCGGGAGACGGGTGTTCGCCGGATGTACGCCGGGAGACGGGTGTTCGCCGGGAGACGGATGTTCGCCGGATGTTCGCCGGGAGACGGGTGTTCGCCGGGAGACGGATGTTCGCCGGATGTTCGCCGGGAGACGGGTGTTCGCCGGGAGACGGGTGTTCGCCGGATGTACGCCGGGAGACGGGTGTTCGCCGGGAGACGGATGTTCGCCGGGAGACGGGTGTTCGCCGGGAGACGGGTGTTCGCCGGGAGACGGATGTTCGCCGGGAGACGGGTGTTCGCCGGGAGACGGATGTTCGCCGGGAGACGGATGTTCGCCGGGAGACGGGTGTTCGCCGGGAGACGGATGTTCGCCGGGAGACGGGTGTTCGCCGGGAGACGGATGTTCGCCGGGAGACGGGTGTTCGCCGGATGTACGCCGGGAGACGGGTGTTCGCCGGGAGACGGATGTTCGCCGGGAGACGGGTGTTCGCCGGGAGACGGGTGTTCGCCGGGAGACGGGTGTTCGCCGGATGTTCGCCGGGAGACGGGTGTTCGCCGGGAGACGGATGTTCGCCGGGAGACGGGTGTTCGCCGGGAGACGGATGTTCGCCGGATGTTCGCCGGGAGACGGGTGTTCGCCGGGAGACGGGTGTTCGCCGGATGTTCGCCGGGAGACGGGTGTTCGCCGGGAGACGGGTGTTCGCCGGGAGACGGGTGTTCGCCGGATGTACGCCGGGAGACGGGTGTTCGCCGGGAGACGGATGTTCGCCGGATGTTCGCCGGGAGACGGGTGTTCGCCGGGAGACGGATGTTCGCCGGATGTTCGCCGGGAGACGGGTGTTCGCCGGGAGACGGGTGTTCGCCGGATGTACGCCGGGAGACGGGTGTTCGCCGGGAGACGGATGTTCGCCGGGAGACGGGTGTTCGCCGGGAGACGGGTGTTCGCCGGGAGACGGATGTTCGCCGGGAGACGGGTGTTCGCCGGGAGACGGATGTTCGCCGGGAGACGGATGTTCGCCGGGAGACGGGTGTTCGCCGGGAGACGGATGTTCGCCGGGAGACGGGTGTTCGCCGGGAGACGGATGTTCGCCGGGAGACGGGTGTTCGCCGGATGTACGCCGGGAGACGGGTGTTCGCCGGGAGACGGATGTTCGCCGGGAGACGGGTGTTCGCCGGATGTTCGCCGGGAGACGGGTGTTCGCCGGGAGACGGGTGTTCGCCGGGAGACGGGTGTTCGCCGGATGTTCGCCGGGAGACGGGTGTTCGCCGGGAGACGGGTGTTCGCCGGGAGACGGGTGTTCGCCGGGAGACGGATGTTCGCCGGATGTTCGCCGGGAGACGGGTGTTCGCCGGGAGACGGGTGTTCGCCGGATGTTCGCCGGGAGACGGGTGTTCGCCGGGAGACGGGTGTTCGCCGGGAGACGGGTGTTCGCCGGATGTTCGCCGGGAGACGGGTGTTCGCCGGGAGACGGGTGTTCGCCGGGAGACGGATGTTCGCCGGGAGACGGGTGTTCGCCGGATGTTCGCCGGGAGACGGGCGTATGCCGGGAGACGGGTGTTCGCCGGGAGACGGATGTTCGCCGGGAGACGGGTGTTCGCCGGGAGACGGGTGTTCGCCGGGAGACGGATGTTCGCCGGGAGACGGATGTTCGCCGGGAGACGGGCGTATGCCGGGAGACGGGCGTATGCCGGGAGACGGGCGTTCGCCGGGAGACGGGCGTTCGCCGGGAGACGGATGTTCGCCGGGAGACGGATGTTCGCCGGGAGACGGGTGTTCGCCGGGAGACGGGTGTACGCCGGGAGACGGGTGTTCGCCGGGAGACGGGTGTTCGCCAAGAGACGGATGTTCGCCGGGAGACGGGTGTTCGCCAAGAGACGGATGTTCGCCGGGAGACGGGTGTTCGCCGGGAGACGGGTGTACGCCGGGAGACGGGTGTTCGCCGGGAGACGGGTGTACGCCGGGAGACGGATGTTCGCCGGGAGACGGGTGTTCGCCAAGAGACGGGTGTTCGCCGGGAGACGGGTGTTCGCCGGGAGACGGATGTTCGCCGGGAGACGGGTGTTCGCCGGGAGACGGATGTTCGCCGGATGTTCGCCGGGAGACGGGTGTACGCCGGGAGACGGGTGTTCGCCGGGAGACAGGTGTTCGCCGGGAGACGGATGTTCGCCGGATGTTCGCCGGGAGACGGGTGTTCGCCGGATGTACGCCGGGAGACGGGTGTTCGCCGGGAGACGGGTGTTCGCCGGGAGACGGGTGTTCGCCGGGAGACGGGTGTTCGCCGGGAGACGGATGTTCGCCGGATGTTCGCCGGGAGACGGGTGTTCGCCGGGAGACGGGTGTTCGCCGGGAGACGGATGTTCGCCGGATGTTCGCCGGGAGACGGGTGTTCGCCGGGAGACGGGTGTTCGCCGGGAGACGGGTGTACGCCGGGAGACGGGTGTTCGCCGGGAGACGGATGTTCGCCGGGAGACGGGTGTTCGCCGGGAGACGGGTGTTCGCCGGGAGACGGATGTTCGCCGGGAGACGGGAGACGGGCGTATGCCGGGAGACGGGCGTATGCCGGGAGACGGGCGTATGCCGGGAGACGGGCGTATGCCGGGAGACGGGCGTTCGCCGGGAGACGGGCGTTCGCCGGGAGACGGGCGTTCCGGGAGACGGATGTTCGCCGGGAGACGGGTGTTCGCCGGGAGACGGATGTTCGCCGGGAGACGGGTGTTCGCCGGGAGACGGGTGTTCGCCGGGAGACGGGCGTTCGCCGGGAGACGGATGTTCGCCGGGAGACGGGTGTTCGCCGGGAGACGGATGTTCGCCGGGAGACGGGTGTTCGCCGGGAGACGGGTGTTCGCCGGGAGACGGATGTTCGCCGGGAGACGGGTGTTCGCCGGGAGACGGATGTAGGATGATTGCAGAACACATTCATCAGAGCGATATTCATTCAGAAGTACAAACAGGACGTAAACTTCTGTCTTCAGGCTGGCAGCACATTTACAAGCAACTTGTTTACAACAGCGGCAGGTAAACAAACAAACACGAAGGTTTCTGCCTGCCAACCTTTCTAACCTGATTTTACATGCAGGTATTCCCTGATTATTCTACGGAGATGTAGACTAACTACACACGTGTTGGAACAAAGTTTTTTGTAAACAGTGAGAAACGACGTCCATGTTGCCGTTTCCAGGAATCCTGCAGAATGTCCAGGAAGCTTCCACGTTTCCTCCAGCAGAGGCTTATTCAGGAAGTTTTACTTGTCCAAAGCCAGAAATTCCGATTTCTTTCCCAGTTCAGATCAGATTCCTGATGGAGACAGGCAGCTTAACAGGACAAAACCCACTCCCAATCTCAGAGTCCTGAAGGCTGAACAGCATAAATACATGAAAACGTCTCATCCGAGAACATTTTCACAGTTTTTCCCTTCACAGTTCTGAATCAAGTAGATTCACAGTCTGAAGAGCCAGGAACACATTTTCCATCACAAAGATGAACGTTAAGGGCTGAGTTGGTGAAAATCATTCAAATGCAGACGCCGTTCAACACAAACACAGAGCGCTACTTTTTCTTCTTGGACACAAACACATCATTCAGAGCGATGTGTTTTCCCATCCGACAAAAATACATGATAGCATCAAGGTTTTCATCATTTTCCACTTCAGAATCATTCAACTTTGTTTTATACTTATTTGGTGAGAATTTAATCCGACCAGGTTAAATGTTGCCCTCGTGGCCAAACTGAGAATTACACATACTGGTTTTTTCCCCTTTAACTGGTCTTCCTCTCCTGTTTTCATTCAACTTAAATGTCTTTTACAGAAACATAATTTAATCAAATACATAAAAAATAACCTGTTTTAGCAGATGAGAATAAATGACAGAATGTGGAAATGTCCGACTTGAAACTAGTTTTCTACATTTCTCATCGATGATGAAGCAGCTTTAATGTGACGTGTTCAGTCTGGCGTTACGAAAAACTAAAAAAAAAAAAAAAAGCTGTGAAATAAATAAACATTGTGCAGATGTAAACGTATGATGGAGGTCACACGTCCCCCCCAGGCGGACCCCTGTCCGCTCCATCACAGTGTGCCACCCACGTTGCTGCCCACCAGCCCCTTGATGTTGGTGACAGGTCGGACGTCGTGCAGCTGCCTCCTTCGGTCGATGAATGTGGCCAACCGCGACGTGTCCAGAGGCGTCATGGAGTACTCCCCTCCGTGTGCACCCCCTCGGCCCACCCAGGGGTGCTGCAGACAGGAAGTGGCGCTCGGCCTCTTCCTGGGATCGTGCTGCAGTGCCGAGGACACAAAATCGCGGGCGGCCTGGCTCACATCCCGGAAGTATTCGTCTGGGAAGCAGAAGTCCAGGCGGCAGATGTTGACGCAGGTTTCCTCTGGAGATTCATCCAGAAACGGGGAAACGCCGCTGAGCATGACGTAGGCCAGCACGCCCACGCTCCACACGTCCGTCGCCACTGACACCGGAGACCCCCGGATGAGCTCCGGCGCAGCAAACTCAGGGTTTCCCAGCAAGAGATGGACGTAGCGGCGGTGGGCGGAGAGCTGGACGGCGTCACCGAGGTCGATGAGCTTCACAACGGGAGTCGGAGCTCGGAGGTCCAGCAGGATGTTCTCCGGCTGTGTGTGTGGGGGGGGGGGACGACAACAATCAGGACCACATCATCACATCTTTCTGTTCATGAGGCACAAAGAAGCCGTCAACAACCTTGAGATCCAGGTGCGCCACCCTGCAGGTGTGAAGGTGCTGCAGAGCCTCCAGCGTTTCTCTGATGAAGAACGCCACCTTCTCCTCCATCAGCTCGTCGTGGGCGACCAGGTGGTCCAGCAGACGTCCGTCTTCCAGCCTGACAGAAAGCAGACGAAGACGTTAGATCGGTTGACAGTCCGATGTGGACGCAGGCCGTCATCGGACTCACAGCTCCAGGACCAGCATCAGCGAGGCGGGCGACTCGTACGCGTCCAGCAGCGCCACCAGCTGCTGATTCTCCACCTGCCGGAGGATGTCGGCCTCGTGAGCCACCTGCTCCTTCTTCTGCATCTTCTTACTGACGAACTTCACGGCAACCTGGACAGACAGACACGAACCGATGTGAAACCTGGACAAGCCGCGAGCATTTCAGACAATAAACCACAATCTGACGCATCCGTTCGCTTGGATTTGTTTAAAATCAACAAGTTTCGAGACATTTTTATAATTATTACCTTCCTAATGTGGGAAGGTAATCATGACCTTTCGGTTTAAAAGCAGGAAACAGAGGATTCACTGTGTGAAACTGTGGAACATAAAAATGGCGTCTACTTTCTGTGGATCCAACATTTTATCAGGATCAGTTCCAGGTCTCAGACCTCAGCTGGGACGTCCTACCTCTTTCTTTGTGGACTTGTTGAGACATTTTCTCACCACGGAAAAGCGTCCCCTGGTCACAGAACAGAGAGGCTGAATTAAAACCCTTTAAAGAGCAGTTCTGGGTGTAACCAGCTGGACCAGGACGAGATGCTTTTACCTTCCAATCTCACAGACTTCAGTGAAGGTGGAGTCAAAGTTGTCTTTCCACTGGACGGCGGATCCGTCGTACCCGGAGTCTGAGAAGGAAGAAGGACAGTCAGTCATCCACAGCAGAGTTTTGATGGAGGAACCAACAGCGACAGAACATCTATCCAGATGTCCCACCACTCCCACCAGAGGGCGCCGTGTCCCAGAAAGATTCAAAACCAAGAGCAGGAAGTGGCAGTGGTCTGCTGTCCAAACATCTGATCAGTTCTCTGATGGAAGTTTCCATCTGCAGCTTCGCCTTCTAGTCCAGAAACGCTCATTATGGATCCGATCAGAGCAGAAAGCGTGGCAGGAAGTCAGCTCACATGATGGTGTGTGTGTGTGTGTTGTACTTACTACTGCTGGCCAACGTGACCATGTTGGAGGGCTCCGATGGCGGGCCAAGCCCCCAGCGGTTGGACGCACGGACCCTGAACTGGTAGTGGCCTCCAGGGATCAGCGTGTCGATCTGAACGCACTCCTCCCTGCTGGTGGCCACCTGCTGCCATAGCAACGAGTCTAAAGATGGAGGTTGAGAGTTAAAGTGTTTCTGGACAGAAAAGCAGCTGGTTGTGATCAGACCGCCTTCGCACCTTCCTGTCGGTACTCCACCACGTAGCTGCTGACAGCGCAGTGGGCGGACGAAGCTGGAGGCGGCCAGTGGACCATCACCGCCATGCTGCTCGCTTCCTGAGCCACCGGCCTGCCCGGCGCTGCCGGGATACCTGCAGGAAGACACAGAGCAGCTGCAGCACTGCAGGAGCTGGAGGGGGGGGTCACGTTCAGGAGAACACCATCACCTTGAACTTTGATGGAGGCCGAGGAGGAAGCAGAGCCGTGGTCGTTAACGGCAACGCAGGTGTAGATGCCGGTATCCTGAGGCATCAGGTTACAGATCTTCAACAGGATGTCACCGGTGTCCCTGAAGAGGAGTAAAACCGGGACATGGAGGAGGAGGTGGGGGAACAGGAAATGGAGGAGGACCGGGACATGGACATGGAGGCAGAGGACCAGGACCAGGACATGGAGGAGGAGGAGGACCAGGACATGGAGGAGGAGGAGGACCAGGACATGGAGGAGGAGGAGGACCAGGACATGGAGGAGGAGGAGGACCAGGACAAAGACATGGGAGAGGAAGACCAGGATGTGGAGGAGGAGGAGGACCAGGACATGGAGGAGGAGGAGGACCAGGACATGGAAGAGGAGGACCAGGACATGGAGGAGGAGGAGGAGGAGGACCAGGACAAAGACATGGGGGAGGAAGACCAGGACGTGGAGGAGGAGGAGGACAAGGACATGGAGGAGGACCAGGACGTGGAGGAGGAGGAGGACCAGGACATGGAGGAGGAGGAGGACCAGGACATGGAAGAGGAGGACCAGGACAAAGACATGGGGGAGGAGGACCAGGACGTGGACGACGGAGACTGGGACATGGAGGAATAGGAATGGATGGGAACTGGGAGATAAAGGTGGGCCTACAGGGTGGCGTTACCTGATATCAATGGTGAAGCGGCTGTTGCTGGTCACTGGGTTCTGGTCCGGGCCCTTCAGGGTCACTGAGGGTTTGGGTCGTCCACAGACTTTACAGCAGAGGACCACTGTCTCCCCGAACGCACAGACCACATCTGATAGTGGAACCAGGAACTCTGGAGCAACTGGACACAGGAAGTACTATGCATCATGGGACCATCTTGACCTAAAGTTGCGGCATTAATGTTCACCTGAGTTGCTTTGATTGAGTTCAGGGTCTGCTTGATCACTGAATAACTATAGCAAGTTAGCTAGGAGCTAACCGGCTAATGGAGGCTAAAGCTAAGTCACGCAGTTAGCCATCTAGAAACCGCAACTATGGTGTTCAAAAGGACACGCCCTTAATTATGCAGAATGTCCAGTTTTTTGGAGTCCCTAGTGGATGGCGGGGAAACTGCAGTTTCTGGCTTCACTTTGAACTGCTGGTTGCTGTTTGGTCCGAACCTGTAGACCATGTAAGCCCTCCCACCACCACAACCAACCAGGTCTGGTCAAAAAATTCCATGTTTGTAGATTCATAGTTTAGTTTCACGTTTTGTTAAACAAACTTTGAAACTAAAATCAAGTTTAATTAAATTTTTCTAACCGAAAGGAAAATGTCTTACTTTATTTTGCATTTTAAAACAAATATTTCAAAAACATATCACATCTGAACAGAAAATCCACCCATCCATTTTCATCCACCTGTCTGGGGTTGGGTCACAAGGGAATCACGTCCAGCCACGTCCACCAGCTCATCGGGGGGCGGGGGGACTTGTGGCGTTCCCAGGCCACCCGAGAGATATAATCCCTCCAGCGTGTCCTGGGTCTTCCCCGGGGTCTCCTCCCAGAGGGACGTGCCTGGAACACCTCACCAGGGAGGTCCAGGAGGCATCCTGACCAGATGCCCGAGCCACCTCAACTGGTTCCTCTCGATGCGGAGGAGCAGCGGCTCTACTCTGATCTCCTCCCGGATGACCGAGCTCCTCACCCTATCTCTAAGGGAGAGCCCGGCCACCCTGCGGAGGAAACTCATTTCAGCCGCCTGTATACGAGATCTCCTTCTTTCGGTCACGACCCACAGCTCATGACCATAGGTGAGGGTAGGAACATAGATCGACTGGTAAATCGAGAGCTTCGCCTTCTGGCTCAGCTCCTTCTTCACCACGACAGACCGGCGCAGAGCCCGCATTACTGCAGACGCCGCACCGATCCGTCTTTCCATCTCACGCTCCATCCTTCCCTCACTCGTGAACAAGACCCAGAGATATTTAAACTCCTCCACTTGAGGCAGGACCTGACCCCCGACCCGGAGAGGGCAATCCACCCTATTCCGGCTGAGGACCATGGTCTCAGATTTGGAGGTGCTGATTCTCATCCCAGCCGCTTCACACTCGGCTGCGAATCGCTCAAGCGAGAGCTGGAGATCACGACCAGATGAAGCCAACAGGACCACGTCATCCTCAAAAAGCAAAGACCCAATTCTGAGGCCACCAAACTGGATTTCCTCAACACCTTGGCTAGAAATTCTGTCCATATAAGTTATGAACAGAATCGGTGATAAAGGGCAGCCTTGGCGGAGTCCAACCCTCACCGGAAACAAATCCGACTTACTACCGGCAATGCGGACCAAGCTCTGACACCTGTCGTACAGGGACCGGACAGCTCGCACAAGGGGGTCTGGTACCCCATACTCCCGGAGTACCCCCCACAGGAGCCCCCGGGGGACACGGTCGAACGCCTTCTCCAGGTCCACAAAACACATGTAGACTGGTTGGGCAAACTCCCATGCCCCCCCCCAGGACCCCAAAGAGGGTACAGAGCTGGTCCACTGTTCCACGACCAGGACGAAAACCACACTGCTCCTCCTCAATCCGAGATTCGACTATCCGGCGGACCCTCCTCTCCAGGACCCCTGAATAGACCTTACCAGGGAGGCTGAGGAGTGTGATTCCCCTGTAATTGGAACACACCCTCTGGTCCACCTTCTTAAAAAGGGGGACCACCACCCCAGTCTGCCAATCCAGCGGCACTGTCCCCGATGTCCACGCAATGCTGCAGAGGCGTGTCAGCCAGGACAGCCCCACAGCATCGAGAGCCTTAAGGAACTCCGGGCGGATCTCATCCACCCCCAGGGCCTTGCCGCCAAGGAGCTTTTTGACCACCTCAGCGACTTCAGCCCCAGAGATAGGAGAGTCCACCCCTGAGTCCACCAGCTCTGCTTCCTCATCGGAAGACATGTTGGTAGGATTGAGGAGGTCTTCGAAGTATTCCCTCCACCGACCCACAACGTCCCGAGTTGAGGTCAGCAGCTCCCCACCTCCACTGTACACAGTGTTGATGGAGCACTGCTTCCCCCTCCTGAGCCGCCAGATGGTGGACCAGAATCTCCTCGAAGCCGTCTGGAAGTCGTTCTCCGTGGCCTCGCCGAACTCCTCCCATGCCCGAATTTTTGCCTCGGCAACGGCCGAAGCCGCATGCCGCTTAGCCTGTCGGTACCCATCAGCTGCCTCCAGAGTCCCACAGGCCAAGAAGGCCCGATAGGACTCCTTCTTCAGCTTGACGGCATCCCTCACTGCTGGTCTCCACCAACAAGTTCTTGGATTACCGCCACAAAAGGCTCCAACAACCTTGCAGCCACAGCTCCGGCTGGCCGCCTCAGCAATAGAGGCACGGAACACAGCCCATTCGGACTCAATGTCCCCCGCCTCACTCGGGACATATTCGAAGCTCTGCTGAAGGTGGGAGTTGAAGCTCGCTCTGACAGGGGACTCAGCCAGACGTTCCCAGCAGACCCTCACAACACGTTTGGGCCTGCCAGATCTGACCGGCTTCCTCCCCCACCATCTGACCCAACTCACCACCAGGTGGTGATCAGTTGAAGCTCCGCCCCCTCTTCACCCGAGTGTCCAAGGCATGTGGCCGCAGGTCTGACGATACGACTACAAAATTGATCATCGAACTGCGGTCCAGGGAATCCTGATGCCAGGTGTACATATGGACACTCTTATGCTGGAACATGGTGTTCGTTATGGACAATCCATGACGAGCACAGAAGTCCAATAACAAAACACCATTTGGGTTCAGAGGGGGGGGACCATGCCTCCCAATCACTCCCCTCCAGGTCTCACTGTCATTGCCCACGTGAGCATTGAAGTCCCCCAGCAGAACAATGGAGTCCCCAGAAGGAGCACCCTCCAGCACTCCCTCCAAGGACCCCAGAAAGGGTGGGTACTCTGAACTGCTGTTCGGTGCATAAGCACAGACAACAGTCAGGACCCGCCCCCCCACCCGGAGGCGGAGGGAAACTACCCTTTCATCCACCGGGGTAAACCCCAACGTACAGGTACCAAGCTGGGGGCTGATGAGAATGCCCACACCTGCTCGGCGCCTCTCACCATGAGCAACTCCAGAGTGGAAGAAGGTCCAGCCCCTCTCGAGGGTTCTGGTTCCAGAGCCCAAGCCATGCGTCGAGGTGAGTCCAACTATATCTAGTCGGAACCGCTCAACCTCGCGCACAAGCTCAGGCTCCTTCCCCACCAGAGAGGTGACGTTCCACGTCCCTAGAGCCAGCTTCTGCAGCCGGGGATCGGACCGCCAGGGTCCCCGCCTCTTGCTCCCACCCAGCTTGCATTAAGCTGACCCCTACAGCCCCTCCCACAGATGGTGAGCCCACAGGAGATGGGGCCCATATAACCCTTTCGTGCAGGAAATCTAATAAACAAAAATGAAGTTGTTCTGTAGAGTAAATCAACATGAAGAAAAAAACATTAACTTCAGTGTCTGAAAAGTAAAACTCTTGGTTTTAATTTGCATTTTCTCTCCAGTTCTGATTTCCTTCAGCTTCTTTGCAAACCTCCCTGCAGGCAGGCTGGGATTCGCTTATGTCTCACCTTCCTGGATGAAGTTCGGGTTGAGAAGCTGGAAAACAGATGGCGGTTCGGTTAGTTTGCCTGTTCTCATAAATACACAACGTCTGTGAGACCATCAGCAGAAAGGTCTGGAATGTTGTGCTTCCTAATCCTAATGCTCGTACCTCCATCCCAGTCTTTGGGTCCAGCTCATCGTCACAGTCCGACTCATCCGAGGTGTGGAGCTCCTGGAGGTAGATGGAAATAAAGCAAAACCAAGGAGGTCGGATGGATGGATGAGGGGGAAGAGTATGGAGGCAAGAGAAGAAGGAACATAGAGAAAAGATGAATAATAGAGAATGATTTAAAAGAAGAGAAAATGAGGATCTTAATCCAGGTTAATCCTCGAGTTCAGGGCTTTCTGACCAAACTGAAGAACAGGAGCAGGTTTTATTTGACAGTTTTTTTTTTTCTGCTTTAACCGTTGCTTCTGAAGTAATCACAGCATTTCATCATTTTAATATCTAAACATTTATTCAGCAGTTGGACTTTTACCGGTTAATACAAAGGTGTATTATATGCATTTTAATGATAATCTGGTATCTGGGTCCAATATCTTCTCTTAAAAGCCTGAAATGTCTTTCTTGCTCTACAGAATCAAGTAGTTACAGGATAAATTTTTCCACATTTTCACAATGCAGACCAGGAGGGTCCAAAGTCGGTCCTGGAAGTTCCGCTGTCCTGCAGGTTTTCCATGAATTCCTGCTTCAACACTCGAATAATGTTAAATGCATGCAATACCCAATGAACTTCAGCAGTCAGGTGTGTTGGAGTAGGGACACCAAAACCTTCAGGATTGTGGCCCTCGAGGACCGGTGCTAGACGCCCCTCATGTAGGCACTTTAAAAGCAGTTAGCATCCTTGCTAGCTTCCCATTTACATGAAGCTCCATCATGTAGTTAGTTTAGTTAGCTCTTAGCTAATCTTTGAGAATCTTTCTAGCTTATTGCAGTCTCCAACTTATTTCTCTTTTTTTCCACAGGTCTTCCTGAATAAGTGCAGTTGTACATGTTGATCTGTCTTTCCTGTCCTCTCCACCCCAACCAGTCGAGGCAGATGGCTGCCCTCCCTGAGCCGGGTTCTGCCGGAGGTTTTCTTCCTGTTAAAGGGGAGTTTTTTCCTTCCCACTGTCGCCACGTGCAGCTCAGGATGGAGGATTGGATCCAAGTCATGACTCGATGCAATCAGTTGGTTTCTATTTCTATTATAGGCTATGTATGAACTGGCTTGAACTGATGTGTATGTTGAGCCATGTATGTAAAGTGCCCTGTGACAACATTGTTAAGTGGTGCGATACAAATAAAGCTGAACTGAATTTTCAGTTCCAACATGAAAATCTTGATTAACCGAGTTGAACTTTAGTTCTTAAATACACTCACTGAAAACTAAATATGACCAAATTTTCCCACAACTAATCTGAACACTGAACTAGATTAGCAGTGCAAGCTAGCATCATGCTAACATCATGTTAACAGCGTAACCATTCTTGTGCAGGGACAAAATCTGTTATAAACGTGCAGACTTACGTTTATAATTTTAAATAATTGGAAACAAATTGGTGATCCGTGCAGGAGTGGGAAGACGTGTCTGTCCTCCTAAAGAGACCTGTCAATCATCTCTACTTCGCCCTTAAACACACCTTCCTTCTTTTTCCGTTTTTTTCTGCATAACTTTTCAGAATCAGTGAAAAAACTGAAACTCGTCAAGTCGGTTCTAAATTTGTTCAAACCAAACTTACTGATAAACTTCTCAGTCTGGTCTCCTCTCACCCAGAGTCTGGGAGTCATCCTCGATAAAACACTGTAAAACATCAGTTATCTGAACCGGTCACATTCAGTTACACTAACTAGTAACTAGTTTGGTACGTTTCCACAGCATGTTGCTCCACGACCTCCAATCAGATCAGACTTCTGCTGTCCAGAGAAACAACTGCACCGGCTACATGTTGACTTCTCTATTTATTCCATAATCCTGCTCAGCCTCATCTTTCTAAACTGCTGTTATATTTCATCCTGAAGATCCATCCAGATCCATCATGGACCAGTTTAAGAGCCTTCAGTCGTACTAGTCCTCATCTCTGGACCAGTTGACCAGCATACCTTTCAGTCTTTTCAACTTTTCATCTAAAACTCACCTTGCACTGGCGTGTTTCACATACCTTCATCTTATCTTTAATACTTTTTTTTTTTTAAACATTTTAAAAGACTATTTCTTCCCAGGAGCTGACATGTCAGATGAGAAAACAGACGTTTTATCATTTGATGGGAAATATGAATCTGATGCAGAAACATCTGTAAAAAGTTGGAACAGGAGCAACAAAAGGCTGAAAGGATAAGAACTGGAGGAGAATTTGAAATCTAACCAGATTACTTTAACAGGTCAGTAATATGAGCACTAGAGAGGCAGAGTCTCTCAGATGGAAATATGGACAAAAGTTCACCACTCAGACAAGCTGGGCCTGAAAGCTCAGAAAAATGCACCTCATAGGTCAAAGATCCATCATCTGTATAACATGAGGGAATCTCTGTATGCCGGGACAAGGCTGGATGCTGGTGATGTTCTGCATTATAACATGATTCTCTACTGGAAACCAGTGCATGGACTCAGGAAGCTTCCAGAAACCAGTGTGAACCCAGTTCATGCAGGTTAAAGCTCCATCATATGTGAAGAGGATCCAGAAACACGCCGTCTTCTCTGGACCAAAGCTCATTTAAAATGTTCTGAGTGGAAACCTGGATGAAGATGTGGAATAGTTTGTGGACAGCATGGACGGCGTGTCCTGCAGACTAAAGAGGAGAGGGAGCATCCAGCTTGTTATCAGCCTGCATCTCTGATGGGATGGGGTTGCATTAGTGCCGATGGCGTGGGCAGCTTCCACATCTGGGAAGCTCCATCAATGCTGAAACATCTGCTCCCATCCAGACGTCTCTTTCAGGGAAGACCTTCCACCATGCTGGACCACATACAGAGATTCCTTCAGATTCTCTGAATCTTCCTGTTCTGTAGAGATAAAGGTAGAGATATGGGATCCTTGCAGCTTGGTGCACATTTTTCCATCTTGTTGCAGCTGTTTACAGATGTGTTGCTGCATCAGATTCACATTTCCCATCAGACGATAAAACGTCTCATCGTCAGACGTGATGTTTATCTTCTACTGGGAGGAAAAGACGACCTGATGCGATCTGGAAATCAAATTCATCGACATGAGTTTCAGGTTCGTGTTCATGCAGAACGAAGGAAAAAAAAAATCAAAAAGACACAAAAGGGAATTAGACTTTATTTTGCTGCAGGTGAAGTTCAGGGGTTAAAAATAAAAACACGCCCACCGCTCGTCTTCAGTGGTTCTCAACCGGCTGCTTTCTGAGCGGCAGCTGGTAACCATGGCAACGGCTGCTCGACCGTCCGGCAGGTAGGTCGTTACCTGCTGCGCGTTGAGAACCACTGAGCTGTGCGTCTCCGTGCACACACAAACATGCGCACATACGTGTTAGGAAGAACATAAACCCGGTGGGGTGGGGTTACGGCACACACAGATGACATCACCAGCGGGCGCCGTCAGTCCGCCATACTTACTTTGGCCTTCGGCCCAGGAGCGGGCGAGGCGAGTGGGGGAGGGGTGCGGTTGGCATCTTTGGGCTTACGAAGGAGGCCGTTCTCCTGACCTCTGACCCCCAGCAAGGAGACATCCCGGGACTCCGCGCGCTTCCTGGCGCGCAGCGTGTTCCACGACAGAGACTTCCTGTGCGGTGCATGGAGGACAAACATCAAGCATCCAATCAGAAAGCAGCTCAGCGGCATGTGGCTCTGTCTGGCTGCAGAGGCGACGACGAGCAGCGTGTTGTGGCTAGCAAGCTTATTATGGGTTGCATTTCTGTTGCTATGGAAACATTGCTGACCTTATGGTCTTTCAGCACCTCAGCGGCTTTCTGAACATCACACGGTTTTTCTTTGAACATTTTCCATTTTCTGTCCAGTCCTGGTTCCATTTACAGAGGAACTGACTGACCCGGTTAATTTAGCATAAAAAGGCTCCAAAGCTAACACAGTAGCTAGTAGTAGCATGTAATAGCTTTCTAGTAGCTTTTAGTAGCAGGTAGTAGTAGCATGTAGTAGCTTGTAGTAGCTTTGAGTAGATAGCAGTTGCAGCTTGTAGTACCTAGTAATAGCTCATAATAGCTAGCAGTAGTTTGTAGTAGCAGCTTGTAGTAGCGTATATTAGCTTGTAACTAGTAGTAGCTAGGAGCAGCACCTTGTAGTAGCTAGTAGTAGCACCTTGTAGTAGCTAGTTGTAGCTCATAATAGTTTGTAGAAGCTAGTAGTAGCTAGTAGTATTTAGTATTAATTTGTTGAAATTAAAGTAATCTTTTGGACAAACAATGGCTGACATTTTGTGAAGAAAAAATAATCAGTTTTTTTTCTGCTTTAACTTAGCAGCTAATGCTAACATAGCTAGTAACGTTATGTTTATGCTAAAATAGGAGGAACAGATTACTTTTGTTTAGGTTTGCACTGCAGCTAACTTAAGCTCAACTAAATGTTTTCTGCTTTTTCCTTAAATTACTCAGCAGCCTACTTTTTAGCCTCCATCTTAAATGTCATGGGGTCATTTATTAAGGTCATCTTATAATTCTGAGGACAATAATAAAATTAATGATTCAGGTTCTTACAGTCGTAACCGTATTAAACCTTGTTTTTTCAATCACATTTCTAGGCGTCGTCGTTGCCTCAAGCAGCAGAAGACCGAACCACACCGATGTGGCCACGCCGAGAGGAAAAACGATCACAATCACAACTTGGAAATGTATTTTTCCCTCCACTTGGATTATTCTACTTCATTCCTGCCTTTATGGATAAACAAAAAAAAGTCTAAATCTGATCATTTACACTTGATAACCTTCCATAAGCCATATTTATATTTGTGAGATTATTTGCTGAACAGAGAAAAAATTTCAGGGTCGACTTTAAGTTCTTCATTTTCACTTCGTATGTAAGAACAAAAACTGTCCAAAAATTTATATAATGTGACAAACGAATATTCCTGCTTTCATTTCCAATCGTTTTAAACTTCCAGTGAGAACCCCGATTCATTTAATAATGTTAATATTTAATTGCAAGTTTAAATTATTTCATAAGTGAGTTTATTTTAACTGTCACATTTCATAAATCGCTTAATACAATTTCTTTTGTACATTTTAACAGTAAATTTAGTTTTCTAGAGTAATTTTCTGTCTATATTTGTCCTTTATTTTGGCAATGTTGAGCTTCCATACAACCAACCGTGACCATAAAGAACAGCTCATTGTTTGACTCGTTTCATACTAACGCACCTGAACCTTCCCTCATTTAGCCGTTGTTTGAAAGTCTTCCTAAAGTATAATAAAATATGTACTAATGAAGCGTCATATAACTTCCAATTTGTGCCAAGAGAAAAAACTATAAATGTGTACCTGGAAGCCTCTTAGCTGTGTTAGCTGCACTTTGTTTCTGTTCAGCAGCGTGTGTGAAGTTTGTTAGCACCACCGGCCATTACGGCAGCTAGCTTTTAGCCTCCCAACATGGCGGCGTATCAACGTGGCGCCACTGAGATCGGTTTGTATGGGTTAAAAAGTGTCATAAACTAATTGTATCGTATTAAAAGGAAAATGTTGGTACAGGCATACCGAACACGCAGCAGAGGGAATTTCTGGGTTAAGTGACTTCTGTAAGATGGAAAACAAAAAAAGTTCAAATCTGGTAACTAAAAATCCATTTTTTATATTTTTGATTGAACACAGAGAGAACGGTTCATTATCAGAGTTTTAAAGAAGCTGTTTTTCATTTTAACGTTTCAAAAGAAAAGACCCGAAAGATTTGTTTTACGTTTTTCACATTTCGGCCAGTTGGACGCTCGTTGCTTCTGTGGAGTCAAACCGTCGATGTTAGTACAAACTGAAAGAAAAGCAAACAAAAACATCACAACAAATACAAAAACCTGAAATGGAACAGAAATAAGGTGCAGAAACCAGTAAGAAAATGGTGGATTTGTTCACCTCCCGTGTCCCGTTTTCCCGCTTCGTAGCTCAAACAGATGCAAGCAGCCATTCAACGGTGCTCTTTTGATTTATTTACAAATATTAAAAACTACAAACCATCTTCAGCCTAACGCAGAACAGAAACATGGTCACCTTCACGCTGCTTCGCTAACTCATGCTCAAGTCCAAAAATGTTTATTTTACATCTTTAAAATACATTTAAAATCATTCTTGGCCTACCGACAGTACAATGCTGACGGCTGCTGTCAAACCAAACATATTGCACAGCCTGACTTCATATTTCATCATCATAAATAGTGCAAATGAGATTCTTCTCTTTTCTTTACACAGGAATGTTCTAGAGCCTCACACATCACACAATTTACTTTGTACAGTGAACTGCCAACAAAATAAACACAAAGGAGGAAATCAATCCAACCGTGTCTGGGAAATAAAATAATAATTAACAAGGCAGAAAAACAACAAGAGGAATAAACAAACAAACAAATGTGTTTACAGATTGCCACAGACAACAAATGAATCTTCTCCTCTGCGGAGAGTCGAGTCCAGCTGAAGGACATCGGCGAGTTTTTCTGTCAAAAAACAGTAAAAACGAACAAAAAAGGTACAAAATAAACAAACAAAGCAGGCTGTTAGAACTGAAATAAGAGTTCGGTTTTGGCTCCACGTGGACGCTTTTTTACCTATTTTCTATCCGCTTCGCGTCAGCGGCTCGGCTCAGATTTAAAGTCGCTGCTGCAGATGTACCGTTACGGGGAGGGGGAGGAGTTAAGAGGCCAAGGCGCAGGTGGGGAGGAGCCCATTCAAAAAAACAACCAAAACAGGGGCGGAGCTTGATCCGGTCCAGTAGTGTCTGCAGAGGACTTACTTGATGTTGTTGGAGTCCGCCACGGCGGCTGGGAAGGAGGAAGTTGAGGAAGAGTCTTTTAAAGGCTTTGTGGGCGGGGCTAAGACGTGACCCGGCACCCAACCCTCGGCAGCGGGTGATTGGCTGTCGGCCGGCCGGTAGACCAGGTACATGTTCTGCTGATTGGTGGCCAGGATCTGCACCGTCTCCCCCTGGCTGACGGAGACCTCGTTCTCTTTCAGCGCCGAGTAGTCCTGAGTGACCCGCATGGTGGAGGAGACGCCGTTGCAGCCGCCGTCTCCATCCTGAGGGGGAGGGGACGGGGAATGGGGGAGGGAGGGAGGACAAGGTTAGGGTGCGTCTATGTGGGAGGGACAACAGACCTGCTGACTGCGATGGCGTCACGGCCGACCGTGAGCTGAGGAAGAGGAGGAGGAGAGGTCAGGGGAAGAAAAGAGGAAGGAGGAGGAGTCACATTTCCAGTCCACCAATCACACGTCAGATTCAACAGAAACTGGATTTTCCTGAAAACCAACAAATGGCTTCGCAGGAAATGGACGAGTCAGAGGGTCTACAGCGAGGCTGTCCAAGGGTTTGGTAGCAAAACCGGACCTTCCGAGGGTCCTGTCTGGCCCACACTGGTCCAGTCTGGTCAAGCCCGGCCCCGCCCGGCCCCGCCCTGTCTTCACGCCGGTCTGGTCCTCTCTTCTGCTAAATACTAGTGCAGCGCCACCTCTGGTGGGAATGGGGAGATATTATTCTAATGGTTTGGCTGGTTTCACCAAAGTGCAGCATGAACACGATCTGCATGGATACACCCCCCTACAGCTGGACCGGGTCCCCAACCGGTCCAAGTCTAGCGGACTATCCTGATGGGTCATCCGTGGAACCGTCTGAGGACCTGCTTTAGCAGCTAGCTGTTAGCTTGAAGAAGCCGAGAACAATAAGATGCTTAACCGTGGTTGCCATAGCGATCTAGATTCGGAATCAACCAGCAGCTAAAATGTGACGTGTGCATAGCTCGCGACCGTCAACACGCCTTCTCTGATTGGTTATTTCAGAGAAGTTTGAAGGATAAAACTTGCAGATCACTGACGGACCTGCAGCTTGTTTCTTTCTGTGTCCGGCTGCGGAGAATCAGACGGCGGAAACGAGCCGAGCAGGAGGTAAACATGGAGCTTCCACCGCAGAAACAGGATGGCGTGATCTGAGAAGAAGCGTTTGTGATGCTAAACGTTTTAGTTTAAAAGTTACCCAGGTATGAAAGTCAGCACGCGATTGGCTGTTCATGACGTCATTCAAACAAGTGGAGTGGAATCCTGCAACAGTTTTATTCTATCATCAACATATTTAGCTGCAAAGTAAAATCCTGCATCCGAATGAAAAGAGAGCCAGCGAGACGGACGATGGCGTCTGTCAGCAAGCCGAACATCTTTCCAACCGCAGCAGAGCGGAGCAAACTTCTGGCTGGAAGAGGGAGGAAACGTGGGCAGGACTGTGAATCTGCAGAGTCGGGTGAATAATGATGCTGCTGAAGTGGAGCTGAGCCTCCTTCAGAGAGCAAAACGTGACCAAAGTAGGCCAGGAAGAGTGGAACCTGGCGCCCGACAGGAAGCTCCTCCTCCAGCCTACATTTTAACCTTGGTTTCTTCACACTCTACTTAGAGAGAAGAGAGAAGCTCCGATGGCTCGCAGAAACTCACCCTGGACTCGAAACACGACGAGCCGCCGTTGGACTGGGAGACCTTCATCAGGCTCCGCCCCCTCTCCGGGTCCCCGAGGCCGACGTCTGAGGACGGCCGGCTTTTGGACGTGGCGGGCCGGTTCCCCGACGACGAGCGGTTTCTGGTCAGCGAGGATCCGCTGCTTCCCCCGCTCCTCACGTACTCGATGGGACTCTGCAGGGCTGAAGTTTGGACAGAGGAGTTCATCTCCAACGGAGTCAGAAGTTTAACGAAAGTCACGCTACGACCTGAAACAGTTTGATGTTTTTCTGGCATCAATGAAACGAAGCTTTAAGGAGCAAAACGGAAACACATAAAATGATCAAAAAACAAAAAAATGATTTAAAAAGAACCAGCATGAAAATATTGAAGCATCTCGGAGAAGCCGTCTGTATGGAGGAAGAAAAATGCCAGAATGAATGTATTTAGTTTGAGATAAATGACCATTAAAATCTGGTCATGAAGTCACTGAAAATATATATTTATAATTTATATCTAGTAAATAAAATTAGGAAACAGCTGATTTTTTTAGTCAAATTTATAAATGAACTAATAATAAACTATTAAAACAATAATTTTCCTATGAGAAACACGAGTTCATCAAACTGCTGAAAAACATAAAATATCATTTGAAAGATATTTTTATTCATTTAAATGACTTAATAACGTTTCCGTCAAGTCTGTAAAGTCTGAGAACTGAACCCTGAGGAACACCTGCAGCCGTCTGCAGACTACGTTCTAAAAACAGACGGGGTGGGATGATGGACCAAAACCTGAAGAAAACCAGCAGCTGTGTAGGCAACATAAAGCTGGTCTCTGGTCTGGACCTGGTGCAGACGGTCTGGACCAGGTGCAGACGGTCTGGACCAGCTGCAGACGGTCTGGACCTGGTGCAGACGGTCTGGACCAGGTGCAGACGGTCTGGACCTGGTGCAGACGGTCTGGACCAGGTGCAGACGGTCTGGACCAGGTGCAGACCGTCTGGACCAGCTGCAGACGGTCTGGACCTGGTGCAGACGGTCTGGACCAGCTGCAGACGGTCTGGACCTGGTGCAGACGGTCTGGACCAGCTGCAGACGGTCTGGACCAGCTGCAGACGGTCTGGACCAGGTGCAGACGGTCTGGACCTGGTGCAGACGGTCTGGACCTGGTGCAGACGGTCTGGACCTGGTGCAGGATAAACTCCTTACCAGACAGGAAGTTGCTCTGAGCGTCCAGGACCTCCTGGATGTGACCGACCCAGACCTGCTTGACGTCGACGTTGGCGGCCTGCAGCGTGAGGCGCTCCGACGAGCCGCGACACGACAGGACGAACTTACAGGGGTCGTTGTCCACGCTGTCCTCCAGTCCCAGGTTGGACACCTGCAGAGGACATCGGTTCAGTCAGCGTAACACGGACTGCAGGAACCCCTGCTGTTGGGGGGGGGTATCTGCCGTTTGGGGGGGGTATCTGCTGTTGGGGGGTGTATCTGCCGTTGGGGGGTGTATCTGCTGTTGGGGGGTGTATCTGCCGTTTGGGGGGGGGGGGGGGGGGGGTATCTGCCGTTTGGGGGTGTATCTGCCGTTGGGGGGTGTATCTGCTGTTGGGGGGTGTATCTGCTGTTGGGGGGTGTATCTGCTGTTGGGGGGTGTATCTGCTGTTGGGGGGTGTATCTGCTGTTGGGGGGTGTATCTGCTGTTGGGGGGTGTATCTGCCGTTTGGGGGGGGGGGGGGGGGGGTATCTGCCGTTTGGGGGTGTATCTGCCGTTTGGGGGTGTATCTGCCGTTTGGGGGTGTATCTGCCGTTTGGGGGTGTATCTGCCGTTGGGGGGTGTATCTGCTGTTGGGGGGGTGTATCTGCTGTTTGGGGGGGGGGGGGGGGGGGTATCTGCCGTTTGGGGGTGTATCTGCTGTTGGGGGGTGTATCTGCTGTTTGGGGGGGGGGGTATCTGCCGTTTGGGGGTGTATCTGCTGTTGGGGGGTGTATCTGCTGTTTGGGGGGGGGGGGGGGGGGGGGGGGGGGGGGGTATCTGCCGTTTGGGGGGGTGTATCTGCCGTTTGGGGGGGTGTATCTGCCGTTTGGGGGGGTGTATCTGCCGTTGGGGGGTGTATCTGCCGTTTGGGGGGGTGTATCTGCCGTTTGGGGGGGTGTATCTGCCGTTGGGGGGGGTGTATCTGCCGTTTGGGGGGGTGTATCTGCCGTTGGGGGGGGTGTATCTGCCGTTGGGGGGGGTGTATCTGCCGTTTGGGGGGGTGTATCTGCCGTTGGGGGGTGTATCTGCCGTTGGGGGGGGTGTATCTGCCGTTGGGGGGTGTATCTGCCGTTTGGGGGGGTGTATCTGCCGTTTGGGGGGGTGTATCTGCCGTTGGGGGGTGTATCTGCCGTTTGGGGGGGTGTATCTGCCGTTTGGGGGGGTGTATCTGCCGTTGGGGGGTGTATCTGCCGTTGGGGGGGTGTATCTGCCGTTGGGGGGGTGTATCTGCCGTTGGGGGGGGTGTATCTGCCGTTGGGGGGGGTGTATCTGCCGTTGGGGGGGTGTATCTGCCGTTGGGGGGGTGTATCTGCCGTTGGGGGGGGTGTATCTGCCGTTGGGGGGGGTGTATCTGCCGTTGGGGGGGTGTATCTGCCGTTGGGGGGGTGTATCTGCCGTTGGGGGGGTGTATCTGCCGTTGGGGGGGGTGTATCTGCCGTTGGGGGGGGTGTATCTGCCGTTGGGGGGGTGTATCTGCCGTTGGGGGGGTGTATCTGCCGTTGGGGGGGTGTATCTGCCGTTGGGGGGGGTGTATCTGCCGTTGGGGGGGGTGTATCTGCCGTTGGGGGGGTGTATCTGCCGTTGGGGGGTGTCCACGCTGAGCCCACCTTGATGCTCTTCTTGAACTGGTAGCCCGGCGTGGACGAGCCTTTCCGCAGCAGCTCGCTGAAGATGACGATCTGCTCGAAGAGGAAGACTCGGCGTTCTTTGGAGCGGGACAGAACGCCGGTGTCCTGCTCCGCCACGAAGAAGGTTTCCTGCTGCAGCAGCTTGCCCTGATTGGTCAGCTTCCCCTGCAGAGACAGACGGCGTGAGGCCGAGCGGACGCCAGATGTGCGGCGGCGGCGCGGAGACGTACCTCGTATCCCTGCAGCCGACCCAGGTTCATCATGTCGTTGCAGAGTTTGGGGACCTGAGACATGAGGTCCACGGCTCTCTGTGGAGACAAAGGAGGTTCAGAGGAGCGCCGCTCCATGGCGTCGTACACACACCTCCATCTTACCTCTATCTGCTCGCAGTCCAGGCCCGCCTTGCTGCTGTACTTCAGGAAGTCCTGCACACAACCATGCAACAGCATGAGCCGAGGAAGACCCGAACCCGAGACCCGGACCGGCCCGGCTCGGGGTGAGAGAACACTGCAGCTGAATGTTTCCCACTCCAGCTTCAGACTGGTTGGACTGGGAAGCCACTAACCTTCAGCAGGAGCTGGTATTTGGTGATTCTCTGGATCGGCTTGATGAGGAAGTCGCTGAGGCTCAGTCTGGACTGGATGTCCTGCTGGACTCCCTGCAAAACACCAACTGGTGTCACTGGTTTGCTCTTCAGAGGAAACATCAGAACCATCTGACCTGATCAGACCCTCTCTGTGGAACCAGATCCCGGTCCGGCTTCAGGAAGCAGAACCGGATCCCGGTCCGGCTTCAGGAAGCAGAACCGGATCCCGGTCCGGCTTCAGGAAGCAGAACCGGATCCCGGTCCGGCTTCAGGAAGCAGAACCAGATCCCGGTCCTGATGGAGGTATCTGGTCTCTGGAGACCACAGCGCCGTGAACCGATCAACGTTTTGTTTCCTGGTTTAAAACGACGGATTGACCCTGAACGCATCATGGAGGACGCCAACACGCGGCGGCATTCAGGACGAGACGCTGAGAAACGGCGGCGGACAGAAAGGCGATGGAAGCAGACTTACGGTGAAGAAGGTGTCGTGTTCTGCGACGATGTACTCCGACTTGGGTTTGTTCTGACAGTAGACCACGTACATGTGCAGCCGCCGCTCCTGCAACGCAAACAGCAGCCAATCAGACGCAGCCTCAGCTTCCCCACCGCACGCCGACGCCGCCACTCACGTGTCTGATGAAGAGCTCGGCGAGGTGCTCGTGGTCGTCCAGACATTTCTCCAGTTCTCCCACGAAGAAGCTGCAGACAGAACACAGCGGTCAGCCAGGACCGGACCCGCCGGACCAGACCAGGCGGACCGGACCCGCCGGACCAGACCAGGCGGACCGGACCAGGCGGACCGGACCCGCCGGACCGGACCAGGCGGACCGGACCCGCCGGACCAGACCAGGCGGACCGGACCAGGCGGACCGGACCCGCCGGACCGGACCAGGCGGACCGGACCCGCCGGACCGGACCCGCCGGACCAGACCAGGCGGACCGGACCCGCCGGACCGGACCCGCCGGACCAGACCAGGCGGACCGGACCAGGCGGACCGGACCCGCCGGACCGGAACAGGCGGACCGGACCAGGCGGACCGGACCCGCCGGACCAGACCAGGCGGACCGGACCCGCCGGACCGGACCCGCCGGACCGGACCCGCCGGACCAGACCAGGTGGACCAGACCCGCAGGACCGAACCCGCCGGACCGGACCCGCGGGACCGGACCCGCCGGACCGGACCTGCAGGACCGAACCCGCCGGACCAGACCCGCAGGACCAGACCCGCCGGACCAGACCCGCCGGACCAGACCCGCAGGACCAGACCCGCAGGACCAGACCCGCAGGACCGAACCCGCCGGACCAGACCCGCCGGACCAGACCTGCAGGACCGAACCCGCCGGACCAGACCCGCCGGACCAGACCCGCAGGACCAGACCCGCAGGACCAGACCAGGCGGACCGGTCCCGCAGGACCGGACCAGGCGGACCGGACCAGGCGGACCGGACCAGGCGGACCGGACCCGCCGGACCAGACCAGGCGGACCGGACCCGCCGGACCGGACCCGCCGGACCAGACCAGGCGGACCGGACCCGCCGGACCAGACCAGGCGGACCAGACCAGGCGGACCGGACCCGCCGGACCGGACCCGCCGGACCGGACCAGGCGGACCGGACCAGGCGGACCGGACCGCCGGACCGGACCCGCCGGACCGGACCCGCCCGGACCGGACCCGCAGGACCAGACCCGCAGGACCAGACCCGCAGGACCAGACCAGGCGGACCGGTCCCGCAGGACCGGACCCGCCCGGACGGACCCGCCCGGACCGGACCCGCCGGACCAGACCCGCCGGACCAGACCCGCCGGACCAGACCCGCCGGACCAGACCAGGCGGACCGGTCCCGCAGGACCGGACCCGCCCGGACGGACCCGCCCGGACCGGACCCGCCCGGACCGGACCCGCCGGACCAGACCCGCCGGACCAGACCTGCAGGACCGAACCCGCCGGACCAGACCCGCCGGACCAGACCTGCAGGACCGAACCCGCCGGACCAGACCCGCCGGACCAGACCCGCAGGACCAGACCCGCAGGACCAGACCAGGCGGACCAGACCAGGCGGACCGGACCCGCCCGGACCGGACCCGCCCGGACCGGACCCGCAGGACCGGACCCGCCGGACCGGACCCGCCGGACCAGACCCGCCGGACCAGACCCGCAGGACCAGACCCGCCGGACCAGACCCGCCGGACCAGACCCGCCGGACCAGACCCGCCGGACCAGAACTGCAGGACCGAACCCGCCGGACCAGACCTGCAGGACCGGACCCGCCGGACCGGACCTGCAGGACCAGACCCGCCGGACCGGACCCGCCCGGACCAGACCCGCCGGACCAGACCCGCAGGACCAGACCCGCAGGACCAGACCCGCAGGACCAGACCCGCCGGACCAGACCTGCAGGACCGAACCCGCCGGACCAGACCTGCAGGACCAGACCCGCCGGACCAGACCCGCAGGACCAGACCTGCAGGACCAGACCCGCCGGACCAGACCCGCAGGACCAGACCCGCCGGACCAGACCCGCCGGACCAGACCTGCAGGACCGAACCCGCCGGACCAGACCCGCCGGACCAGACCCGCAGGACCAGACCAGGCGGACCGGTCCCGCAGGACCAGACCCGCCGGACCAGACCGGCCGGACCAGACCGGCCGGACCAGACCCGCCGGACCAGACCCGCAGGGTGGACCTGGAGCGTGCTGGACTTACTCTCGGTGCCAGTCGTAGATCTGATGGATGTTCCCGAAGACGATTTTATCTTTTCCCTTCAGGTCGTCCGGAACTCCTTTCTCCTCGATCCGCTTCATGAAGCCCTGCAGGGTTAGAAAATCCACCGCTTCAGATCGGCGGTCTTCATCGACCCGGTCAGGAAGACCAGTTCCAACCTCACCTCCACCACGATGCCCAGGTCTTTCACGTAGTCCTTCTCTGTCTGGATCAGCTCGTTCAGCACAAACCTGGAGGAAGACCGCAACATCGTCAACGTCAGGACCGGCAGGACCGGCAGGACCGGCAGGACCAACAGGACCGGCAGGACCGGCAGGACCAACAGGACCGGCAGGACCGGCAGGACCGGCAGGACCAACAGGACCGGCAGGACCGGCAGGACCGGCAGGACCAACAGGACCAACAGGACCGGCAGGACCAACAGGACCGGCAGGACCGGCAGGACCAACAGGACCAACAGGACCGGCAGGACCGGCAGGACCGGCAGGACCAACAGGACCGGCAGGACCAACAGGACCGGCAGGACCGGCAGGACCAACAGGACCGGCAGGACCGGCAGGACCAACAGGACCGGCAGGACCGGCAGGACCAACAGGACCGGCAGGACCAACAGGACCGGCAGCAGAACTCACATCCGTCCTCTCATGGCTTTGGCTCTCTGCTCCTGCTCGGGGTTTCTCGGTTGGACCGGGGTGGTCTGTTCTGGTGGAGACAGGGAGGAGAAGCCCGGGAACGCTCCTGGTTCTCCCGTCTGAGGAGAGAAGGAGACATGGTGGGTTCCAGTCAGCAGAGGGCAGCACCTCCTCATGAACCAGGAGCAGTTCTGCAGCGGGATCAGGACTGGACCCGTCTCCCGAGCAGCTTCCGCCCCGTTTCACCCTAAACCACGTCTGGCTTCATCCTACGGCAACACGGAGAGACTTCTGCAGGAACGCCACGCATGTTCACGGAGGAAGCAGCTGTCAATCATCCAGAAGCAGGCGGCCGATATTTTCTGTCTTATGGATTTAATATTTATGTTTTTATCAACGTTTCTGCAGCTTTAACTAAATCAGAAAAACGAAACCAAACCCCCCCGCCCCCCAGATCGTTCCTTGGCGGGGGAGGGGGGGGGGGGGGGGGGGGAGACTTTCAGACTGTTGTTGCCAAGGTGACGGGTGACCTACTGTACCTGTACAGGAAACACAGGAGTCACATGGTTCACGTCTGCACGTGTGAACCATGTGTGGATTATATGTGAATCACATGTAAAGCACATGCACATAGCATGATGCACATATGACATCATGCACATGGAATGTGATCAACATGTGAATGACGATGGACATGTGAATAACGATGGACATGTGAATGACGATGGACATGTGAATAACGATGGACATGTGAATAACGATGGACAAGTGAATGACGATGGACATGTGAATGACGGTGGACATGTGAATGACGGTGGACATGTGAATGACGATGGACAAGTGAATAACGATGGACAAGTGAATGACGATGGACATGTGAATGACGATGGACATGTGAATGACGATGGACATGTGAATAACGATGGACATGTGAATAACGATGGACAAGTGAATGACGATGGACAAGTGAATGACGATGGACATGTGAATGACGATGGACATGTGAATGACAATGGACAAGTGAATGACAATGGACAAGTGAATGACGATGGACATGTGAATGACGATGGACATGTGAATGACGGTGGACAAGTGAATAACGATGGACAAGTGAATAACGATGGACATGTGAATGACGATGGACATGTGAATGACGATGGACATGTGAATGACGGTGGACAAGTGAATAACGATGGACAAGTGAATGACGATGGACATGTGAATGACGATGGACATGTGAATGACGATGGACAAGTGAATGACGATGGACAAGTGAATGACAATGGACAAGTGAATGACAATGGACAAGTGAATAACGATGGACAAGTGAATGACGATGGACAAGTGAATGACGATGGACAAGTGAATAACGATGGACATGTGAATAACGATGGACATGTGAATGACGATGGACATGTGAATGACGATGGACAAGTGAATGACGATGGACAAGTGAATAACGATGGACAAGTGAATAACGATGGACAAGTGAATAACGATGGACATGTGAATAACGATGGACAAGTGAATAACGATGGACAAGTGAATAACGATGGACAAGTGAATGACGATGGACAAGTGAATGACGATGGACAAGTGAATGACGATGGACATGTGAATAACGATGGACAAGTGAATAACGATGGACAAGTGAATGACAATGGACAAGTGAATAACGATGGACATGTGAATGACGATGGACAAGTGAAAAACGATGGACAAGTGAATAACGATGGACAAGTGAATGACGATGGACAAGTGAATAACGATGGACATGTGAATAACGATGGACATGTGAATGACGATGGACATGTGAATGACGATGGACAAGTGAATGACGATGGACAAGTGAATAACGATGGACAAGTGAATAACGATGGACATGTGAATGACGGTGGACAAGTGAATGACGGACAAGTGAATGACGATGGACATGTGAATGACGATGGACATGTGAATGACGATGGACATGTGAATGACGATGGACAAGTGAATAACGATGGACATGTGAATGACGATGGACATGTGAATGACGATGGACATGTGAATGACGATGGACAAGTGAATGACGATGGACAAGTGAATAACGATGGACATGTGAATAACGATGGACAAGTGAATAACGATGGACAAGTGAATAACGATGGACAAGTGAATGACGATGGACAAGTGAATGACGATGGACAAGTGAATGACGATGGACAAGTGAATGACGATGGACATGTGAATGACGATGGACAAGTGAATAACGATGGACAAGTGAATGACGATGGACATGTGAATGACGATGGACATGTGAATAACGATGGACAAGTGAATGACGGTGGACATGTGAATAACGATGGACAAGTGAATAACGATGGACAAGTGAATGACGATGGACAAGTGAATGACGATGGACATGTGAATAACGATGGACAAGTGAATGACGGTGGACATGTGAATAACGATGGACAAGTGAATAACGATGGACATGTGAATGACGATGGAGAAGTGAATGACGATGGACATGTGAATAACGATGGACATGTGAATAACGATGGACAAGTGAATGACGATGGACAAGTGAATGACGATGGACAAGTGAATGACGATGGACATGTGAATGACGATGGACAAGTGAATGACGGTGGACAAGTGAATAACGATGGACATGTGACTAACGATGGACAAGTGAATGACGATGGACATGTGAATAACGATGGACAAGTGAATGACGATGGACATGTGAATGACGATGGACAAGTGAATGACGATGGACAAGTGAATGACGATGGACATGTGAATAACGATGGACATGTGAATAACGATGGACAAGTGAATGACGATGGACATGTGAATGACGATGGACAAGTGAATGACGATGGACAAGTGAATAACGATGGACATGTGAATAACGATGGACAAGTGAATGACGATGGACATGTGAATAACGATGGACAAGTGAATGACGATGGACAAGTGAATGACGATGGACATGTGAATAACGATGGACATGTGAATAACGATGGACAAGTGAATGACGATGGACAAGTGAATGACGATGGACAAGTGAATGACGATGGACATGTGAATGACGATGGACATGTGAATAACGATGGACATGTGAATAACGATGGACAAGTGAATGACGATGGACAAGTGAATGACGATGGACATGTGAATAACGATGGACAAGTGAATAACGATGGACATGTGAATAACGATGGACAAGTGAATGACGATGGACATGTGAATAACGATGGACATGTGAATAACGATGGACATGTGAATGACGGTGGACAAGTGAATAACGATGGACGTGAATGACGATGGACAAGTGAATGACGATGGACATGTGAATAACGATGGACATGTGAATGACGATGGACATGTGAATAACGATGGACATGTGAATAACGATGGACAAGTGAATGACGATGGACAAGTGAATGACGATGGACATGTGAATAACGATGGACATGTGAATAACGATGGACAAGTGAATGACGATGGACATGTGAATAACGATGGACATGTGAATAACGATGGACAAGTGAATGACGATGGACATGTGAATGACGATGGACAAGTGAATGACGATGGACAAGTGAATGACGATGGACATGTGAATAACGATGGACAAGTGAATGACGATGGACATGTGAATAACGATGGACATGTGAATAACGATGGACATGTGAATGACGATGGACATGTGAATAACGATGGACATGTGAATAACGATGGACATGTGAATGACGATGGACAAGTGAATGACGATGGACATGTGAATAACGATGGACAAGTGAATGACGATGGACATGTGAATGACGATGGACATGTGAATAACGATGGACAAGTGAATGACGATGGACAAGTGAATGACGATGGACAAGTGAATGACGATGGACAAGTGAATGACGGACATGTGAATAACGATGGACAAGTGAATGACGATGGACAAGTGAATGACGATGGACATGTGAATGACGATGGACATGTGAATAACGATGGACAAGTGAATGACGGTGGACATGTGAATAACGATGGACAAGTGAATAACGATGGACAAGTGATGTGATCCACATGTGAGTAACATAATGCACATATGACGTGATGCACATGTGAAAAATGAGATGCACATGTAAGTTCATGTGACACACGTGAATAACATGATTCACATGTGAGTTATAAGATTAAAACATGTCAAACTCATGATTCACATGCAAGCCGTGCATCAACTACCCGTGACACGTTACCAGCTCTATTCCTATGTAGATCACATGAAACATGTATGCACATGTGCACACGCTCGACATGACACATGATGAAGAGCTGCCAGGAGCCAGGTGCTGCCTGCCGGTTTAAACCGGGCTCAGCTCTGTGGATGGAACTGGTCCGGAACCGGGCTCGGCTCTGTGGATGGAACTGGTCCGGAACCGGGCTCGGCTCTGTGGATGGAACTGGTCCGGAACCGGGCTCGGCTCTGTGGATGGAACTGGTCCGGAACCGGGCTCGGCTCTGTGGATGGAACTGGTCCGGAACCGGGCTCGGCTCTGTGGATGGAACTGGTCCGGAACCGGGCTCGGCTCTGTGGATGGAACTGGTCCGGAACCGGGCTCGGCTCTTTAAACTTTAGTTCCTGCAACGCGTCACAATTCATATCGGCAGGAGAGCTACTGTGACTGGACAGGAGGTCCTGCAGTCGTCATGGCAACAGGCAGAGTTTATCCTGATCGATGGAGAAACCACAGCGGGGTCTGCAGACTGAAGAGAGGATCTCCATCCTCTGAGTTGCATCACATGGTACAACACGACTCCATGCACGGCGGCACGTCACGCTGCACATCACAAACTCACCATCTTGGTCTTAACCAGTTTCTCTATGGCGCTAACCAGCTCGGCGGCGCTGGGCACCTCAGAGGAGGACTGCAGGGACGTTAGCAGGGACGAAGACTGAGAGGAAGGCAGAAGAAGAATGTTAGAGGAAGAGGAGGAGAGGCACACGTTAAAGAAGAAGAAGATGGATTCCGTCGCTCGGCTACGTCTACGAACTGGAATCATGTTTCTGGGAGAACACGGCGCTGCAACCAGAAGGTTTCTTTAACCCTTAAAACTCCAACAGGTTTGTATCTGAACCAGCCGGAAGAAGCAGAAGTTTCTAATCCCGGCATCACGTTTCCATGGAAACATGATGTTTTCAGATTCTGAGGTTAAAATGATGGAAAATGAACGTATGAACAGATTAAGCAGCATAAAGACTCATTCCCACGTCTTCCTGCTACTATCTACCTGCTGTCCTCACTGCAGCACCTCCACCTCAGCTGCATCCCAAACGTCTTCTTGGCTTTATTCCAGCCATAGAGGATCATTATTTTCCTGCTTTTCTCATCACTTGTTGATCTTTGGCTGCTCCTGATTGGACGTTACCGTCAGTTTAAGCTCTCTGATTGGTGGAAAGTCTGACAGGAAGTGTCTTCATCATCATGTCCAGGTGAAAATAGAGGTCTCTTAGCAACATGGTAGTGATGATGATGAAGATGTGATAAATAATGGTGGATTTACCATCTAGAGTCTCTGAATAAACACTACATGTTGTGTCTGGATTGTAAACCTCCTGGACGGATAGAAACGCTGGAAAACCTCCGTAGACCAGCTGGAGGGTCACATGACCATCCCTATGGACCTGATGGACGAATGACAGAAGAAACGGCGCTACAAGACGGTCTAGCAGAGTTTTAAGGATTAAAGTGAACCTTCAGCAACCTTCAGACTCTTAGAGGAACCTGAACCTCCGCTATTACCTTGTCTTCCTGAACTGAAGGGTCCTTGATGATCTCCATGGGTGGAGGAAGAGGAGGGTGGGCTTCGTCCTCCTGCTCCTCCTCGCCGCCGCTCTGCATCCCGGAGGGCGTCTGGGGCAGCGGGGTCCTGTCCTTACCGGGGACCCTCTGATGGGGAGGAAGCAGCTCATCAGTTCTGGAATGACTCAGTTCCACAGCTGGACGGGCGTTTTTGTGGAAAACCTTCAGGTTTCCCACACGTTTCATCCCGTCTGCTTTACAAACACCACGGCTTCCTGGGTTTCTACTTCTGTTCAGCCAGAAGCAGCATCTCATTAATATTTTAACAAAGTTAAAACCCTGTGTTCTCATCAACGGGATGAGGGAGGAATCTGGTGGAATTCAGTAAAAACATCAAATATCTGGACTTTTCTTCCAAATGAAACGCTGAAGATAAAAACAGAGGATTTTAAAGTGAAATGACGGCAGGATGAGAATGGAAGTCAACTGGAGAGGAAGAAGATAAAAACTAATGAGTCGCCGCCAGACCTCCGTCTCTGTAATGTTTAATAAAATATATAAAGCAGCTTTTCTATTAATAATCATTTAAAGGGTTAAAACATTAAAATCATTGAATGTTTGACTGAAAATGAAAATAAACCCATGTAGTTTTTCATCTGTGACTCATGCAAACGCAGAAACATCCAAAACCCGTCAGAATATTGATGGTGTGGGAAATGAATCGTCGACCAGGTGGAAATGGAAACATGCAAACTGGTATTTTAAGGGTTAAAATCCTAAAACCTGGTCGACTGTTTGGTGTTTTTCAGCAAGAAGGATGTTTAGATGACAGAAAAGACATTTTTATCCGGATGTCACCTGATGCAGGACGAATGTTTCCAGGAAGGTAAAAGGACGCGACACAAAGCCACTTTATTCCTGATGGAAACCTCACACAGAAAGAGGAACTCCATCTGTTTATCTTCTGCTATGGAAATGAGTTTGTTTGCTGCGGCGTTCAAGGTCCGTCTGGAAGCTCTGTAGACAGAAACTTCTGGAAGGACGGCGGGATGCGGATAGAAACGGTGCGAACCCATTGTTTAGGATTTACTTCCATATAAATGGTTCTGAATCTGAACTGGACTGGACTGGACTTAACTGGACTGGACTGGAATTAACTGGACTGGACTGGACTGGACTGGACTGGACTGGACTGAACTGGACTGGACATAACTGGACTGGACTGGACTGGACATAACTGGACTGGACTGGAATTAACTGGACTGGACTGGACTGGACTGGACTGAACTGGACTGGACATAACTGGACTGGACATAACTGGACTGGACTGGACTTAACTGGACTGGCCTTAACTGGACTGGACTGGACTTAACTGGACTGGAATTAACTGGCCTGGACTGGACTAGACTGCACTCGACTTAACTGGACTGGACTGGAATTAACTGGACTGGACTCGACATAACTGGACTGGACTTAACTGGCCTTAACTGAACTGGACTGGACTGGACTGGACTGGCCTGGCCTTAACTGAACTGGACTGGACTGAATTGGACTGAACTGGACTGAACTGGACTGGCCTTATCTGAACTGGACTGGACTGGACTGGCCTTATCTGAACTGGACTGGACTGGACTGGCCTTATCTGGACTGGACTGGACTGGACTGGACTGGCCTTAACTGAACTGGACTGGACTGGCCTTATCTGGACTGGACTGGACTGGACTGAACTGGACTGAACTGCCCTTATCTGGACTAGACTGGACTGGCCTTATCTGAACTGGACTGGACTGGACTGGACTGGACTGCCCTTATCTGGACTGGACTGGACTGGCCTTATCTGGACTGGACTGGACTGAACTGGACTGAACTGCCCTTATCTGGACTAGACTGGACTGGCCTTATCTGAACTGGACTGGACTGGACTGGACTGGACTGGACTGGACTGCCCTTATCTGGACTGGACTGGACTGGCCTTATCTGGACTGGACTGGACTGGCCTTATCTGAACTGGACTGGACTGGACTGGCCTTATCTGAACTGGACTGGACTGGACTGGACTGGACTGGACTGGACTGCCCTTATCTGGACTGGACTGGACTGGCCTTATCTGGACTGGACTGGACTGGACTGGCCTTATCTGGACTGGACTGGACTGGACTGAACTGGACTGAACTGGACTGGCCTTATCTGGACTGGACTGGACTGGACTGGCCTTATCTGGACTGGACTGGACTGGCCTTATCTGGACTGGACTGGACTGGACTGGACTGGCCTTATCTGGACTGGACTGGACTGGCCTTATCTGGACTGGACTGGACTGGACTGGACTGGCCTTATCTGGACTGGACTGGACTGGCCTTATCTGGACTGGACTGGCCTTATCTGGACTGGACTGGCCTGGACTGGACTGGCCTTATCTGGACTGGACTGGACTGGCCTTATCTGGACTGGACTGGACTGGACTGGCCTTATCTGGACTGGACTGGACTGGACTGGCCTTATCTGGACTGGACTGGACTGGACTGGACTGAACTGGACTGAACTGGACTGGCCTTATCTGGACTGGACTGGACTGGCCTTATCTGGACTGGACTAGACTGGACTGAACTGGACTGAACTGGACTGGCCTTATCTGGACTGGACTGGACTGGCCTTATCTGGACTGAACTGGACTGGCCTTATCTGGACTGGACTGGACTGGCCTTATCTGGACTGAACTGGACTGGCCTTATCTGGACTGGACTGGACTGGCCTTATCTGGACTGAACTGGACTGGACTGGACTGGACTGGCCTTATCTGGACTGGACTGGACTGGCCTTATCTGGCCTGAACTGGACTGGACTGGACTGGACTGGACTGGACTGGACTGGACTGGACTGAACTGGACTGGCCTTATCTGGACTGAACTGGACTGGCCTTATCTGGACTGGACTGGACTGGCCTTATCTGGACTGAACTGGACTGGACTGGACTGGACTGGCCTTATCTGGACTGGACTGGACTGGCCTTATCTGGACTGAACTGGACTGGACTGGACTGGACTGGACTGGACTGGACTGGCCTTATCTGGACTGAACTGGACTGGCCTTATCTGGACTGGACTGGACTGGACTGGACTGGCCTTATCTGGACTGAACTGGACTGGCCTTATCTGGACTGAACTGGACTGGCCTTATCTGGACTGGACTGGACTGGACTGGCCTTATCTGGACTGGACTGGACTGGCCTTATCTGGACTGGACTGGACTGAACTGGACTGGCCTTATCTGGACTGGACTGGACTGGCCTTATCTGGACTGGACTGAACTGGACTGGACTGGACTGGCCTTATCTGGACTGAACTGGACTGGCCTTATCTGGACTGGCCTTATCTGGACTGGACTGGACTGGCCTTATCTGGACTGAACTGGACTGGCCTTATCTGGACTGGACTGGCCTTATCTGGACTGGACTGAACTGGACTGAACTGGACTGGCCTTATCTGGACTGGACTGAACTGGACTGAACTGGACTGGCCTTATCTGGACTGGACTGGACTGGACTGAACTGGACTGGACTGGACTGGCCTTATCTGGACTGAACTGGACTGAACTGGACTGGCCTTATCTGGACTGGACTGAACTGGACTGAACTGGACTGGCCTTATCTGGACTGGACTGGACTGGACTGAACTGGACTGAACTGGACTGGCCTTATCTGGACTGGACTGGACTGGACTGGACTGAACTGGACTGGACTGGACTGGCCTTATCTGGACTGAACTGGACTGGCCTTATCTGGACTGGACTGGACTGGACTGGACTGGCCTTATCTGGACTGAACTGGACTGGCCTTATCTGGACTGAACTGGACTGGCCTTATCTGGACTGAACTGGACTGGCCTTATCTGGACTGGACTGGACTGGACTGGCCTTATCTGGACTGGACTGGACTGGACTGGACTGGCCTTATCTGGACTGGACTGAACTGGACTGGACTGGACTGGCCTTATCTGGACTGAACTGGACTGGCCTTATCTGGACTGGCCTTATCTGGACTGGACTGGACTGGCCTTATCTGGACTGAACTGGACTGGCCTTATCTGGACTGGACTGGCCTTATCTGGACTGGACTGAACTGGACTGAACTGGACTGGCCTTATCTGGACTGGACTGAACTGGACTGAACTGGACTGGCCTTATCTGGACTGGACTGGACTGGACTGGACTGAACTGGACTGGACTGGACTGGCCTTATCTGGACTGAACTGGACTGAACTGGACTGGCCTTATCTGGACTGGACTGAACTGGACTGAACTGGACTGGCCTTATCTGGACTGGACTGGACTGGACTGAACTGGACTGAACTGGACTGGCCTTATCTGGACTGGACTGGACTGGACTGAACTGGACTGGACTGGACTGGCCTTATCTGGACTGAACTGGACTGGCCTTATCTGGACTGGCCTTATCTGGACTGAACTGGACTGGCCTTATCTGGACTGAACTGGACTGGCCTTATCTGGACTGGACTGGACTGGCCTTATCTGGACTGGACTGAACTGGACTGGACTGGACTGGCCTTATCTGGACTGAACTGGACTGGCCTTATCTGGACTGGACTGGACTGGCCTTATCTGGACTGAACTGGACTGGCCTTATCTGGACTGGACTGGACTGGCCTTATCTGGACTGGCCTTATCTGGACTGGACTGGACTGGCCTTATCTGGACTGAACTGGACTGGCCTTATCTGGACTGGACTGGACTGGCCTTATCTGGACTGGACTGGACTGGCCTTATCTGGACTGGACTGGCCTTATCTGGACTGGACTGGACTGGCCTTATCTGGACTGGACTGGACTGGACTGGCCTTATCTGGACTGGACTGGACTGGACTGGCCTTATCTGGACTGGACTGGACTGGCCTTATCTGGACTGGACTTACGTGTGAATAATTGATGTAATTAATAATTTATTTTTCTGTTTCATTAGAAAATCCGAAATGATGAAAAAAGTAAAATAGAAATAAAAAAATATTAAAATTTTATTTTCCTTTGATCACCGTTAAGCCGCCTGATGCATGAGCTGGAAGTCTGCTGACATCCACGCGCCGATTGTGGGTTTTGTTTGGACTTTTTGTTTTTTTTTCATCAAAAAATATTGATGAACAGAAACATAATGATTATATGACTTCATATTAAAATCTGCGCTTCATGAGAAAACACGCTGCAGGTCAGCTCTGCATGATGAAAAGCGGACATTAAAGCCCCGCCTCCCTGCCTACCTCATCAGTGATGTCATCCTGGTCCGGCTGACCCGGCTCGTTGCCCTTCCTGACGTCCTCTCTTCCTGACCCGGGACCTGTCAATCAGTGGTTTCATTAACCAGTCAGCGGTGAGGAAGCCCCTTCTTACCGCCCATCTTACCCGTCTTCTTCGGCTTGTTGGTGGGGAGCTTCTTAACGGAGCTGCCGTGGCTGAGCCGGCGCACCGGACTGGTCAGCCACTTTCTCAGAGTGTTTCCGGAACGTTTGGGACCCGGAGAGCTTGACTGCAGCGAGCTGAGGGAGGGCTGAGGCTGCAGGTTCGCCACAGACTCCGTCTTCCCATCAGAGCTGCTGACGTGGTAGTTCTCTGAAACACGACAAACAGCCACGGTTACATCAGGAGCTCCTAACAAGTAGCGAACATGGTTAAAACGTAGACTAAACCAGCATCTCATCAGGTCATCTTTTATCCTCAGGCGAAGGGAAACGAGATGCAACGTGAAAACAGGAGCTGATTGTGGGTCTGATGGCAGCAACACATCTGTGAAGAGTTTGAAAAGGAGCAGCAGACGGCTGGAAACGTAACTGGGACAAATCTGAAACTGTTCAGAGAATTAGGAGGAATCCCTGTATGTGTGGGACGAGGCTGGATGCCAGTGATCCTCATGAAAAACAAAGAAAGTCTGGAGAAAGAAGTTACAGCTGGCCAGATTAATATCAGAGGGTCAGAAACATGATGAGAGCACCTTAGAGAGGTAGAGTCTCTCAGAAGTAAAATATGGACAGGGGTTCAATTATCTGCAAACAACCTGAATAAAGGATCTACATTTTGGTTTTGGAGAAAAAAATGCTCCTGATTGTTTTAATGTCAAAAGATTTAAGATCTCACCACCTTCAATGTTTAATATTAAAAATTCAGAGAATCAGAAGGAATCTCTGTATGCTGAGGCTAGGCTAGATGCTGGTGATGTTCTGCATTAACAGCAGACATGATTTTCTACTGGAAACCAGTGCATGGACTCAGGAAGCTTACAGAAACCAGTGTGAACCCAGTTCATGCAGGTTAAAGCTCCATCATATGTGAAGAGGATCCAGAAACACGCCGTCTTCTCTGGACCAAAGCTCATTTAAAATGTTCTGAGTGGAAACCTGGATGAAGATGTGGAATAGTTTGTGGACAGCATGGACGGCGTGTCCTGCAGACTAAAGAGGAGAGGGAGCATCCAGCTTGTTATCAGCCTGCATCTCTGATGGGATGGGGTTGCATTAGTGCCGATGGCGTGGGCAGCTTCCACATCTGGGAAGCTCCATCAATGCTGAAACATCTGCTCCCATCCAGACAACGTCTCTTTCAGGGAAGACCTTCCACCATGCTGGACCACATCCTGATGGTGGAACAGGAGAACTGGTCCAGCAGGACCATGCTGAACCACATCCTGATGGTGGAACAGGAGAACTGGTCCAGCAGGACCATGCTGAACCACATCCTGATGGTGGAACAGGAGAACTGGTCCAGCAGGACCATGCTGAACCACATCCTGATGGTGGAACAGGAGAACTGGTCCAGCAGGACCATGCTGAACCACATCCTGATGGTGGAACAGGAGAACTGGTCTAGCAGGACCATGCTGAACCACATCCTGATGGTGGAACAGGAGAACTGGTCTAGCAGGACCACGCTGAACCACATCCTGATGGTGGAACAGGAGAACTGGTCCAGCAGGACCACGCTGAACCACATCCCGCAGGAGGCGGCGGTCAGGCGGCGGCAGCATGGTGGATCAGCTGGCAGCGGTGGGATGCGGCCGGAGAGGAGAGGAAGCCCTGAGGGGTTGGGATGTTTCCCTCCTACAGCCTCCACATTCACGCCTCCTCCTCCATCTCCCAGCCTTCACCTGCATGAGATTTGTGCTCTGGAACATGTGACCTCGCCACAGCATGTCGCTGGCTGTAGCAGCCATGTCTGTTTATCAGCTCATTTATCTGGACTCTGCTTTGCTTTGGGTTTGTGACTCTTGACACTGTCATGTCTGCTCAGACGGCTGCGTGGTGGCGGTGAGAGTTAACGTGTTTATCAGAAACACAGAAGCAGATAAACGTTCTCCAAACAGCAGCCAAGGTCACGCACAAACACCGGCTTCTCCTCCACAGTCACACTTCAGAGAAAGCCAAACATTCCTGACATCACAGGGCAACTGAGCATGCTCAGTCATGTGTTGCTGAGTGAGGAACATGTCAGCAGAACCGCCACGGCCGCCTGATCACAGAAACCCTGCAAAGTCCAGTGTTGGAAGTGGTGCAGCAAGAGACACTACCTGCGTTTCCACTACAGTTTATTGCAAAATTAAAGTGATATTTGTACAATTTTGAGTAACTAAAAGTACATTTTGCATGCTAAACTTTGACCTGTGATGTCGTCTTTACTGTCGGGGACATAGACTGTATATAAAAGATGGGCGGAGCCTCCGTGACGTCACCCGTAGGTTTCTGAGGAGCTGAATTGAAGCTCGGTGGGCGGTTCCTACCGTCACCATCTTGGCAGCGTCATGCGTGTCGTCTCACCCGGAAAATACAAATATGGGCAAAGAGGTGGAGCTGAGAGGGGGGCCGTGAGCGTCATGGTGGATGATTGACATCAAGCGAACTCCGAACTTTCTGTAGCTAAGAGCTAACCGAGCTAACCCGGAGATAACAGGAGCTAACCAGCTAACGGAGGTAAGCGGGCTAAAGCTAAGTCACGTTGTTAACCGGTTAAAAACCGCGGTTGTTCTACGTTCTTCTGACTTGAAGCAGGAGATCGGGTACCTGTCAATCAAAAGGACACGCCCCTAAATATGCCGAACTTCGAGATTAAATTACTTTTAAACAGGCGAGTTAGAAAAAAATTCACTCCCCCCACAGTTGTCATGAAGGTAAACCCGACATATTAAACCTAAAATGGATTTTTGTACCAGGCTGTAAACATGTTTATTTCTGCTGTAAACCTGTTTATTCCTGCCGTAAAGGTGTTTATTCCTGCTGTAAACATGTTTGTTCCTGCCGTAAACCTGTTTATTCCTGCTATAAACTTGTTTATTTCTGCTGTAAAAATGTTTATTCCTGCTGTAAACCTGTTTGTTCCTGCCGTAAACCTGTTTATTCCTGCTATAAACTTGTTTATTTCTGCTGTAAACATGTTTATTCCTGCTGTAAACATGTTTGTTCCTGCCGTAAACCTGTTTATTCCTGCTATAAACTTGTTTATTTCTGCTGTAAACATGTTTATTCCTGCTGTAAACATGTTTGTTCCTGCCGTAAACCTGTTTATTCCTGCTATAAACTTGTTTATTTCTGCTGTAAACATGTTTATTCCTGCTGTAAACATGTTTGTTCCTGCCGTAAACCTGTTTATTCCTGCTGTAAACATGTTTATTCCTGCTGTAAACGTGTTTATTCCTGCTGTAAACATGTTTGTTCCTGCCGTAAACGTGTTTATTCCTGCTGTAAACATGTTTGTTCCTGCTGTAAACTTGTTTATTTCTGCTGTAAACCTGTTTATTCCTGTTGTAAACTTGTTTAGTTCTTTATTTCCCCTAGTGGATGAAGGGGGAACTGCAGTTTTATACACTTCCACATAGGCTTCACTTTTAACCGCCGGAGGTTGCTGCTTGGTCGTGCAGAAAATTGGTACTTTCTATGGTTGCTTGCGGGTTTTGATCATTGTATAAAAACAATATCCCACTAGCATATTTAGCATACAAATTGGCTAATTAGTCCTCCTCAAACTAGTTAGCGCTGTTGAAGTTAGTTAGTCCTGTTGAGGCTTGTTAGTTCTGTTGAAATGTATTAGCTCTGTTAAAGCTGCTTAGCCCTGGTTAGTTAGTTAGCTCAGATAAAGCTACTTAGCTCTATTGAAGCTAGTTAGCTCAGTTGAAGCTAGTTTAAACTGTATGATGTAATTAATTTCTAATCTTTGTAGATCATTTCTGACGGAAATGAGTTTATTTCAGTTTTACTTTGTCAAACAAAGTTCTTGAAAAGGAAACTACTTTCGTCCTCCATCACTGCTAGAGTTTCTGGCTAGCTGCACTGGGGATGGAAGGGGGGGGACAACAATGTCCTTTGGTGAAACCAGACCACAGTGGACATTTCTGGCCAGCACTGTGGTCGAGGGATGATGATCTGGACAGCTTGCAGCATTTAGGCCATGAACTCTTCTGGATACCGACGTATTCTGTAGTCAGACGTGAGTCCATCAGTCCGACAGATGAAGCCATTTCACCGTTTCTGACGTCGTTTAATGAAGATGTTGTGATGCATCATGAGGATATTCTGAGGTTCAGGTTGAATCAGAACTTTATTTCTGATCCTGTCCCGACATCAGAACATCAAGACATCAGAACCGAAAGAAACATGACGATATATTTATCACAGTTCTCCCTAAAGCTGAGCAGAGGGAAGAAACCGATCTATACAAACTGATTCCTACATGGAACTTAAATGTTTGACATTCTTCTGAGCAGAGATTCTTCTCGCTGCGGCTGTCGTTCTTCACTACAAACACCGGCGGCCAAAATCAGGTGCGACCCAACAGGGAAGCTTTTGTTCTGCATCCAGAGGAAGACAGACGGGCCCTGTTCAAAGCTCCCGTCACTCACCACGTTTAATCACAGGCTGCAGAGATCTGCCGTCCAGTCTGCAGAAACCCGAGCTGCAGCCTGAATGCAGCAGAACAAGGCTTTTTGTCCGTCTGCTTTCATTCTGTTGCTGCAGCACACACACACACGCCATGAATGGCTCCATTGACAGGAGACACACTCGCCTCATACCTGACTTCCTGTTTTCTCTCATCAGTCAGAAACTTTGGTGAATCTATCAAGTAGTTTGTTCTCTTCCACTGCGGAGGGTCGACACGGCTTCCCGACATTTACAGCATGTTTAAATGAAAATGTAGCAGAGTTTACAGCTTACATCAGAGGAAAATACTCGACTCATACGGCCTCGTCACACGGGGAGCGACAAGCGGCGGCAGGGTCGCCCATCACGCTCTCAGCTCGCTTGTCTCCAGGAAACGGGACTGATAGTAAAGGGTTAAACGTTTCCACTGCAGCAGGAGACCGAAATGAAGGACGGCGAGTCGGGAGATCCGGCTCATCCGTTAACTCCACAGCTGATGGAACGTCACGTCACGCCGGATCTCCAGGCCGATGCAGAAAGGTTCCCCCTGATCTGTTCATGAGACCCTCTGATTGGCTGCAGAGCGACAGAAACACTGTTCAGCTTTCTGGTGTGGCGTAGCTTCCCCCGTGTGCACGTCTACGTGCATGAGGGTGAAATGTCACATGCATGAATGTCGCCTGTCGCTTGGCTGAATGAGGGTGATGATCATTGCCTCATGGCGCCCAGAACGCCGCATTCCCACCAGGACAGCGAGCTAGCTGACTTCGGTCCGAGGCTGCAGAGCGACGCGTCACGGATTCTGATCCGGACCAAAGAAACCGACTCGGTCCGCCTACAAACGCCGGTCTCGGTTCCTTTCAAGTGGACTAAATACAGGAAGCGGACTGCAAACCTGATCCACAGAGACCGCCAGGATCTGATCCACCAGAGGATCTGATCCACCAGAGGATCTGATCCACCAGAGGATCTGATCCACCCAGAGGATCTGATCCACCAGAGGATCTGATCCACCCAGAGGATCTGATCCACCAGAGGATCTGATCCACCCAGAGGATCTGATCCACCAGAGGATCTGATCCACCCAGAGGATCTGATCCACCCAGAGGATCTGATCCACCAGAGGATCTGATCCACCAGAGGATCTGATCCACCCAGAGGATCTGATCCACCAGAGGATCTGATCCACCCAGAGGATCTGATCCACCCAGAGGATCTGATCCACCCGAGGATCTGATCCACCAGAGGATCTGATCCACCCAGAGGATCTGATCCACCAGAGGATCTGATCCACCCAGAGGATCTGATCCACCAGAGGATCTGATCCACCAGAGGATCTGATCCACCAGAGGATCTGATCCACCCAGAGGATCTGATCCACCCAGAGGATCTGATCCACCAGAGGATCTGATCCACCAGAGGATCTGATCCACCCAGAGGGTCTGATCCACCAGAGGGTCTGATCCACCAGAGGATCTGATCCACCAGAGGATCTGATCCACCAGAGGATCTGATCCACCCAGAGGATCTGATCCACCAGAGGATCTGATCCACCAGAGGATCTGATCCACCAGAGGATCTGATCCACCAGAGGGTCTGATCCACCAGAGGGTCTGATCCACCAGAGGATCTGATCCACCCAGAGGATCTGATCCACCCAGAGGATCTGATCCACCAGAGGATCTGATCCACCAGAGGATCTGATCCACCAGAGGATCTGATCCACCAGAGGATCTGATCCACCCAGAGGATCTGATCCACCAGAGGATCTGATCCACCAGAGGATCTGATCCACCAGAGGATCTGATCCACGAAGAACTCATCCAACCAGGTGAAACAGTTTTTAAAGGGTCTGATTTAACAGAGAAGTGCAGCGTGAAGCAGCAGGAAGGCCTGAACACAGAGACAGGTGCATTTTGTTTGTTTGGAAAATCTCCACCTGCTCTGAAACGGGGAGAAAAGGGACTAAATGGAAGCTAGTCCTCCTCTGACAGGACATTCACGTCTCCAGAGACGTTCTCCTCCTTCGCCTGAGATTACACAAAAGCAGGTTTGGTCAATTTCATGCTGCTGTACAGGAAACACAAACGGCTGAATTCCAGGTATGATGACGCTCCGAGCGTCCAGCGCAGCTCGCTGAGGCAGCCGCTGAAGGGAAGCTTTACTGTAGTTTCTGTCAGTACAGTAGATCAGAGGAAACTCCTCCCCTCTTGCTTTTTAGTCAATGACAGGAAGAGACAGTAATCTGGGAAGATGACATTCCTCTCATTCCTCCCTCGGCTCTGAGCCTGATATTCTGACAACACCGACCGCAGACTTTACGGTGAAGCAACAACCAGCGCAGAAAGCCTGAAAGCTCAGGTGGAGTCATTAAAGTCTGAGCCTGCAGAGGATTTGCTGTTCCTGTCCGTAAGAGTCGCATTAAAAGGACTAAATACTAGAACACGACGACACCAGAGCTTTGTTTGCAGTTTGGGTTGAAGCACCTGATGACATGCAGATACGCAGCGTCTCTGCAGTCGGATCAGACGGCGCTGAGCCGATGAAAGCAGCTCTAAGAAAACCTTCTGGGAGGAAGCTGGAAGTGTTTCTACATGACTTCAGATGGGCCGCACTCAGACCACATCATGTGATTAAAGCTTTCGGCACCTCACGACGATGGTACACTTCCTTAACCCTTTAATGCCTTAACTTCAATACTTCCTAGAGAAGGCCTCCATGAGGCACCACTGAGGAGTCATTTTGATGCTTAAATAAAGCACAGCGTCTACTTATTCCCACCATGTTCTACGTTCCTACAGAACGAATGAAGAGCAACCTGGAGACCTCAACCACTGCAGGTCCATCTCAAACCTCACACTTTAACACAAAATAATAGCAAATTTATTTAATAACAGCTTCATAAATCCTTGGTACCTGACTGCTCTGATATCTTTTAGTCATGATTTGGACGGGACACAGCCCGGAAACTTTCTTCAGTGACCTCCATCTAAATACTGAAGTTCTGTTTGATTTCTGCTTGATCTCAACGTCCCAGTAAACCAACTGGAAAATAGGCTGGGATCTCTGGTGTGATTCTGATGTCAGTTGGTGACCAAAGGTCAAACAAGATGACACGTGAAGTTCCACCAGGCTCCCCGTTGGGCCCCTGTTGTTCAGTATCTACATGTGGAGCTCCACCAGGCTCCATGTTGGGATCCTGTTGTTCAGCATCTACATGTGGAGTCCCACCAGGCTCCATGCTGGGCCCCTGTTGTTCAGTATCTACATGTGAAGCTCCACCAGGCTCCATGTTGGGATCCTGTTATTCAGCATCTACATGTGGAGTCCCACCAGGCTCCATGTTGGGCCCCTGTTGTTCAGTATCTACATGTGGAGCTCCACCAGGCTCCATGTTGGGATCCTGTTATTCAGCATCTACATGTGGAGTTCTACAAGGCTCCATGTTGGGCCCTGTTGTTCAGCATCTACATGTGGAGCTCCACCAGGCTCCATGTTGGGATCTTGTTATTCAGCATCTACATGTGGAGTTCTACAAGGCTCCATGTTGGGCCCTGTTGTTCAGCATCTACATGTGGAGCTCCACCAGGCTCCATGTTGGGATCTTGTTATTCAGCATCTACATGTGGAGTTCTACAAGGCTCCATGTTGGGATCTTGTTATTCAGCATCTACATGTGGAGTTCTACAAGGCTCCATGTTGGGCCCTGTTGTTCAGTATCTACTGTGGAGTTTCAGCAGGCAAGATGCTGAAGACAAGATGACATGTGAAGTTCCACCAGGCTCCATGTTGGGCCCCTGTTGTTCAGTATCTACATGTGGAGCTCCACCAGGCTCCATGTTGGGATCCTGTTATTCAGCATCTACATGTGGAGTTCTACAAGGCTCCATGTTGGGCCCTGTTGTTCAGTATCTACTGTGGAGTTTCAGCAGGCTCCATGTTGGGCCCCTGTTGGTTAGTATTTACATATGGAGTACCACAAGGCTCCATGTTGGGACCATGTTGTTTAGTATTTACATGCTTCCACTAACTCAGATTATCAAAAACCAAAATATGGCACTGTGCTATTTACTACTGTTGGTCTCATCAGGAGACTCTGGTTCCAGACAAACCATGGATTCATGTCACTGTCAAATAAGCACTTAGAATGTTCCAGAATTTTCTTCAACTAAATTGAAGGTAAATCTTAAACTACTGCCTTCAGTAGCAACTGTTAGCATGACCTTTTGGACTCTGAGCTAAATCTAAATATTCATATTAAAACACTAAGCAAAGCAACCTTTTACCAGCTAACAAAAGTTTCTATAACAAGAGATCTTTTGGCCATAAGAGCTACTGAGACGTCTCAGATCAGATTAACTTGACATTTAATTTAAAATGTGAAAGTTTTAATGTTCTGTTTCTTTTATCTGGAGCAAACTACATAAAAAACTGAAGTCTGCCCTAAACTTGCTTCTGTCAAGCAACACTGCAACTGTAGTAACTCAGTCACCTCCACTCCAGGGCCACCATTCACCTGTACCAGACCCACCCTCATTTCCAGTTCTCCAGTCACAATGTGATAAACAACAAGCCAGGAAACATACAGATCACTGTGACTTCTATAAAAAACCATGACTAACATTCAGCCTGATGTCTTATTGAGAGTCTTCCTCATCGCTGGAAAATGTTTGGTTTTTTATGCTGATTTTCTTCATGACAAACAACTTCTTGTGAATCAGATTCCACAAAACCTGACCACACACACTTTCTGTTAAAGTGTGAGCTAAGCAACATCCCCCAAACAGAAAACAATCAGAAAGTCTGAGGATTCAGTAACAAAAAAGTTATGTTTACAATCTTTATGAAACTCTTTCTAAGTTTTTATTCGGAAATTTTAAATTAATTCCTGACAACATAACATTTTCCTTCTTTAGCAACAACACTGACAGATGAATCATTCAAGTAAAGTAAAATATAAGGAATCCAAAGCGAAGTTAATATTAGCTTATTGTTGACTAAGCTATCTTTTGGGTAAACAGTAGCTGAGACCAACAGAGCTAGGCTACTCTCTTTATTCTGGTTTAACTCAGCAGCTAATGCAGCTAATCCTGCAGCTGATACTTTAAGCTAACGTGGTAGCCAACATTTCCATGTGAACAAAGCATTAAATGTTACCGTTTGAAGAAGCACTCTCTTCTCAGACTAAAATTATCTTATCTTGGAAAAAAACCCAAAACTCATGTAAACCAACATTATCATAGTTTGGCTGCGACAGTCATCTACTTCGGTCTGAAAAGAATGGTTTAATGATGTAGTTTTCGCTAATATTTATGTTAGCATTGTCATGTTTAGACAAAAAGACACTTGTAGTCATCTTGTTATGCTAAAATACAAGTTATAAATGACTTTGCTTAGGCTAACTGTAGTTAATATCTTTATACGAATAGCATATCTTGGGCTAACATAGTTAATGGGTAATCCTAACAAAACATCTAATATATTTTTGATAAATAATTAATATTATTCATTATTTTACACAATTTAGTCTGATTAAGAGTAACGGAGAAGCCTGAGTCTATCCCAGCAATCATCAGGCGCTGACTTTCAAGTCTCCAAAAAAGCTCCTGACTCAAAAGATGAACGAGAGTTGTGTCGAACATAACAGAAAACTTAGCAAAGAACCCGTTTAAACTGGATATTTATGTTTGTCACAAAGACATCTGTTTGCAGGATTTTAGTTTCATCTGTGAAAACCAGGAAAATAAGAGTTTAACAGACAGAAAACCTGGTTTTAGCAGCAACAAGGTGAATTCCTGCTAGCTGGGAACTACAGTCTGTTTATTTCATCGTTATTTCTTAGAAGGAAAATTGAACTTCTGTCACCAAGTGTCCAAAAAAACAACCTGATTTCATGTTACTCATGATTTGCTGTAAGTGGTGAATTAACCACAAACTGAGTAAAAAGCAGATCTTACAAAGCGAAAGCTTGGAGTTCTGTGTGGGTAGAAATGATAATGGGAATCCAGCTGCTAAAACGACCAAAATCTTCACCATCATCATGTCGTCACAGTTTCACCTTTCTGGCTCCAACTTTGTGAAGATGAGGACTTGCAACATTTCAGCGTGAAAGTGGATTTCCAGTAAATCATTAAATTTACCAAACGGCCTCCACCTTCAGACAGGCGGAGCAAGACAACTCCAGCTGGCGGGGTTCGGGCGATACCGACTGGTTCTGCATGCGGACCATCCTGGTGCCTCCGTTGTTTCACGCAGTGACTGTTTAGTCATGTGCAAACACGTGAAAAGTTCTGTTTGCAAAGTGAATGTTGGTGGTTTCTCCTGTTGCCATGGCAACGTAATCAGCGCACACACTGAGGTCAAACATCAGCGAAGGAAACAGAAAATCTCTGCTCATAAAAACAGAAAAGCAGTGTGCAAATTTCAAGTTTAAGACAGTTCGGTCACATGATGCAGAAGAGTGGCTCGATGAGATCCAGCCAAGACGCAAAGGCAGGGAAACGGCAGGATAACCATCATAACCACATCAGACAGAGTTAATGAGCTGAAACCACATGGTTTCTTCATATCATATGTTCTACCTGGTTGTCAAGGCAACCATCCAGGCTTTCAATCTACGGACAACACCAGTCGGAAATGATTAGATTTTCTTACTTCAGATGTGAAATGATCGTCGTGCTCATTTGCTTAAAACTGATCTTTAACTTCCTCTTCAGGTTCAGCGAACAGACCAGTTTCTCCCAGTTAGCCATACTAACGTGAAAACAACTCGAACCACACCACAGGACCTCCTTGTTGGTTTGGTTCAGAGTCTTTTGGATGGATTCAGTTAGTGGAAAATACTGCAGCTCATCCCAAAACTGGGCCCACTAAGCAAGCATCATTCATATGATCTCTTTATAAACCACTGTAAAGTTCCCTCACTGAGAACTTCGCCTGCACGTTGGCAGCAATCTTGGTGGTCACCAGATAAAGCAGGCTGCCAGCAGGTCGGCTGCCACAGCTGGCTAGCTGCTGTTAGCGGCTCGGCTGCCACAGCTGGCTAGCTGCTGTTAGCGGCTCGGCTGCCACAGCTGGCTAGCTGCTGTTAGCGGCTCGGCTGCCACAGCTGGCTAGCTGCTGTTAGCGGCTCGGCTGCCACAGCTGGCTCGCTGCTGTTAGCGGCTCGGCTGCCACAGCTGGCTCGCTGCTGTTAGCGGCTCGGCTGCCACAGCTGGCTCGCTGCTGTTAGCGGCTCGGCTGCCACAGCTGGCTCGCTGCTGTTAGTGGCTCGGCTGCCACAGCTGGCTCGCTGCTGTTAGCGGCTCGGCTGCCACAGCTGGCTCGCTGCTGTTAGCGGCTCGGCTGCCACAGCTGGCTAGCTGCTGTTAGTGGCTCGGCTGCCACAGCAAGCTAGCTGCTGTTAGCGGCTCGGCTGCCACAGCTGGCTCGCTGCTGTTAGCGGCTCGGCTGCCACAGCTGGCTAGCTGCTGTTAGTGGCTCGGCTGTCACAGCTGGCTCGGCTGCTGTTAGCGGCTCGGCTGCCACAGCTGGCTCGCTGCTGTTAGCGGCTCGGCTGCCACAGCTGGCTAGCTGCTGTTAGCGGCTCGGCTGCCACAGCTGGCTAGCTGCTGTTAGCGGCTCGGCTGTCACAGCTGGCTCGGCTGCTGTTAGCGGCTCGGCTGCCACAGCTGGCTCGCTGCTGTTAGCGGCTCGGCTGCCACAGCTGGCTCGCTGCTGTTAGCGGCTCGGCTGCCACAGCTGGCTCGCTGCTGTTAGCGGCTCGGCTGCCACAGCTGGCTCGCTGCTGTTAGTGGCTCGGCTGCCACAGCAAGCTAGCTGCTGTTAGCGGCTCGGCTGCCACAGCTGGCTCGCTGCTGTTAGCGGCTCGGCTGCCACAGCTGGCTAGCTGCTGTTAGCGGCTCGGCTGCCACAGCTGGCTCGGCTGCTGTTAGCGGCTCGGCTGCCACAGCTGGCTCGCTGCTGTTAGCGGCTCGGCTGCCACAGCTGGCTAGCTGCTGTTAGCGGCTCGGCTGCCACAGCTGGCTAGCTGCTGTTAGCGGCTCGGCTGTCACAGCTGGCTAGCTGCTGTTAGCGGCTCGGCTGCTACAGCTGGCTAGCTGAGTTTCAGTGTTGATGATGGTCTCAAATATTGTAAAACGCCCATGTTTCCTCAAACTAACATTAAATCTTGAAACATGGAGACGTCCTTCGATTATAAATTATGCTAATATTTTCTGCGTCTGCTAGTTTTTACTTTGACATGAAGAGGAGACACTTTGTTTGGAGAACTGTCACCAGCTGGAGGTCTGATTCCCATTCTGCCACCAGACATTAATAAATGTCCAACTACTTGTAAGCTTTCAGTTCTGCTGCTGTCAAACTGACCAGCTCGTTGTAAACATGCTGGGAAGCTAAACCTGCTAGCTAAATCTTCTTCAGGAGGCAGTTTTGGAGGTTTGTAAACCAGGATGTTGAAAATCTGAAGGTCTCGATCACCAACAAGCTGTCTGACATGATCATATAAGAGCTGATTTGGAAAATGTAAAGGTTGCTAGCATCATGCTAGCTAGTCGGATGGTCCGTGCAGCTCCCAGTTCCAGATTCAAAGTCGAACTGGTCCAACTATCTGGAACAATGTAAATCTACAAACAAGACAGTCTGAAACTGCTGCTGAGACACTTTGGTCAAACTTGGTTGCTGTTTAAGGTTAACCTTTTTCAGGATTTTCCTGATCCGGGTCTCCAGGCCCACAAACCTGCAGGTTTTAGAGGTTTCCTGGTCCTGGATCAGACTAATGAGTCATTAACAGGATCTATTTAATCCTGAGCAGGGAAACTGAACCCTGCAGGGCAGTGGACCGCAGAACTGGTCTGCCTCATCTTACAGTGTCTCATCCACAGAAAACAGGAAATATAAGCATGTTTCTGTAGATTTATAGATATACAACCAGACTGGCATGAGGGCGAGTCAAGCAGAGTTTCACACAAACCAGAGAAACCGGTAGAGCAGCATGCCGACCAGAACTGCAGTCCTCAGGACCTGTGGATCCAAAGTCCAACATGTGTCCACACGTGGAGGAAAGTTAACCTTTAGCTAGCAGCTTTACACACACCTCAACAGAGAGTTTTATCACAACACAGAGACTTTGTTCAGTTTCAGCTCAGCTGTAGCTTCCGAGTGAAGAATCCACCTGAGAGACGGGGAGATCCTCCAGCTGTTCCCCAGGAGAAGACAGCTGGGCGATGCTTCTAATGCTCCGTGTTCAGGGCTACAGCGCCGTCCAACACCCAGGGGACATTTCCATCTTTACATCCAGCCATCCGCTCGGGTTCAGGGCAGTCAGGACTCAGACAGACACCTCACAGAAACCGCTCCGCTTCGTTCAAATAGACGTGGACAGAAGAAGAGTTGGCATGGAAGTACATGAGGAAGAATCAGGCTCAGTTTCAAAAGTAACTAAATCCAGTATCAGTTTAATGGACGACGTCCTCGGAGTTCCAGCTGGGTTTATTCAGAAAACCAATAAAAATCTGTTATTTTTTCATAACTGTATAAAATATCAGTTTTAACATTAAAATCCCGTTTATCTAGAATATAGGACCTAAGCAGACCTGGATGTGGTCCAAAGTCCAGTCTGCTTTGCAGCAACAGAACCAGAACCTTTTATCGCATTCACACTGGCGACGTTTGGTCCAGATTAAATGAACCCTGGTCCACTTCCACATACAGTCCGGTTCGTTTGCAGCAGTGTGAACGCTCATTCAGGCCAAAGAACCGAACTCTGGTCCGCTTTGTGCAGCATAAAAGCTAACGAAGCGTTGAGCAGACCAAAGGCAGGAAGGGATGTCAACACGATGGATGTGTGGCTGCTCATACCGGACAGAATTCGGTGAAATGCGGATCAAGTCTTAAAGCGTAAATCCCAACCTGACAAACACCGCCATCTGAAGTCTGTTTTAAACATCCAGTGATGAAACTGACTCTTCAGAAATGAGGACAAGGTGGTTTGTTGGTGGATTCAACTCACCGTTAAAACACCTACATGCCCAAAATCCGCTTTTCTCCCAGAGAAAACGCAAAATTCAGATTTTTAATCAACGCTTTTTATAGATGCGTTCTTTTTTTTTTAATGCGATTTGTTAAAAAGATCGTGATGAGTTTCACAGATTTCTCCAACAATCCTGATAAAAATCCAGCTTTTATAAAAGTATTTAACATTTATCTGGCGACCCCACAGAGGTCCCGACCCGCAGTTTGGGAACCACTGTTCTACAGAACACAGTGAGGACACAGTGTGTTCAGTCAGAGGCTTCTTCAGGTCATTCCTGCCTGCAGCGTCCACAACAATATGATGATTATTTACGTTACAATTTTACTTCAGCAGGTTCATAAAGTTAGAAAGCATGTGACACGGAGCAGAAAGGAGGTAAATATGAATCCCGCAGCGCCTCCTGACAGGAGGAGCCTCAAACCTCCTGCAGCTCCGTCCAGCTTGAGGTCATGTGATCAGACTTCTGGATCCGCAGAGCGAAGCTGAGCGTCTGCTGCAGGAGTTCACAACGAGTCCGCGACTCCAGCCAGAAGCTGTGTCACAACCTGCCACACACCCACACGACTGCTCAACAGACTGCACGAAACGGGACGACTTCCTGTTTCACGCCCGCTTTTCCACCGACACACACACACACACACACACACACACACACACACACGTGCATCCACACCTCGCCTCACCTGCAGCGTTGTAGCAGCAGCAGCAGCAGCGACTCAGAATCCATCCACAGCAACGCTTCATCCTGACACACACATCCTAACACACACTCCTCTAACCTCACTGACTGGATCTGATCCACCGTCTGCACGGCAGGAGAGTCCAGACCACACTGCCGAGACCCGGGGAGGGAGAGTCTGCACATGAGGGAGGAGGCGGAGCAAACACACCAACACACACCACCACCACACACACACACACACACACACACACACACACACACACACACACACACACACACACACACACACACACACACACACACACACACACACAACACACGCATGTGCCGGTCCCTCCCCTAGACCGACCGGCTTCTGGAGCAGAAGTCACTCTTAATCCGACTCCAGCTTCTCTTTCCGCTGTTTACCCTGGCCGTTGCTATGGAAACCACGACATTCGGCTCACCTTCCAGAGGCCGATTGGTCCGAATCCTTAAAAAAAAACTTCAACAACCTGGAGGTGACTCTTCTATCGTCTCCTTCATAGCGCAGCAAGAAGGTCGCTGGTTCGAGCCTCGGCTGGGGGGGGGGGGGGGGGGGGGGGGGGGATTTCTCGTGCGTGGGCTGGTTTTCTGCCTTCACCGTCCAAAGACATGATGTTTGGTTAACTGATCACTAAAGTCTCCCCATGTTTGTCTGTGCTGGACTGGAAACATGTCCAGGTGTACCTGATGACGGCGGGATAGCCTCCAGCTTCCCGCGACCCCGTGGACCGCCGAAGCACTACAGAAAATTAATGAAAGTGATATAAATCTAAGTAAACACAAAAAAAAAATTAAAAGCCAAATAAATGACAAACAAAAATCATCATTTTATTTATTGATGCAATCTAAGTTAATGCATAAACTGTAGTTAAAAAAGTAATTTAAAAATATCAAAAGTCATTTTAAATTTAAAAAATCTTAAAAAATAGATATATAAACTACATTTTAGGACCATAAGGTCCATCAAGAGAGAGGATACATCTTAATCAGTTTTCATTGTTAAATCCCCATCAAGCTACATTGTAACCGTGTGGTTTGTAATAAGATTGATTTAATTTTTATGTTTGATATATACATGATATTGGAGGTGGAGTATGTAAAATTTTCAATATTTTCAAAATAAATTAACTACTAAAATAACTACAATCATAATTAGATTTTTTTTTTAACATGTAGGTTCCAGTCTGTCCATATTTGATGCGTTAATTAATAATAAGTTTCATTAATGACAAATGACAAAAAGCACTTTTTTTTTTACTGGTAGGCAAACATTCTTTGTCATTAATTAAACTTGTAATTTAATAACGCATCAAATATGGACAGACTGGAACCTACATGTTTAAAAAACTATCTAATTATGATTGTAGTTATTTTTTTAGTTATTTTGAAAATAATAAAAATCTTACATACTCCACCTTTAAAAGTTTTTATTCAGGTTTTAAAGCCGAGATTCAGAGAAACTGAGGAGCTTCTCCAGGAAAAACTTTACTCACACCAGAGGAAAACTAACGCTACAAATTCCTACAACCTGCAAAGCTAAAGACTATCAATATAAAAACTAAAAATACAAATAAACACAAAGCACCACAAACAAAAAAAAAATAAAAAACAAAAATCAAAACTTTGGGGTGGGACTTCAACGTGTTGACTATGATTAATTACAGAAAAATCAACGCATTTAATCGCACAACGTTTGTCAGAGCACAACTTCCTGCTGCACCGATGACACTGATGCACATGCTACTACTGCTAGCTTAGCACAGGGCTGCTAAGCTAGTAGCGCTGTGCTGCATTTAGCTATGTTTCAGACCCTCCAGCGAGTCTGTTTGACAACAAAGAGACTATCAACACGTTCAGTAACTTCTTTGGCAACATTGGAAACTTTTGGTGAGTAACATTAAAAGAATGTAATATTTACTCTCAGTTAGCAGCAGTAGCTGCTAAGCCCCTCCCCCGTCCAGAAGAAGTCTCTAGAAGCGGCGTAAGCCCCTCCCCCGTCCAGAAGAAGTCTCTAGAAGCGGCTTAAGCCCCTCCCCCGTCCAGAAGAAGTCTCTAGAAGCGGCGTAAGCCCCTCCCCCGTCCAGAAGAAGTCTCTAGAAGCGGCGTAAGCCCCTCCCCCGTCCAGAAGAAGTCTCTAGAAGCGGCGTAAGCTCCTCCCCCGTCCAGAAGAAGTCTCTAGAAGCAGCGTAAGCCCCTTCCCCGTCCAGAAGAAGTCTCTAGAAGCAGCGAAAGCCCCTCCCCCGTCCAGAAGAAGTCTCTAGAAGCGGCGAAAGCCCCTCCCCCGTCCAGAAGAAGTCTCTAGAAGCGGCGTAAGCCCCTCCCCCGTCCAGAAGAAGTCTCTAGAAGCGGCGTAAGCCCCTCCCCCGTCCAGAAGAAGTCTCTAGAAGCGGCGTAAGCCCCTCCCCCGTCCAGAAGAAGTCTCTAGAAGCGGCGTAAGCCCCTCCCCCGTCCAGAAGAAGTCTCTAGAAGCGGCGTAAGCCCCTCCCCCGTCCAGAAGAAGTCTCTAGAAGCGGCGTAAGCCCCTCCCCCGTCCAGAAGAAGTCTCTAGAAGCGGCGTAAGCCCCTCCCCCGTCCAGAAGAAGTCTCTAGAAGCGGCGTAAGCCCCTCCCCCGTCCAGAAGAAGTCTCTAGAAGCGGCGTAAGCCCCTCCCCCGTCCAGAAGAAGTCTCTAGAAGCGGCGTAAGCCCCTCCCCCGTCCAGAAGAAGTCTCTAGAAGCGGCGTAAGCCCCTCCCCCGTCCAGAAGAAGTCTCTAGAAGCGGCGTAAGCCCCTCCCCCGTCCAGAAGAAGTCTCTAGAAGCGGCGTAAGCCCCTCCCCCGTCCAGAAGAAGTCTCTAGAAGCGGCGTAAGCCCCTCCCCCGTCCAGAAGAACTCTCTAGAAGCGGCGTAAGCCCCTCCCCCGTCCAGAAGAACTCTCTAGAAGCGGCGTAAGCCCCTCCCCCGTCCAGAAGAACTCTCTAGAAGCGGCGTAAGCCCCTCCCACGTCCAGAAGAACTCTCTAGAAGCGGCGTAAGCCCCTCCCCCGTCCAGAAGAACTCTCTAGAAGCGGCGTAAGCCCCTCCCCCGTCCAGAAGAACTCTCTAGAAGCGGCGTAAGCCCCTCCCCCGTCCAGAAGAACTCTCTAGAAGCGGCGTAAGCCCCTCCCCCGTCCAGAAGAACTCTCTAGAAGCGGCGTTGACCTTCAGGATGTCTTTTCAGGCAGCAACAAGGTTCTTTGCAGATTCACTGAACATGGACGTCCTGGCTAGGACAGAGGACACAGTGACCACAGTTCAGCCTCTCAGCAGGAAGGACACACCCCTGCAGAGGATGTCTGTGTTCGTCGTACCTCAGCGTGCACGGTGGCAGCAGGTGAGACGACAGACGTGCACGGCAGCCCAGATAAAAGTGCTTTTAGCAGCACTGTTTTGCTGCAGTGTCCCATTTTTCCACTGCAGCGTATGCCGACGCAGGAAAGCAACAAACAGGGAGGTGATGGAGCTGCACACCGCCTGACTCCCGACTCCCCAAACGCCATGAACATGGAGAACATGAATAAAAGCAGAACGCAGAGCTTTCCAAACCATGAACCATTTCCTCATCTGATGGATGATACGAGCCGAATACGAGCCTGATGCAGTTAGAACAGAAGCAACAAAAGGCTGAAAAGATCCTGGTAAACTGTTCAGAGAATCAGAAGGAATCTCTGTATGCCCAGGACCTGCCTGGATGCAGGTGGTCTACATGGAAGACTGGTGTCATGAAGGTTTTAGGTACTTTTTCTAGGACCAGGAAACCAGTTTCAAGGTTCTCTGGATGATTTTCTTTAGTCTTCCATTTGGCCTTTCAGAGGACAAGGAGACCTACTTTACAGTCACATGACACCAACCTCCAGAGCCTCCAGGACCCGCGGAGGGCCTCCAGGACCCGCGGAGGGCCTCCAGGACCCATGCGAACACATTTTCATGCGTTACGGCTCCATTTGCATCTCTGCAGGAACACAAAGTGTCTTTGTGATGAGGGAAAGCAGGAAACGCTGCTGCAGGCAAATCAGCTGACCTGGCCGTCCGTGTGACATTTAAAGCTGCAAACTGGGCTTCGTCATAAGTCACACGCGTGTGCGTGTCCCCGTCTTTATTTCAGTGTTCAAAGTTTCAGCAATAAAGTCCTGCTGCGATGCGTTGAGACACTTCCTCTTCACACGGCGAGACAACGCAGCTCAACGCCGCCCTCTGCAGGCCAAACATCAGCACTACATGTGTGTGTAAGTGTGTGTTCTGATCCATGTTCCGTGTGTGTTCTGATCCATGTTCCGTGTGTGTGGAGCACACGTACGGAGCTACGATCATTTGTTTCATCACACCTGCATCTAACACTGATCTGCAACTCCATCAGATTTGCTCTGAAGTGTGTTTTCTGTTGTGGTGTGTGACGACGCGGCTGGTTTGTTTACAACATCTTATTTATGGTAAAAACAAAACAAACTTTGTGTCCCTGTCTGGGCTCCGTTACCATGGAAACCACCCTTTTTATCTCTGGTTGATATTCTGTGTTGAAATGATTGGATAAAAACAAGTCAGACAGTCACCATGGTGACGCCTGCAGGACTGACAGTCACCATGGTGACGCCTGCAGGACTGACAGTCACCATGGTGACGCCTGCAGGACTGACAGTAACCATGGTGACGCCTGCAGGACTGACAGTCACCATGGTGACGCCTGCAGGACTGACAGTCACCATGGTGACGCCTGCAGGAACTGACAGTCACCATGGTGACGCCTGCAGGAACTGACAGTCACCATGGTGACGCCTGCAGGACTGACAGTCACCATGGTGACGCCTGCAGGAACTGACAGTCACCATGGTGACGCCTGCAGGGACTGACAGTCACCATGGTGACGCCTGCAGAACTGACAGTCACCATGGTGACGCCTGCAGGAACTGACAGTCACCATGGTGACGCCTGCAGGAACTGACAGTCACCATGGTGACGCCTGCAGGGACTGACAGTCACCATGGTGACGCCTGCAGGAACTGACAGTCACCATGGTGACGCCTGCAGGGACTGACAGTCACCATGGTGACGCCTGCAGAACTGACAGTCACCATGGTGACGCCTGCAGGAACTGACAGTCACCATGGTGACGCCTGCAGGGACTGACAGTCACCATGGTGACGCCTGCAGGGACTGACAGTCACCATGGTGACGCCTGCAGGAACTGACAGTCACCATGGTGACGCCTGCAGGAACTGACAGTCACCATGGTGACGCCTGCAGGAACTGACAGTCACCATGGTGACGCCTGCAGGAACTGACAGTAACCATGGTGACGCCTGCAGGAACTGACAGTCACCATGGTGACGCCTGCAGGAACTGACAGTAACCATGGTGACGCCTGCAGGAACTGACAGTCACCATGGTGACGCCTGCAGGAACTGACAGTCACCATGGTGACGCCTGCAGGACTGACAGTCACCATGGTGACGCCAAAACCAAAGCCGTTGAAGCGGAACCAAATAGTGAGAAGAGACAAAGAGGAAACTACAAACAAAACTGTTTCATTGAACCAAATAAAAGTCTGGTACTTTTTATGATGATTGATCACTTTGGATTTTGAGATCATTTATTTTACTTAAGTTTTAGAAAGTTTTGCTTGGAGATTCTGAAACAAATCTGGTTCCATCCACCGCTCCGTGTCTCCAGCATCAGCTTCCTCTGGGTGTAATGTCAACATCCCACCAGCAGGGGTCGGCGTAGATCCGCCCCGTCTCCAAACACCTGCAGGACTTTCAGGTCCACCTTCTGAATTTTACCTTCATGAAACAAAACACCGTTCTCTTCTGGGTTTACTGATTTTCTGCATCATTAGAACTTTGGAGGACAGATTCTCCTCCAGTTTCCTCCACAGACCAGGATCCGGATCGGGATCTGGTCCGGGGTCCGGTCTGTGACCCGGACCAGGATCCGGTCCGGGTCGTAACGTAGATGGAGAGTTTCTCTTCTGGTGCCTTAAAGCCGTTTTTCTCCTCTTCATCATGACGTTTTATTCTTTACTGTAGAATTCACATCAGACATGATCCGGCTCCCAACCGCCGGACCGAACCGAGCCGGACGGACCCGACCCGACCAGCAGAGTCTCTCCGAGCAGGAGCAGAACTCAGGACCCTCCCCCACCAGGGAGTGCCAGGTCCAGCTGTCCTGGTGCCCCTACAGACCCCCCCCTTACCTTTCCCTGAGCTGAAGAAGCAGTCCATCTCCACGCTGGACCGTGAATGCGACACGCAGAGCGCCGAGCTCGGAACCAGACCTTCCTGAGGCGGACTGCGGTCGGTGGTTCTGACCAGACACCAGCCGGGTCGCTCACTTGGCCGCTCCAGCAGCTCCACCGTCTGACCTGCAGAGAACAGCAGCTTAGTTTCTAGAGAGGTTTCCAGAGTTCCAGCGTCACACTGACGCAGGTGAAGACATGAAATCTGGTGGAAAACAAAGACGGAGGTCCGATCGGATCCGACCGGGGTCAGTCTGGGTCTCTTTCTGACAGCTTGGACCCAAACTAGAAATAAAAATACATAAAAACATTCTGCCGACGGCAGGACCCGGTCCTCGGCCTCAGACCCATAACCCCAGAAGACCGGCGGCCTCCGTGGATCTGGGTCACACAGCGGATCTGGACTCACCTGTGCAGACGGACAGCTCTGTGCTGCATCCGGCGGTGAAGTCCTGTAGGACCACGGTCAGCTCACATCCACCAGACAGCTGCAGACACACAACACACCAGTCAGACTTCACAGTTTACACCGTTAGCAGGAACCGGACCGGACCTGGATCCACCAGGACCGCCCCTTACGGACCTGGATCCACCAGGACCGCCCCCCATACGGACCTGGATCCACCAGGACCGCGCCCCATACGGACCTGGATCCACCAGGACCGCGCCCCATACGGACCTGGATCCACCAGGACCGCGCCCCATACGGACCTGGATCCACCAGGACCGCCCCCCATACGGACCTGGATCCACCAGGACCGCGCCCCACCCTGACGGACCGGGTCCAGCTGGACCGGATCCGGCTGGACCCGGTCCGCCTGCAGCAGGTGGAGACGACCCCCAGCAGCAGAAAACCAGAACAACTGGAGCAGAAAAGCCGACTGACGCCAACATCCAGCCTGGTGACTGTAGACATCAGCTGACATCTGCGGGGCTGTGATACCTGGCCGTTACCGTGACAACACTGCAGACAGAACCACAGACACCCTCCCAGAAGAAGCACCTGCTCGCTCAGGTGAACCCAGATGAAATAAATGTTTTTAAACAGATGGAATAAAAACGTCTCCTGCTTGTTTTGGAAAACGGCGTGGAGTGTGTGTTCATGCGTCTTCTGCACATGTGAGCGGCGCTACTGGTCTCCTAGCAACACAGACTGAAGGTGCAGGTGAAATTAGACCTGCCAGATGGCCACCGACAACCAGGTGTTGTCACTTCTTCCAGCCGATTAGAGCTGAGCTCCGAGAGGAACTTTGCTCCGACTCCGGCGGTGCGTTCTGCTGTTCGGCGGCGGCGTGACGTCAGCTGGAGACGGCTGACGTCTCCGATCCAACCTCACGCCACTCCTCGGCGTCTCCTCCCTCCAGCAGGGGGCGCTGGAGGCAGGAGGAGCGTGAACTTGTAAGAAAAGACGAGTAAAAGCAGAAATCTGGACGTTTGTTCCTTTGAAGCAAAACCAGCTCCAGGATCATGTGATCAGTCATGTGACATGCCGCAGTGTAGAAACCGTAGAGCTACGTATGAAACCGCCCGTAGGAGCGTGGACGGACCCGCCATGCTCAAACAGAAGCAGAATTTCCACTGAATAAAAAGGGACCAGAAGACTCGGCTCCGGCCCGGTCTTTCTTTCTGACATGAAGCTGTTCCACATAAAACTTCTTCACATTAAAACGCAGAAAAACGGGCGAAAAGCCTGAACGACCCGCCACGGGGCGGGCTGCGTTCGCTGCAGGTCGCTGACAGCCGAAGCCGGTCTCCACGTTCGGCCTGAAATACAAAGACTTTGTTTTGTAGCGGCAGTCCGACCAGTCCAGTCAGGACTGCAACTCCAACAGTGGAACTGATACGGATCAATAAGATTCCCAGCTCCTGCCTGCAATGCATTGTGGTCTATCCTGGCCCGCTCAGCGACCCTCGCTGCACATCGGACCTGCATCGGTTCCGGTGCCTAAAGGCCTGAAGACACAACAAGTCCGTAAAACCCAACGGCAGGAAACCGGGTCTCAGGGTCATTGCCATGGAAACGGCCCACATAGCAGACAGGAACCCAACCAGTCTGGATTCTGCCGCAGTCGTCAGGACACCCCCCGTGAGGGAAACCCCTCCTGTCCAGCAAGTGGCAGCGCATCGGTCCACCAGGTGGAAATGTCCTGTCCTCCCTGTCCACCTCTGATCCAGCCTCATGTTAAAACCCTCCCCTGATCGAGTCCTGGAGGTCCGACACGGTTCTGAATAAATCCTCTGAGGAACCAGAACGGATGGATTTCTGCTCATCCAGCAGCAGAACTGTGACAGAAGACTGAATCCTACCTGCAGTCGGCCCGTTTCCGCTCCAATCTAACCAGTTTCTGGTGTTTCTGTGTGTTTTCAGGGCGTGTCTGTCACATGACCGCTCTGCATGTTGCTGACACACACATGCAGGCTTGTGATGATCATATGTCTGAGCTGCAGCAGGCAGCGGGAACTGGGCCTCACTGACGCTTCAAATGTCCACGAAGTGAAGTTTTCCAACTCGTACAGAAAATCAAACGTTCTAGTACAAATTCATCCTGCTGGAATAAAACATGTGACCCGCAGTGAGCCGCAGAATTCATTCCTACAACTCAGAGGACGGACAGACGACTTCCTGACTGAACGTTTCCATTAGAAACAGGATGCCGACTAGCGGACAGAAATATCGATGAGCTGCAGAGAGGCCGGCCTCCAGCCTTCATCATGACCATTAACCTGATGACGACGTCTCTTTGTTCCACGCCTCAAACATAAATGTTTCAGTCTTAATATTTCTGCAACATAACGCTCATTTACTACCAGAACACTTCATCCTAAATAATCAGAGACAAGGCAAACATATACACACATTCATATTCATACACATGGAATATATGTGTATATGTATGTATCTATGTATGTTTTTATGAGAAATGTAAACTAAGTACAGCTGTTGTATATTTTTAAATTGTACGACTTTGCCTGCCGTGGGACTGCAGATGGAAACTAGCTAAGGCTAAATCTGGTGTGAAGCATCTTTTTATGTTTTTACACATGTTCCCTGGCAAATCAACTAAACATCAACATTATTTTAAAATAAATAAATTTCGAGTCATTAATGATTCAGAGTCTTGAACAGATAAATGTGACTAAAAGCCGTCAAGCTGAATAAACTAAAATCACTTTTTGGCACGTCTAGATGGAGCAAAGTTTCCGTTTCCACCTCCTTCATCCTGTCACCAGGAAGGACGCAGGACTGAAGGCCAACGTGGTTCCGGAAAGGAAAAAGCTTCCTCGGATAAAAGCCGGGGAGAAAGCCCATCACTTCTTCACTGCTGAAGCCGCTGCAGATGTTTCACAGCTCCAGCAGCTTCAGAGCTCGCAGCATCTGATAACAACTGATCACAATCAATCCGAGCCAGTCCGGGGAGAACTAGTCAGACCAGCGGAACCAATCTGAGTCAGATTGGAATTCACCAACTCGACAAATGAAGGTTCTTTTTGGAGTTCCTCAAGGCTCAATCCAAGGCCCACTTTCACCTTCACATGCTTCTGATCTTTATTAGCATGAAAAATGTCACAATGTTTCCTGCCCCAGAAGATGTAGCGGTAGAAGTAACAGGAGAAGGTGTGTTAGTAGAAGTAGTAGCGTAGAAGATGTGGTAGTAGAAGTAGCAGCAGAAGATGTGGTAGTAGAAGTAGTAGCGTAGAAGATGTGGTAGTAGAAGTAACAGCGTAGGACATGTGGTAGTAGAAGTAGCAGCAGAAGATGTGGTAGTAGAAGTAGCAGCATAGAAGATGTGGTAGTAGAAGTAGCAGCATAGAAGATGTGGTAGTAGAAGTAGCAGCGTAGAAGATGTGGTAGTAGAAGTAGCAGCGTAGAAGATGTGGTAGTAGAAGTAACAGCGTAGAAGATGTGGTAGTAGAAGTAGCAGCAGAAGATGTGGTAGTAGAAGTAGCAGCATAGAAGATGTGGTAGTAGAAGTGGCAGTGTAGAAGATGTGGTAGTAGAAGTAGCAGCATAGAAGATGTGGTAGTAGAAGTAGCAGCGTAGGAGATGTGGTAGTAGAAGTAACAGCGTAGGACATGTGGTAGTAGAAGTAGCAGCAGAAGATGTGGTAGTAGAAGTAGCAGCGTAGAAGATGTGGTAGTAGAAGTAGCAGCGGAGAAGATGTGGTAGTAGAAGTAGGAGTGTAGAAGATGTGGTAGTAGAAGTAGCAGCATAGAAGATGTGGTAGTAGAAGTAGGAGTGTAGAAGATGTGGTAGTAGAAGTAGCAGCATAGAAGATGTGGTAGTAGAAGTAACAGCGTAGAAGATGTGGTAGTAGAAGTAGCAGCAGAAGATGTAGTAGTAGTAGAAAAGATGTAGAAGTGGCAGTGTAGAAGATGTGGTAGAAGTAGCAGCGTAGAAGATGTGGTAGAAGTAGCAGCATAGAAGATGTGGTAGTAGAAGTAGCAGCGTAGGAGATGTGGTAGTAGAAGTAGCAGCGTAGGACATGTGGTAGTAGAAGTAGCAGCAGAAGATGTGGTAGTAGAAGTAGCAGCATAGAAGATGTGGTAGTAGAAGTAGCAGCAGAAGATGTGGTAGTAGAAGTAGCAGCAGAAGATGTGGTAGTAGAAGTAGCAGCGTAGAAGATGTGGTAGTAGTAGAAAAGAAGATGTAGAAGTGGCAGTGTAGAAGATGTGGTAGAAGTAGCAGCATAGAAGATGTGGTAGTAGAAGTAGCAGTAGAAGATGTGGTAGTAGAAGTAGCAGTAGAAGATGTGGTAGTAGAAGTAGCAGTAGAAGATGTGGTAGTAGAAGTAGCAGCGTAGAAGATGTGGTAGAAGTAGCAGTAGAAGATGTGGTAGTAGAAGTAGCAGCGTAGAAGATGTGGTAGTAGAAGTAGCAGCGTAGAAGATGTGGTAGTAGAAGTAGCAGCGTAGAAGATGTGGTAGTAGTAGAAAAGAAGATGTAGAAGTGGCAGTGTAGAAGATGTGGTAGTAGAAGTAGCAGTAGAAGATGTGGTAGTAGAAGTAGCAGTAGAAGATGTGGTAGTAGAAGTAGAAAAGAAGATGTAGAAGTGGCAGTGTAGAAAGTGGAAGCAGAATTCAGGCATCCTGTTACATGGAGATCTAAAATCAAATGGTGCAGATTGATCGGTTATTGGAGCTTCTCTGCAGAACGCAGCCGTAAAGTCAAACAACCACCATGTGTGTAACTTTTTACTGGACTTTTTTTTGGGGTGTAAAAAAAAAAAAAAAAAAAAAAAAGTACATTTAGTTTTTGTAAAATTATCTTAATTTTTTTCTTTTTAAAAAAATTTATTACGTCTAATAAAGCTGTAACAACTAAAATATATTTTTAATTTTCTCAATGTAAAAAAACTTTCAATTTACCTTATTTTTACAATATGGTAAATTGAGAAAACTAGAATAAAAATGTTTCACAAGGAAAAATAAAAAAGACTTAAAAAGGGAAAAAATATTTTTTGGAAGAAAAACAGATTTCAGTGTTTTGCTTTAATCTTGATCTAGATTTTTCTTAAAGTGAAATCATTTCTGTTCCAACAGCGATTTATTCCTGCAAACAGAAAAAAATCTCCCTAAAAACAAGTTTCCAGAATTTAAAACCTAAAAGGGCTGCAGAGATGAAGATGATGCATCATCTTCATCTTCCCGCTGCACCTGAAGGCAACACCATAACTTTCAACTACAGCAACTTTGATGGTCGACCAGCTGAAGAGAATTCCCAACGATCATCCATCCATCCATCCATCCATCATCCAACGAACCATCATCGATCCATCCATCCATCATCCAACGAACCATCATCCATCCATCCATCCATCATCCAACGAACCATCATCCATCCATCCATCCATCATCCAACGAACCATCATCCATCCATCCATCCATCATCCAACGAACCATCATCCATCCATCCATCCATCATCCAACGAACCATCATTCATCCATCCATTATCCATCCATCCATCCACCGAACCATCATCCATCCATCCATCTATCCATCCATCCATCCATCATCCATCCATCCATCATCATCCATCCATCCATCCATCCATCCATCCATCATCCAACGAACCATCATTCATCCATCCATCTATCCATCCATCCATCCGTCCATCTATCCATCCATCCACCTGTCCACCTGTCCAGTAGACCTCCAGTCTTCTTCTCCTTCAGTTCTGACTGATCTGGACCGACCGACTTCAGTTCTGCTGTCTGAATGCTGACATTTCATTTATCCGTCTGTCTCTCTGTGGCAGCTAATGGCTCGTTTCCTGTCTGTCTGCATATGAACACACACACACACACACACACACACACTTCTTTTCTGCAGCAGAAAGAAGAAATTCTGCTTCAGAAACCATCAGACTTTAACTTCAGCTGCAGCAAACGGTAAACAAACGGCTGAGCATCCCGTTCCCGCCGGCAACAGAAGGAAAAGTGCTGGAAACTCACTCTGCTGCTCTCCTTGAACAGTTTAAAGCTCATCCACTTCGGCATGTCGACCTCTCCTCGTCTGTCTGCCTCTCGGCTTTGACAACTCCCTGGCTTGTCTTCACCGCACACACCAACACACACCAACACACACCAACACGCCCTCTCTCTCTCTCTTCCACTCTCTCTCTCTCTCTCTCTCTCTCTCTCTCTCTCTCTCTCTCTCTCTCTCTCTCTCTCTCTCTCTCTCTCTCTCTCTCTCTCTCTCTCTCTCTCTCTCTCCTTTCTCGGCCTGAACAAACAGCCATGGCTTTGTGTTTGATGGGAACACACTGCTGGATGAGTGTGTGCACATTTCTTCCACTCCCTGGAAGCAACTGGAGCACCACAACACTCCCAGCCACCAGTGGAAGTGTGTGTCATATGACCAGCAGATGGCTTCAGCACCGACTGAATGCATCTGATTCATGAGAACACACGTGTCAACAACGTGTGAGATTTGTAGCTGCAACATCCTGCAGCACTTTGAAAGAATGAAAATGTTAGGCCTCAAAACCATTAAAACCAGTAACGACCAGTCACATGGTATCTACAGGTGGTGGGTTGGATCAATCACTGGGTTCTTTTTATTCATTTTAGCATTTTTCATTCGGTCAGTTTAATTTTTTTTTCCCACTTCTTCCTGACTATAATGAATCATCATCATCATAATCATTTCCTAAACATTTGAAAAATCTTAAATGATTATAAAATGGGTGAAATTGATCTTTTGTTGCAGATTAATGGAAAAAAATGGAATCATGAGACAAATATGTAAAAAAACAGCAGGTTTGACTTTTCCTATGCAGCAGCTGAACATACGGACAAGAAGCATCACAGTCGCTAAACATCTGTAACTAACTAACGAAAATCTAAACTATGAGAGGAGGCTCCTTTTATACCCAGTCATGGCACCCTCACCCGCCAAACTGGTGTCTTTATTTTATGAGTTTGTCTACATTTTCAGATGAACATTAGATGCATTTATTTGGGGGACTTTAGCTTCAGACTTTAGCTTTTTTGGCTGCTGTTAACTAGATATTTTCTCCTCTTCAGACCACCAACCATGCTGCATTCAAAGCCCCTTACATCTTTCTTCTTCATCCTCAGTTTGGACTTCAGTAAGTCGTCTTCGACGTGTCTATATGCTGCAGTGTGATTGGCTGTTTAAGATGAACCTGATAAAGTGACTGAGTGTAAAACAAAATCCAACTCCAACCTCTTTCCAAACTTTTATGGAGGCCGTTTTTACTCCAGGCAAAGGCGGAGGCTAAATACACAACTTATAGGACTGGAAGCCGTGGAACCACGAAGGCTGCCAAGCTGACAGCCACTGGAATGACGCTTTAAATAAAGACCACAGGCTGAACCACGGCTGACTCATCACACCCCAACACGTCACAGCTTCCCCACATGAAGCAGGACCGAGTTGTCTGCCGCTACGTCGCCGCTAAGCGTCGCAGATCTGCAGCAGGTTCACCATCAGGTCTGGTTCAGGTGCAGCTGGACAGAAAAAGACATCTGACTGAAAACAACATGGCGTCTCGCTGAGGACGTCACAAACTTGCACATCTCGCCATCTGCGCTGGTATTTAGTAAGAGCTGAACAATGCTACGTCTGTTTCCTCCCATTTCTCTCAACCACAACCGTCTCCTGGAAGTCATATTCCTGCTCTAACTGCCTCCCTTGTTGTGTTTATGTATATCACAGCAGACATCAGGTTGAATGTAGGCCACACTGGACAACATATACAAGAGGAAAGAACCGGACCGGCGCCTGCATGAGCCCCGAGGGTCGGCTGGGATGAGGGGGGGACCAAAGTTTTTTCCCCATTTCATAACGTGAGCATAAAAAAAACAGATCAACTCCATGAAAACACAAGAAAGCTTCATGTGAAGAGAAAAATGAGCAGGAAGAGGTGACGTCACGCAGCCCGTGTGGGAAAATAGGGCAGATTCTCATAGCACAGGTGCTTAAAGAGGCGGAGTGCTTAAAGAGGCGGGGTCTCATAGCACAGGTGCTTAAAGAGGCGGAGTGCTTAAAGAGGCGGGGTCTCATAGCACAGGTGCTTAAAGAGGCGGAGTGCTTAAAGAGGCGGAGTGCTTAAAGAGGCGGGGTCTCATAGCACAGGTGCTTAAAGAGGCGGAGTGCTTAAAGAGGCGGGGTCTCATAGCACAGGTGCTTAAAGAGGCGGAGTGCTTAAAGAGGCGGAGTGCTTAAAGAGGCGGGGTCTCATAGCACAGGTGCTTAAAGAAGCGGGGTCTCATTGCACAGGTGCTTAAAGAGGCGGGGTCTCATTGCACAGGTGCTTAAAGAGGCGGGGTCTCATTGCACAGGTGCTTAGATGTGGAATCTTTTAGCACAGGTGCTTAAAGTGGCAGAGTCTCGTAGCCTTGGTGCTGAGAAAGATGCTCAGAGACACATAGTTTATTGTAAAAATTATTAAGACACTTCCTGTCAGACTTTCCACCAATCAGAGAGCTTAAACTGACGGTAACGTCCAATCAGGAGCAGCCAAAGATCAACAAGTGATGAGAAAAGCAGGAAAATAATGATCCTCTATGGCTGGAATAAAGCCAAGAAGAGGTTTGGGATGCAGCTGAGGTGGAGGTGCTGCAGTGAGGACAGCAGGTAGATAGTAGCAGGAAGACGTGTCAATATGGAAAAAGTAATGGAATGAGCATAGAAAGTTTAAAACAAAAACAAACAAAACTAGCTCCCTTCCTGATTTTTCCAGTTATTCCAGTCTGTCAGGAATAAAGCCAAACACAGATCATGAGCATGAGGAAAAATAAAAATAAGAATCAAATCTGAAAAAAGACAAAAAGAGGAAAAGATAAACAAGTCTGCAGAGACGAAGGGAAACAGGGAAAAAAAATATGACATTCGTCACATAAAAACAGTAGCTTCCCACCCTCAGAACCCAGACTGTGGAACATCTGACTTATTACAGACACACTGGTGGGATCACAACTAGCTTCAAATGTGTACGTTTGGTGTATAAAGCTTAATTTAATTTTAAATGTTTCCTGGCTATCAGCTGCTCTATTTGACCAAGAACTACTTTAAACAAAATTCCCACTCTTTTTACTGCATAATTATGCGTTGAATTAATACATAAACCTCCACTGTAGGATGTGCAATGAGAGTAAGAGTTAGCTCATTTCTGAAGCCAACAATAACATTATGTCTGATATTACCAGCTCATGCTAAGACCGTAGGGTCTCACATTAGCGGCTCATGCTAAGACCGTAGGGTCTCACATTAGCGGCTCATGCTAAGACCGTAGGGTCTCACATTAGCGGTTCATGCTAAGACCGAAGGGTCTCACATTAGCGGCTCGTGCTAAGACCGTAGGGTCTCACATTAGCGGCTCATGCTAAGACCGTAGGGTCTCACATTAGCGGCACATGCTAAGACCGTAGGGTCTCACATTAGCGGCTCATGCTAAGACCGTAGGGTCTCACATTAGCGGCACATGCTAAGACCGTAGGGTCTCACATTAGCGGTTCATGCTAAGACCGTAGGGTCTCACATTAGTGGCACATGCTAAGACTGTAGAGTGTGACATTAGCGGCTCATGCTAAGACTGTAGGGTCTCACATTAGTGGCACATGCTAAGACTGTAGAGTCTGACATTAGCGGCTCATGCTAAGACCGTAGGGTCTCACATTAGCGGCACATGCTAAGACTGTAGAGTCTGACATTAGCGGCTCATGCTAAGACCGTAGGGTCTCACATTAGCGGCACATGCTAAGACTGTAGAGTGTGACATTAGCGGCTCATGCTAAGACTGTAGAGTCTCACAGTTTAGGCTGCCCAACGGCTCTCAATGATGTTGGCTCTCCACAATCTATTTTGTACAAAACTGTATGTGCAGTTTTATTGAAAAATCATGACTCCTAAACTGTTGCTACAGAAAATCCAGACTAATCTGGCATGACCGGGACAGTGTTGGCATCCTGGAAACCATTTTAGACTGTCTCTATGTAAAATTGGAGAAAATAAGAATAAATTGTTTTTGCAATTCATATCTCAAAATAAAGTTTGTGCAAAATTTGTGAAAATATTAACAGATGATCAGGAATGTGTTGAATTTTGTGAATTTGGATGCAACTCAGATAGTTGTTGCAATAAAAATGGGTAAATGTATTAATAGTTTTATGGCTAAACAAATTCCAGCACACTGACGATTTCATGAATTGTTACCAAACTTAATAGACTGGACAACGCATTAACGACTGCGGCGAGTTTGGTGCCGAGTTACCTGGTAAAACGTTACGTGTTAAGCTCATTTGCATACTTCTTAAAAATAAAGACTTCTCTGTTGACTGAAAGTTGCGGTGAAGCGTTGTCATTTAAGGGATAAATCTGCCAAACTAAATGTCTGTTGGACAAACTGGTGATTTTTCTGCTCATAAGTCACAATTGGAGAAAGTGGGCGGGGTTTATTTCTACATGTCTTCGCAGGATAATGTGCAGAATATGTGTATGAGGTTTGATGTATAACCATCCAGCTGTTTCTGCAGAATAAACTACTCAACGTTACGGCGCCCCCTAGGATTACATTTTTCAGAATGTGCATAAATATTATGTGATTATCTCTCGTCTCTGAGGTTATCGATCCTTTTTCATTTAGCTAGCTTTTCCATAAACGTTTTATCCGGGCAAGCCGAGTTACGGAGTGGAAACTTATAAGTCGGTTTCAGCTCAGACTCTGGCTTGATGAGCAGAAAATGTCCCACTGATCAGGTCAACGCCGCCTGACAAGTTCACTAAAACACGTTTTGCATGTTTTCTTACGTAGACGAAGAAAAACGTCTTCGTAGACAAAGATGGTCGCAAAAAGACAGACGGAGCATCTTCCGAGGAATCTGGCAATCAGAATTCATCTAGCAAATTTCTGTGTTTTAGTTAGACGCCAAAACGCCATCGCGCCACCTAGTGGCTGACCGGTGGGTTTTTCTGTCTGCCGAGAAATCCGGGTACGGAGTCTTGGGAATGCCATGCTGCGGCGTTGGGAAGTTTGCTTTGTGGGCTTGAACCTCTAACGATGGAACAACCATGTGTTGCCAGCTCAGGTCCGTGTCCTCCGTCCTCAGAGCAGCATCGCGGAGCGATCAGACAGATGGATACGGCTGCGTCAGCCTTGTTCAAACCAGGCGTCAAAACAAAATTTAGGACAAAGTGTTTCTCTTCTTGGACGCTTTGAGGAAAACAGCAGAGGAGGATCTAAAAATAACCAGCTGGAGTTTTCTGAGTCCTGGAAATAATAAACCAGAGCGGAGCAGCAACACACCCACTCTGACAGGCCTGGCAAGATTCATGTCTTCACGGGACGCGACAGTCACACTCATGGTGGATGTGCACACATGAGCACAAAGAGCAGAAGACGATGGCGGACTGAAGAGGAGTAAACAAGAGCACACACACTAAACTGCACAGCCAAGGCTTTTCTGTGTGTGTGTGTGACATTTAGAGGAAGGTTGGTGTGTGGGCGTGGGGTTGCACGGTGAAAAGGCCACGCTGTGTAACACTACAGAAGGAGGCCATGTCTGATGTGTGTGTGTGTGTGTGTGTGTCAATGGCTTCAAGTTTAACCCTTCAAACTGCAACACATCTATCTTTACTGTCAGAAACGACAGAGTGGTCATGTGACCCTCCCGCTGGTCTACGGAGGTTTTCCAGCGTTTCTATCCGTCCAGGAGGTTTACAATCCTGATGTAGTGTTTATTCAGAGACTCTAGATGGTAAATCCACCATTATTTATCACATCTTCATCACCATCACTACCATGTTGCTAAGAGACCTCTATTTCCACCTGGACATGATGATGAAGACACTTCCTGTCAGACTTTCCACCAATCAGAGAGCTTAAACTGACGGTAACGTCCAATCAGGAGCAGCCAAAGATCAACAAGTGACGAGAAAAGCAGGAAAATAATGATCCTCTATGGCTGGAATAAAGCCAAGAAGACGTTTGGGATGCAGCTGAGGTGGAGGTGCTGCAGTGAGGACAGCAGGTAGATAGTAGCAGGAAGACGCGTGGAAACATGGAAACTGTGTGTGTGTGTGTGTGTGTGTGTTTCAGATGTGAGAGAATGATGTGCAGATGAGAAAAGGCTTGTTCACTGCTGATCTATGTGTTTTCTTCTCTTTATGCTGTTATATCTGTCGATATTTAGTTTTACATAAAAAACAAGCAGAGCAAAGAAAGCTAAATAGATTTTAGGGTTTAATGTTTCTCATCATATCTGGTGGTTTTATGACTTTTACGTCCTTATTAAACGTAAACAGTAGAAAATCACCATGTAAGCAGTAAGTGGGATTAAAGTACGTTGTTAATGAACAACATATAGAAGTACACTACATGTTGCATTTACTTGCATCTGGGCTTCAGAGCCTCACCATGGTGAAGGTCAGTTTACACTGTTTGAATTTGGTTGTTTATAAATAGGGAAGTTGGATTTTTTGGGTGAAGGTACTTTTAAAACCCAATCTTGGCACCCTCACCTGCTTCCACTAGTTAATCTGCTGGTTGGAGAAGCTTACAGAACTGATATCTATTGATACGTTCATCTTTCATCATTTCAGCCTGATGGCTGAGGATAAAGACATGTCTGCATGCTGACTGGGATTAAAAGAAGTCAGCCTTTATATTTAGTTTTATATTAAAAAAAAATCTCTTGTTTTACAGGTTAAAATGTGTAGAAACTGGTCTAATACACATCAGCGCTCACAGAACAGAAATTCATGAGAAGTTTGGCTGTTTTTGTTTAATCCAACAATTTCAAACCAACCTGCATCATTAAACCTTTTTACTTTCGATCCAAACAGCTTCCATCCACAGATCCTCCTTCAGGAATATCCTGCTCTTTTCCCACATTTCCACATCCTTTCATCAAATCACAGTTCAGAGAATAAACCACGTCTCGGTTACGTAAAGAGCTCAAAGCCTTACTTGGATGTGGGAGGCATCATGGCAGACACCTGAACACAACCTGAAGAAGTTCTTCATCGCTCCTCATCGCTTACTTCTCCTCAAACTACATCCAACACGGAACCCGCTTCATGCAAACCATCCTGCTGCCACATGCACAGCCCCTGCAGCAGCTGCACAGGAGACCCCGTAGCACACACACAGGTGCAGGTCATCAGCTCATCACCTTTGCACATGCTCAGTGCGGGTTTCCTACCTTGTCGCTGTCGACGGTGTTCTGGGAAGTCCTGGAGGCAATGGAGATGGTGTCCGGCTGGCTGCTGCCGTCTCCCTGACTGTCTCCGTCCTCACCTCCGTCCCTGAACGGACACAACACAGAGAGAGGCGTCATCTCCTCCAATCAGAAGCAACAAAACTCAGCTTCCGATTGGCTGTTGGAAACCACGCGACTAAGTCTGAGCTTGTCCTCCGTCTCCATGGTGATAAAAAGGACCGAATTCATTTTAAAAACATGTTTTCAGATGAACGTGTCATCTGGATCTGTTTAGTTTTCTTCTTCTGGTTGCTCTTTCTGCTGCTTTATCTGTTCATACATTCAGTTTGCATCATTTTAGCCTCAGAATCTGACAGCTGAGGCTGAAAACGTCACGTCTGCGTGGAAACGTCACGTCTCCATGGAAACGTCACGTCTGCGTGGAAACGTCACGTCTGCATGGAAGCATCACGTCTCCATGGAAACGCCACATCTCCATGGAAACCTCATGTCTGCATGGAAACGTCACGTCTCCATGGAAACGCCACGTCTGCGTGGAAACGTCACGTCTCCATGGAAACGCCACGTCTGCGTGGAAACGTCACGTCTCCATGGAGACGTCATGCTGACTGGTATTTCGGAGTTTTCAGGCTTGATGACACGGATCCATCTGTAGTTTCTCAGACGTCTCTGGGTACCTCTTGGTGTGGTTCCTGGGTTTGGTCAGTGCTGGTGTTTTGGGCAGATGAAGAGGCTCCTTCAGCGCCCCCTTCAGGTGAGTCATCCTCTCCTGGATCACCTCCCTGATGTTCTTGATCCACTCCTGTTTGGCCTCCATGCTGGAAGCCTGAATGAAGTGAAAAACGTCACTCCTAACGACGACTGAAGGCATCAGAGGACGCCTTTTATTTCCATCACCTCCCACTTACCTTCAGCACAGTTTTGTTGTCGGAGGAGGGCGTTCTTCCTGCCCACAGAGCAAACTTACACGGGTCACCCTCGATGTGCTCCGTTACCCCCAACTCCGACGTCTGCAGGAGAGACGGGAGGTGAATTAAATCGGTGAAAACAGAGACGCCTTGCAGCTGGACGAGGAAAACACCCACCAGTAGTCTGTTCTTGTACTGGTACTTTGTCCTTCCGGCAGAGTCTTTGATCTCTTTGCTGAAAACCAGCGAGAACTCAAACAGGAAGAGATGCCGGTCCCGCCCCTTTCGGATTAGCGAGCGCGGGTCCCAGACCTGGAAACTGTCCTGCAGGATCAGCTCCCCCTGGACTTCCAGGTTCTCCTCAAACCCTTGAGAAGATGAGGGCAGAGTTTGCATCAAACGAAGACGTCTCTGGCGTTCAGCAGCAGCGAGAATGGCGTCTTACCCTCCAACATGGCCAGATGCATGGCGTCATTTGCTCTCTTAGGAACGCTGAGCATCACCTCCAAACCATCTTTGATCTCTCCTTTCCCCTCCTCGCAGCAGGACAGCAGCTCCTGCAGGACGTTGCAGAGTCACACGGGTTTGTTTGGCATCATGAAGGTCTGAGGTGTGCTGCAGGACGGCTGCTTACCTTCAGCAGGAGCTGGTACTTTGTGATTCTCTGGACGGGTTTAATGAGGTAGGAGTTGATGGAGTTAGCCAGCCCACGTTTCTGCTGGATGTCCTGTTCAAATGCAGCAGATAGAAACCAGTCAGAGCGAAAACGAACGCAGCAACGTAGCAGGAATGGTCGGAGTTACGGGAGAACTAAGGGAACATTCAGCCCTGAAAACAGGCTACGGTTCATTTTTCCAGAAGGTTCCTGAAGTTTCTAAAGATGTAGGGACGCATCAGAACCACATCTTTCAAGCCAAGTATAAGTACAGTTTGTCTGGGGCTAAAGACAGACAGACATCCGTTTCCTCCGTCGTTACAGAATTTTGTCTGTTTTCAGGCAGCTCAGCAATCCGATGCAGAAAACGGAGCAATTCCACTGGAAACCACCGGGGGCAGTGTTGAGATGCATCGCTGACTCACAATCAGAGAAAGGAACAAAACTGAGAAGAAGAGGAACGGGAAGACGATGACACAAAAACCACCAAATAAATACATGTGAAGATAAAAACAGGAAATTCATTCTTCTTCTGGTGTTTTTAGAAGTGAACAGTGAACCTTGCACTGCCAGCTGGTGGATGAACTGACAAAAAAGCCATAGCAAGAGAAATGACGTCTGGAAATATGCAGTTTCCAGAAGTATTGCTCCATTTTCCGGGGCGAGCAACAGAGAGTGAAGCTCCTTCAAAATTATGTACGAAACCAACGCAGGAGGCGGAAACTGCGTCTTCTGCGTCCAGCATAGATGGGAAAACAAGCGAGCAAACCGCCAGAACTGCTCTTTTAACATGCATCCTGGACAGAAAAACACCACAGTATGACCGAGACACAGCTTGAATTCAGCAAACTGAAGTTGACTTTTCAAGATAATCAATTATATAAGCTCTCCATAAGTTTAAACACTTAATAAATAAGCGTCTGAACACACAAGCAGATGACCAGGATTAACATTATGTGTCGTATGCAGGAGAAAACCAGCATCAGCATCCTCACGTAAAACAAATAAATGACTGAAAGAAACTTCCTATAGGAATAAAAAATATTCTGATGCTTTAAAATATTCTGCACAGAAACAAAAAAACAGACGTCTTAGCGTTAATATGTGGTGTTTCAGTTGACCAGGAAAAATAGTAAATGTTCCAGCTTGTAATATTTCTCTCAAATGAGGGAAATGTGGTGGGCAGGGGGAGGTTAATATGCTGAACTCATAGTAACTTATATAACTACTATTAATTCATGTATTTTACTTCAGTTTTCTGTTTTTCCTAATAAATAGAGTGAAATATAAATTAATCAAATATCCAGTTAAACTGCCAATCAGTGATGAAACGTCTCCATCTGCTGGCAAAACAGTTCAACCACACCTGAACACATGCAGGAGGAAATAAAACCTCCATTTACTCCATTCATCAACTTCCCAGAGACACTGATTACTTCCATCACACCAGTAAAGTCTAAAATGTGAGTTAAGAGACAACATGAACAGGTCAGTCAGAATGATTTGTTGATAAATCTTCCCAAACACACTCTTTGTCCATATATGGTAATGATGTACCTGTTCAGAAATCACCTGGAAACTGATCGTGTTCCTCAGCGTGACAGAGACGAAAAATACTTTTAACATAAAAAAACAAAAAAAACAAAGCTAACTGCAGCGCTTAAGAAGAACAACCAAGTTGTCAGTTATTTGTGAAAAGCTTTTTCATGTGCCTGACTGATTCATAGGCCAGGACTTAAAAAAAAACAAACAAAAACAAACAAAATAAACATTCGACTCGTATTAGCCTTAACATGATAATATAAACCCAAAGAAGAAAATATTATGTTATATTAGCATTAACAAGATCATTTAAACTGCTATTTTAGCCAAAACATCTGCTTAAATGTTAAAGTAAAAAATATAACATTAGCTGTAGTGTTCAAAATCTGTTGTTTCTATTTTAGAGTAAAATTATAACTACAGCTGCTATTCTAAATATGCAATGCTAATCTAAACATGTTAGCTTAAACTACAACTGTAGCTGTTTTATTTAGGCAAAGCAAAGTGGCTGTAGTAGCTTCGTTAGCCAAAATATGACAATATTAGATTGAATAGATGTAAGGAGACAGTTTTAAAAGTTATATGAGTCTAGGAACACAAAGTGACTTTAAATATAGCATTTGCTGCTCTATCAGACATGGAAGATAGATGTTATCTACAAAACAAGCCAACATACAACAGATGCCTAAACAGAATCAGGAAAGATTAACTTTACCAACGTTATTTTAGCTGCAACACAGCATAAACAGATACCATGAGCTGCTATGTTAGTACTAGCTGCTAAGTTAAAGCAGAATTAAGTTTTTTTCCCCCAAATATGATAACTTTAGGCTAAACAAGATGATGATTTTTAGCTGCTATGTTAGCTTAGAGCCTGTTTTTATGCTGGTATGATTCATAGGTTAAAGCTGAAAACAGTAATAAAAACTCACATCATAGTACTATATAGGCTAACCACATAATTATGGCAGCTGTTTTGTCCATAATATGTGTATAACAATATGACCTGTTTATATAAATAGCATTAGCTACAGGATTAGTTTGTTCTTTCAGTTTTAGCATAAAAAGATAATAGTTGCTATTTTAGTCTAAAAATAATGTTATTCTAGACATGATATTATATTAAACGAGATTTCTGTTATAATAATGTTAGCATAAATAAGATGTTAACTATATTTACTGTGTTAACAGCTTTTAGTCAAAGAAGAGAACATTACTACGTCTGCTCCTATAATCGCATGAACATAGAATGTTAGCTAATTCATTAGCCTAAACTGTATCAGAGACTGGATTACTTTTACCAGTGTTATATTAGCTGCAACATTAGCATAAACAAGACAACATGAGCTTTTAAAACAGAATAAAGTTAGTAAATACATTAGTTAGTCTTTACAATATGATGTTTTAAACTATGTTTGTCAAAAGAAAAGATAACTAAAGTCTCAAAATAACCTACTATGCTAGCTCAGGAACTGTTTTCATGCTTGAATGATTCATAAGTTAGAGTTATATGGCATAAAGAACTCTCCTCTGAAAATGTCCAGCTACTGGGACGGGACTGCAAATGAGGGAAAAAAACAAATTATCCAAAGAAAAACTTTAAAAACCTTCAGAAAACTGGTGAACCACACCACTTTAATAGATTAAGCATCCTAAGCATCCATTAGAAGTCATTCCAAGAGAGGAAACTCATTTTTCCCTGAAATGATCCAGATTCTCTGGAAACTGAAGGACTTATAAGAATCATCCACCTGAAGAGTTTAAAAGGAACCAGCTTTACTCACGTCGAAAAAGGTTCCGGCATTCTCCAGGATGAGTTGACTGGAGTCTGGTTTGTTCTTGCAGTAATCCACATATATGTGAAACTTGTCAGCCTGGAGAACCAGAAAAGAAGAGGAGATGTGTCAAATATTAAATAAAAAACATTTCCCCAGGGATTCTAGTTTTCATCCAGGATCTTACCCAGGTGACGAAGCAGTGACCAACATCCTCTGGAAGCTGCTCGTAGTTCACCAACTCCTTCAGGAAAATACTGCAAAGACAGTTCTACGGTTAAAAATCCCGCAGAAAAACACGAAGTGATGGACATTTTCAATTCTTTTTTTCAACCTGAAAACCAAAAATCTACTTTCTTTTCTGTTAAATGTCTGTCAGGTGCTACTTCAGGAACGCCTGCAACAATCTGCTCCTCACTCACTTGCTGTGGAAGTCGTAGATGTCCTGCATGTTTCCAAAAATCGTTTGCTCCTTGTTGGCGATGCCAGAAGGGATCTCCTCCACGCCGCTGGTCATCTCCCACAGGTATGTCTGTCACACAGAGGTGTTAGTCAGCAGGTGAACCGCTAAGGAACCTGAAGAGAAACCCACTTTCCTCACCTCCAGACACTCCTGCAGGTCTCGGACGTACGTCTTCTCCGTCTGCAGCAGCTCTGCCATGATGAACCTGAGAGAGAGCGTCGGGAAAGCTGGTTGAAACGTGCAGCTAATAAAAACCAGATAATTTTCTTGAGCTGGATGAAAGCCAGAAAGTTGTGTAATTCAGGTGAACCAGTCTCCATCAAATCAAACCACTCATGAATTTACGCTAGCATCATCTTCACTAGTTATTATGTTAGCAGCGTTAGCTATGTTCGATAGAGAACATTTTCAAAACTTGGCTTTAATGCTAGCTAATGTTAGCTGGATGGTTCCCACGGCAACCAAAGTCACACTACAGTGGGTTAATTAGCGTTACAATTTAACGCTCAGTCCGAACGTTTCCTAAACCTCCTCTCTTGTACTCACTCCTTCTTCCTGGCGGACTTCCTCTTCTCCTCGTTGATCTCGTGGTTGGGGTCGCGCAGTTTGACCTCGGGGTCGTCTGTCAGGCTGGCGGGGATGATGTCCAACTCCAGATCTTTGTTGTCCTGTAGATAGGAAGAAACTCGTCCTCAGTGAAAGTCTCCAACTTCCCCTCAGCAACACCTGAATCCAGGCTTTTACCTCGGAGCTGACTCCCAGGCTCCTCTCCAGGCTCTCTTGATATTTGGCCATGCGAAGTGAAAAGTCGCGGTAGCGGCGGTCCACCGTGCTGACCCAGCGCTTCAGCTCCGACACGTGGGCGTGGCCTTTCTCCACCAGGTTGTCCGCCAGCTGGATCAGCAGCTTCACCTTCTCCTTGGTTTGCTAGACGGGGAAGTCGTCACACAGTCGAGTTATTTTCAGATAATCCACCGAACATGGCCGCTAAGGGCCGACGAAAAAGTGAGACTGAACAACATGATGACACCCGACTCCACGTGAGGAGCAGCGAACAGACCTTGGCAGAGAGCCTGAAGTGATGGTAGTCATTGAGGAGGTGCTGAGTTTCCTCACTGCTCTCTCCAGGTGAGGTATGTGTGGCCAGGTAAACCTCACCTGTCTCCTGGATCCAATCCAAAGCCTGCAGCCAAACAAAAACACACAAATTCAACTCCACACATTTAGCCATGTAGGTATGAAGACGACTTGCTAAAGCTCAAACTGAGCATCAGAATGAGGAGGAAGGTTAAAAGAGCCTGGGAACAGGACTTAGGTATCATTATATCAGGCGAGGTTTGGGCTGGTGCACTTAAACGAGTCCATTCATCCTCCTTTTGTGCCTGCCATCAGCCGATTCAATTTAAAATTGTGCATGGGGGACACATCTCTAAGGCCAAACTGTCTTCTATGTATCCTGATGTTAGCTCACTGTGCACCAGATGTGGTCTGATGGAGGCCTCCCTCGGCCACATGTTCTGGTCCTGCCCACGCTTGGGCTCTTTTCGGAGGACTGTTTTTAGCACATTATCTCAACTGGTCAATTTCAGATTGGAACTGAACCCCATAGCAGCCCTTTTTGGGGTCTTTGAAAACCAAATGCATCTCAATGCTTCCAAAAAAAATGTTTTGGCTTTTGCCTTGCTTCTGGCACACCGTGCTATCTTACTGAAATGGAAGGATGCCTGCCCTCCCTCTCATACACAGTGGCTGCAGGACACGCAGTCAGCAGACAGACGGGATGATTTCAGCCTCAGTTGCCAGATTATATTATGATGTAAAATGAATAAACTTTGTAGAAATAACACACAGATCAGCAGTGACCAAGCCTTTTCTCATCTGCACATCATTCTCTCACATCTGAAACACACACAAACACACACACTGTGTACATATTTACAGTTTTTGCTAATTGTGAGTCTTAAGCTTGCACACAGGTTCATATTAATATGCATGGCTGCATTGCAAAACCAGGAATTTATTTAGATTTAAAGAAAAAGAAGTCGGCCGAGTACGTATCCCAGTGGGACGCCTCTGAAACAAACTCACAACAGAAACTATTTACATATTTTTCCTCGTTTCCACTTATTTCTGCTACTATTTACCTGCTATCCTCACAAACAAACGGACTATTTACATACGAAAGGCAGCATAAATGGGCCTTATAACTTTCTACCACAAGACTGCTTTATCATTAAAACAGTTTGATTTTATCTAGAATTGTTATTTTGTTAAAGTCGTCCATAGACTGCACAAGTTTAAAGCGAAGCTGGTAAAATTTAAACCAGATTTGGACTGGTTTAAAGACTGCAATATTTGGCATTGCACCACATATTTTCAGCAGTCAGAAATATAAAGTAATAATTACTTTTGCCACACTTACTGCTTGCAGGCTTGTACTGCTTAAGAGGGAGGAAAAGGACCCTTCGTCTTTTAAATGATGGTTTGTTGATCTTTTCCGTCATTTTACACTGGAGAAAATAAGCTACTTTCTAAGAGGCTGCGTCAATAAGTTCTTCAATATCTGGCAACCTATTCTGGATCAGATTAAAAAGGTGGATCCCTCGTTTATTTTACATGAGTAACTTAATCTTTAAATGATTGTTTCTGGAATTTACTTTCCGGTGCAACAGGGTGGGATTGTTCTGGGGAGTTACGATATTAAAATATATGACTGGATTGTATTTTCTTACTAATTTTTCAAGGAAAAACTTTGAACAAAAACAGAAAAGTTATTTTGGGCTTATTATGTAATATAAGATGTCTCAGTAGTTTCCATTCCTGCTGAAAGTGTTTTCCTTTTTCTCTTAAAGGAAGTTTCAAACAAACCAGAGGTTCCTGCCTTCCAGCTGTTCATGCTCGACCAACACTCAGTCACCTGTTTGGCGCTGCGTTCAAAGACCAGGTACTGCTGACACTGGTCAAGTCTTCGTTTCTTCAACGTCCAGAAGTGAAGCACTCTGTTCTCCCTCTGTAGCAGCTCATTCAGGATGGCTGCGAACAGAAACCCGGCGGACACTTTAAACTCCCGTCTGAGGAAACATCTGCAGAGGGTTCATGGTCTCTGCTGCATCTCACCTTTAACCTGCTGCTCCGGTCCTCTGGCGTGGCCTGCAGCTCCAGGTGTGCTCACATTGTTCCGGTGAATGTACTTCAGAAACACCTCAGCGTTCCTCCGAGCCAGCGTGCACGCCTGAAACACCGCAACACACACATTTTCAGCATTTCCATTCAGATCCCGAGCCAAGACCAAAGCCAGTTTTCTACGCCACCTTCAGGAAGGCCTCTTTCTGCTCCAGATGTTTGCTGATCAGAGGCAGCAGGTGGTCGCTGTCCACCGAACTTCCCAGCTTGTCGTGGCTTCCGCACCAGTCTTCATCCCGGCGGTATTCCTGCTCCAGGCTCTCCAACACACTGCACACCTGCACACATATCAACACAGTTGCTCTGAGTTTTTGGACTCGGGAAGAAAATCGTCACGAGCGCCTCAACCCCTGGACTGTTACCACTTTCATATGCCTGGGTATTACCCGTAGACTGCATATGAAAGATGGGCGGAGCCTCCGTGACGTCACTGTGGCGGTTTCTGAAGAGCTGATTTAAAGCTCAATGGGCGGTTCCTACCATCGCCATCTTGGCAGCATCACAAGCTAACCCGGAGCTAATCAGTAATCGGAGAAAGGCAAGCTAAAGCTAAACTCGTGCTGTTAGCTCCAAGTTGCCTGTAGCTAACAGCTAACCAGTAATCAGAGGTAGGCAAGCTAAAGCTAAACACGTGTCATTAGCTCCAAGTTGCCTGTAGCTAACAGCTAACCAGTAATCAGAGGTAGGCAAGCTAAAACTAAACGCGTGTCATTAGCTCCAAGTTGCCTGTAGCTAACAGCTAACCTGAAGCTAACAGGAGCTAACCAGCTAATGGAAGCTGCCTTATAGCTAAGGCTTGCTTTTAGCTCCATGCTAGCAGGTGCTAAGAGCTAACCAAGCTAATACTAATACTGCTTGGGAAGAATGAACCGTGGACCAAACAATCTTTATAAGGAAAAGCAGTTATTAGAATTATGAAAACTAAGATATCGTGTGAATTTGTGGCTTGTTTTGGCTCAGAAGTTTGAGTATTAGTATATTAGTTTTGCCCTAATAATTTTGTCATAGAGCTTGTGGGGCCTGTTAGCACTTAAATTTTAAATCCCTATGCGGCAGCTGCTTTTCAGCTATATGACGCCTCAAACTGTGTGTGTGATGACGGGAGGCGCACTTGCTCCGACGTCTTGTAGAAGGCCACGGAGGCGTTGACCAGTTTCAGGCGGTCTTCCATTTTCAGCATCAGCTGCTGCCAGTGAACGGCCACCTTCTCAGCGCAGCTCCGGATCGCCTCCGGATCGTAGTGACCGGCCTGCAGCATCATCTGGGAGCAGAAGGAGGAAACAAGCATGGATGCAAGGTGAGAGGAGATGCGGTTCTTTATGTGTCACAAAGAAATAATACAAAAATGCATGGATATTGGTAATTAAAAAAAAAACAAATTAATGCGATTTGTCAAGTTCCAGAAGTTAAAAAACTGTTGAGTTGATAATAGTATTACACATAATACGCCATGATATGGTGAGTTTAGAGGGACATTTGGAGAAACGTAGATCTACCTCAGCTTTCTGCTGGACCTGCAGCGCGCTCTGATGAGTTTTCTGGAGAGAGTTGGCATGGAAGAGCGACTGGAAGAGAGATCAGTACCATCATCAATCAGTAAATACAATCAATTTAGCTTTCTTCAACTGCTGCTGGGCATATGAAGCAAACCTCAGCCTGCAGCTCATCAGCTGCTAGCTACCAGCTAACCAACAATTCCTCCCTTACTTTGTTCATTCATTAGTGTCATTCTCAAAATAAACCTGTTTACTAACCTGGGTTACAAACAACCACAATTATCACAATGTTTCAACAAAAAGCATCAAATTAAAGCAAAGTACCAAAACAATCTTTCTATTTTCCTGAAAATAGTTTAAACTTCCATAATGTTCCAAGAATTAGTTAAAGGAACACTGATAAGTATTTTCCCTGATACAAGAATGTTTGGGGTATTGATCCCATCTTGGTTCTTCATGTTCATTTCTCTTATTGTGGTGTGTGTTCATCTGGTTATGTACTTAAGCAGCTGGTCGCATCTGTGTTACATCATTCTGACAGAAGATAAGGGACTTATGTCGCACTGAGAAAACACACAGATATATTACATTCATTCAACATGTGTGTGTGTGTGTGTGTGTACGTGTGTGTATGTACGCATGTGTGTGTATTTAAACATCTGTTAGCTCTCAAAATCAGAAAGAAAAAAAAATCAAACACTGTTACTTGTTTTTATATGTTTCTGGGGTCCGAGGACATGGACAGCACTTGTGGGGTCCTGCAGTTTTGTGGGGACCAGACATGTAAAAAGTGTTTTTGTCCTTCATTTAGATCCACTTTAGCAGAAAACAAACCAACAAAACAACCTTCCCAAAAGGAAACAACACACAGAACACTCTTAATATTCAGTAGGTACGAGCATGTAGGCTACAACGTTTGTGGCCGACAAATCGGCACTTCAAAGTCTGCAGAGCCTGAATTGAGACACAGCTAATGCAGCAGCTAGTCTTCCTGGGGTCTATATTTACTAAACAAACATAACAGAATACAAACAAGCAAGACAATGACACCTGAAAACTGATCAAAATGACTGTTGCTGCTGATACAACCATGAAAAGCTTAAACGTGTGTGCATGACAGTACATGTGCTTATCTGCTACCATTCAAACTGAAACTCATTATATTGATTGTTGCTCAGAACGGAAAGCCTGTTGTGCGCAGCAGGAATGAGGATGCTTGTGTATGTGTGTGTCGGAGCACACCTCGATGGCCATCTGGAACTGTTCGTGCTCCCTCTGTAGCTGCTCAGCCTCGGACAGCGAGCTGGCATTCACCATGCTGGCATTCAACATGGACTCGCCATTCCGGATCCAACCCAACACCTGCAGGACAACACGAGCATCACATGATACGTACAAACTATCCACTATTAACAGCTTAGAGAGTTGATGATAGTCCTGATGATAAATCTGAAAGTCTGGATTTATTTCAGTAATTCATTTTTGCCTCTTTTAATTTCATGTACTTATGATGGAAAAAATAAATCCTTCCTGCCAAACCCGACTTGGACAATGGAGCTACCAGTTCTCACCAAGAGGTGGCGCAGTTGCATCATTTACAGGATTTTAAACCATTAACTTCCGTTTTAAAGCACATTATAACATCTACTGGAATGAAAAAAATAATACTTTCAGACATATTCAGACATCAGATAAAAGCCTGGTTATGTTCAGATGTTAACATTTGATCTTTATTGATCCACTGTGGAAATTCTTCTGATATCTGAGCACTGCACTGCATACAGGCACCAGAGAGGAAGAGTTGCTGCAGGAATCAAGATTTACCTGCATGCAGTGGGTAGAAACAAAACATAAAATGATTTATCTCATGAGTTGGTGCAGAAGCAGTTTGACTTGTTACAGAAAACAGTTAAGGAGCAACCAGTTAGGAATGAAAATAAAGTTTGATTTCAATAAAAATAAAATGTAATTTAATATTTTTATTAAATAAAAATATGGGGGAAAAAAATAATATATATATTTATATATACACACTGTATTTATATATATATATATATATATATATATATATATATATATATATATATATATATATATATATATATATATATATGTATATATATGTATATATATATGTATATATATATATATATATATACTGTATATATGAAAATATAATGATTCTATATTTTATTTCATTTAATGTCTAATTTTATTTGAACTAATTTCAATTATTTTTTCATTGACTATAATTTTTTTAATTAAATATCATAATTCATTCTATTTAATTTATTTCATGAATATGATTTTATATTTAATAGTACTACTATTCATTTTATTTAAATTCAGTTTAAAATTCAATTCCATTCAATACTATTTCCTTTAATTTAATAATTAATTCTATTTATTTCATATTTTGGATAATTTTAATACATTTTACTTCATTGAATTTATTTAAATTCAGTTATGGATTTATTCTATTTAATCTGACTGGTTTACATTTACTTGTTTTAAATTTCATATTTTTTTAAAAAAATAATTTGATTTTCTTTTATTTAATATCAGAATCCATTCTGTTTCATTGATTCAGTGTATTTCATATTTTATTAAATTTATGTTACTTTAATTGTAATGAATTTAAATACTTTTTACTGCAATTGAGTCCATTTCCTTTTATGTCATATTAAATTTAACATACAATTTAATTTAATGTAATTACTTTGTGTTTGCTAATTAATGGATTTATTATTTATGTGGTTGCTCTTTGTGCACCGAATGTTTCCTCTGGTTCCTGCTTTGTTTAATCAGGAATCAAACCAGAAGAAAAACAACTTTAACTTGAATAAAAATGCAAAGAAAACTTCTATTTTCTCTTGTTGTTAAGGAACCTTCGTTTGTTCTACTGAGTTCTAGGATCAGAGATAATATTAATTGATCATTAATAAATCAGCTAAAAGACGTGTATAATTTGTCTGCATGTTAGAGTCTGTGTATGACTAAACCTTTTCAGATCTACATTAGCTCTTCTATCTTTAACATAAGAGTTGTGTGTGTGTGTGTGTGTGTGTGTGTGTGTGTGTGATTAGCATGTAAACCTCATTCATTATTCAGCTGCATCAATCTGCAGCATTGAGCTTCATGTCTGTTGTTCTTGTCGATCGTCCAACATGGAGGATTTTCAGCTTTGCTTCCAGTAATAACATCCAGTCCATCTCTCCGTGTGGAGGCTCCACATTATTTCCTTTTTAGGCTTTTCTTTCCCCATCCTCTCAGGCTCTCAGTATTCTGCAGTTACAGACCCGGGATCAGCCGCTGTTTACCTGTTTCACTTCGGCCTGTAGGTGGCGCAGCTGCAGGTTCTGCTCCAGCCGTGTGTGTGTGTGCTGAGCGCTGAGATCCACTTCCTGCTGCTTCTCGTGCAAGAACTCCAGCAGCTCCTGGACCTGCGAGGCCAGGTCCATGTCCTTCTCCCCGGTCAGCTCGATCCCTGATCCACAGAGACATCAAATTAGCCAATCAGGTGGCAGCAAACATCTGACACCATAAAAATACACAGGGTCAAAATGATGATGCATTCCTCATTTGTTTCAATTGTATTTAATCTCAAAATTAGGGGCGCATAATTAGTGGTGTGTCCCTTTGATTGACAAGTATCCCACATCCTGCGATAAGAAGGCAGACTGTAGCACAACGTGGCTTTTAGCCCGCTAACAGCTAAACTTAGCTTTAGGCCACCGACATCCAGTTTGCACCCGTAAGCTACAGGTTAGCTCCTGTAGCTAAAGCTTAGCTCAGCTAGCTCTAAGCTAGTAGCTACTCAGAACAAACAGCATGTCTTAGCTTTAGCCCGCCTACCTCCGTTAGCTGGTTAGCTCCTCTTAGCTACAGGTTAGCTCCTGTAGCCACAGGCTAGCTCAGCTAGCTCTAAGCTACAGGCATCTCGGGGTTTCATTGCGTTTCAATCGTCCACCTGCCCACTTTTTGTCTTTTCCTGGAGAGACGACATGCGTCATGCTGCTGAGATGGTGATGGTCGGAACCGCCCACCGAGCTTCCATTTAGCTCTTCAGATACCAGCGGGTGAGCTCGCCGAGGCTCTCCCTACGGTCATACCTGAAGCTTGAACCTCCATGATGTACTGGTGCAGGTCCTGTCCCTGCTGCATCACTTCGTAGGTCATGTTGTTCATGGCCGCCTTCCTCTCGGCGTGTCGCTTCAGACGCTGTTCGGCCAGGCTGATGTCCTCCGTGCTGCCAGAGGAGGCGCCGATGCTTCCCCCGCTGCCGCTGCTGCTGCTGCAGCCCCCAGACCGGCTGGCGTCGCTCAGCTGGCGAGACAGATCCTCGTTCCAGGAATCCAACTCTGCCGTCACCTGACAGAGCAGCGACGAGAAACAAGCAGAAGATTCAGAGAGGACTGTCTCAGAATGTCTCTGAGCAGAACCCGGGTTCAGATCCGGGTCAAACCCCGGTTCAGATCCGAGTCAGGGGTCTCTGCAAGGCGCCAGGTTCTCTAACCTCGATGGTATACTGCTCAAAGATGCGCAGCTGCAGGAAAATGTCCAGCTTGATTTTGCGTTCGTGGAACAGCTCCTCCATTTGGCCCTGGGCCTCGTCCAGCTGCTGCAGCACCCCCTGGATGTGAGCGATGGAACTGCAGTGTGGCGTTTTATTGGTCGACATGGCTGCGTCCCTGCAGGAGACAAAATAACAGTTTTCACCAGAAGATCGACATAAAGGACCGGTTTCAGTCAGGAAACAGGAAAACAGGATATCACAGGCTGGGCGTCCACTTCCACCAAATTTTGGTCTCTTCCACAAAGTCTCCAGCAACCAGACTGTCGCGTTTTCCCACAATGGGAAGTTGTTCATGTTGTTGTGCAGTAATATTTATATTGTCACGGTGACAGTCATGTTTTACTAGATTTTGGAGAAAGAACACCTCATTTCCCACTGGCGGGAAAATGCACCAATCAGTTGCCTCCAGGCGGACATGCCCACATGGATAGTCCAGTTACCAGACCAGGTACCAGACCAGTTACCAGACCTTGTACCAGACCAGTTACCAGACCAGAGTCCAGACCAGTTACCAGACCTTGTACCAGACCAGTTACCAGACCAGAGTCCAGACCAGTTACCAGACCAGGTACCAGACCAGTTACCAGACCAGTTACCAGACCTTGTACCAGACCAGTTACCAGACCAGAGTCCAGACCAGTTACCAGACCAGGTACCAGACCAGTTACCAGACCAGTTACCAGACCAGAGTCCAGACCAGTTACCAAGACCAGTTACCAGACCTTGTACCAGACCAGTTACCAGACCAGAGTCCAGACCAGTTACCAGACCAGGTACCAGACCAGTTACCAGACCAGTTACCAGACCTTGTACCAGACCAGTTACCAGACCAGAGTCCAGACCAGTTACCAGACCAGTTACCAGACCAGTTACCAGACCAGTTACCAGACCAGAGTCCAGACCAGTTACCAGACCAGTTACCAGACCAGAGTCCAGACCAGTTACCAGACCAGAGTCCAGACCAGTTACCAGACCAGGTACCAGACCAGTTACCAGACCAGAGTCCAGACCAGAGTCCAGACCAGGTACCAGACCAGGTACCAGACCAGGTACCAGACCAGAGTCCAGACCAGGTACCAGACCAGGTACCAGACCAGGTACCAGACCAGAGTCCAGACCAGTTACCAGACCAGAGTCCAGACCAGGTACCAGACCAGTTACCAGACCAGGTACCAGACCAGGTACCAGACCAGAGTCCAGACCAGTTACCAGACCAGAGTCCAGACCAGTTACCAGACCAGAGTCCAGACCAGTTACCAGACCAGGTACCAGACCTTGTACCAGACCAGTTACCAGACCAGGTACCAGACCAGTTACCAGACCAGTTACCAGACCAGGTACCAGACCAGAGTCCAGACCAGTTACCAGACCAGAGTCCAGACCAGTTACCAGACCAGGTACCAGACCAGGTACCAGACCAGAGTCCAGACCAGTTACCAGACCAGAGTCCAGACCAGGTACCAGACCAGTTACCAGACCAGGTACCAGACCAGTTACCAGACCAGGTACCAGACCAGTTACCAGACCAGAGTCCAGACCAGTTACCAGACCAGGTACCAGACCAGGTACCAGACCAGTTACCAGACCAGTTACCAGACCAGAGTCCAGACCAGTTACCAAGACCAGTTACCAGACCTTGTACCAGACCAGTTACCAGACCAGAGTCCAGACCAGTTACCAGACCAGGTACCAGACCAGTTACCAGACCAGTTACCAGACCTTGTACCAGACCAGTTACCAGACCAGAGTCCAGACCAGTTACCAGACCAGGTACCAGACCAGTTACCAGACCAGTTACCAGACCAGAGTCCAGACCAGTTACCAGACCAGTTACCAGACCAGAGTCCAGACCAGTTACCAGACCAGAGTCCAGACCAGTTACCAGACCAGGTACCAGACCAGTTACCAGACCAGAGTCCAGACCAGAGTCCAGACCAGAGTCCAGACCAGGTACCAGACCTTGTACCAGACCAGGTACCAGACCAGGTACCAGACCAGTTACCAGACCAGAGTCCAGACCAGTTACCAGACCAGGTACCAGACCAGAGTCCAGACCAGTTACCAGACCAGAGTCCAGACCAGGTACCAGACCAGTTACCAGACCAGGTACCAGACCAGGTACCAGACCAGAGTCCAGACCAGTTACCAGACCAGAGTCCAGACCAGTTACCAGACCAGGTACCAGACCAGTTACCAGACCAGGTACCAGACCAGTTACCAGACCAGTTACCAGACCAGGTACCAGACCAGAGTCCAGACCAGTTACCAGACCAGAGTCCAGACCAGTTACCAGACCAGGTACCAGACCAGAGTCCAGACCAGTTACCAGACCAGAGTCCAGACCAGGTACCAGACCAGTTACCAGACCAGAGTCCAGACCAGGTACCAGACCAGGTACCAGACCAGTTACCAGACCAGAGTCCAGACCAGTTACCATACCAGGTACCAGACCAGTTACCAGACCAGTTACCAGACCTTGTACCAGACCAGTTACCAGACCAGAGTCCAGACCAGTTACCAGACCAGGTACCAGACCAGTTACCAGACCAGTTACCAGACCAGAGTCCAGACCAGTTACCAGACCAGTTACCAGACCAGAGTCCAGACCAGTTACCAGACCAGAGTCCAGACCAGTTACCAGACCAGGTACCAGACCAGTTACCAGACCAGTTACCAGACCAGAGTCCAGACCAGAGTCCAGACCAGGTACCAGACCTTGTACCAGACCAGGTACCAGACCAGGTACCAGACCAGTTACCAGACCAGAGTCCAGACCAGTTACCAGACCAGGTACCAGACCAGGTACCAGACCAGAGTCCAGACCAGTTACCAGACCAGAGTCCAGACCAGGTACCAGACCAGTTACCAGACCAGGTACCAGACCAGGTACCAGACCAGAGTCCAGACCAGTTACCAGACCAGAGTCCAGACCAGTTACCAGACCAGAGTCCAGACCAGTTACCAGACCAGGTACCAGACCTTGTACCAGACCAGTTACCAGACCAGGTACCAGACCAGTTACCAGACCAGTTACCAGACCAGGTACCAGACCAGAGTCCAGACCAGTTACCAGACCAGAGTCCAGACCAGTTACCAGACCAGGTACCAGACCAGGTACCAGACCAGAGTCCAGACCAGTTACCAGACCAGAGTCCAGACCAGGTACCAGACCAGTTACCAGACCAGGTACCAGACCAGTTACCAGACCAGGTACCAGACCAGTTACCAGACCAGAGTCCAGACCAGTTACCAGACCAGGTACCAGACCAGGTACCAGACCAGTTACCAGACCAGTTACCAGACCAGAGTCCAGACCAGTTACCAAGACCAGTTACCAGACCTTGTACCAGACCAGTTACCAGACCAGAGTCCAGACCAGTTACCAGACCAGGTACCAGACCAGTTACCAGACCAGTTACCAGACCTTGTACCAGACCAGTTACCAGACCAGAGTCCAGACCAGTTACCAGACCAGGTACCAGACCAGTTACCAGACCAGTTACCAGACCAGAGTCCAGACCAGTTACCAGACCAGTTACCAGACCAGAGTCCAGACCAGTTACCAGACCAGAGTCCAGACCAGTTACCAGACCAGGTACCAGACCAGTTACCAGACCAGAGTCCAGACCAGAGTCCAGACCAGGTACCAGACCTTGTACCAGACCAGGTACCAGACCAGGTACCAGACCAGTTACCAGACCAGAGTCCAGACCAGTTACCAGACCAGGTACCAGACCAGAGTCCAGACCAGTTACCAGACCAGAGTCCAGACCAGGTACCAGACCAGTTACCAGACCAGGTACCAGACCAGGTACCAGACCAGAGTCCAAACCAGTTACCAGACCAGAGTCCAGACCAGTTACCAGACCAGGTACCAGACCAGTTACCAGACCAGGTACCAGACCAGTTACCAGACCAGTTACCAGACCAGGTACCAGACCAGAGTCCAGACCAGTTACCAGACCAGAGTCCAGACCAGTTACCAGACCAGGTACCAGACCAGAGTCCAGACCAGTTACCAGACCAGAGTCCAGACCAGGTACCAGACCAGTTACCAGACCAGAGTCCAGACCAGGTACCAGACCAGGTACCAGACCAGTTACCAGACCAGAGTCCAGACCAGTTACCATATCAGGTACCAGACCAGTTACCAGACCAGTTACCAGACCAGAGTCCAGACCAGTTACCAGACCAGGTACCAGACCAGAGTCCAGACCAATTACCAGACCAGAGTCCAGGTACCAGACTAGGTACCAGACCTTGTACCAGACCAGTTACCAGACCAGGTACCAGACCAGGTACCAGACCAGAGTCCAGACCAGTTACCAGACCGGGTACCAGACCAGGTACCAGACCAGTTACCAGACCAGAGACCAGGTACCAGACTAGGTACCAGACCTTGTACCAGACCAGTTACCAGACCAGGTACCAGACCAGTTACCAGACCAGAGTCCAGACCAGGTACCAGACCTTGTACCAGACCAGTTACCAGACCAGTTACCAGACCTTGTACCAGACCAGAGTCCAGACCAGTTACTAGACCAGTTACCAGACCAGAGTCCAGACCAGGTACCAGACCAGAGTCCAGACCAGTTACCAGACCAGAGTCCAGACCAGTTACCAGACCAGTTACCAGACCAGGTACCAGACCAGAGTCCAGACCAGTTACCAGACCAGAGTCCAGACCAGTTACCAGACCAGAGTCCAGACCAGGTACCAGACCAGAGTCCAGACCAGGTACCAGACCAGTTACCAGACCAGAGTCCAGACCAGTTACCAGACCAGAGTCCAGGTACCAGACTAGGTACCAGACCTTGTACCAGACCAGTTACCAGACCAGGTACCAGACCAGGTACCAGACCAGAGTCCAGACCAGTTACCAGACCGGGTACCAGACCAGAGTCCAGACCAGTTACCAGACCAGAGACCAGGTACCAGACTAGGTACCAGACCTTGTACCAGACCAGTTACCAGACCAGGTACCAGACCAGTTACCAGACCAGAGTCCAGACCAGGTACCAGACCTTGTACCAGACCAGTTACCAGACCAGTTACCAGACCTTGTACCAGACCAGAGTCCAGACCAGTTACCAGACCAGTTACCAGACCAGAGTCCAGACCAGGTACCAGACCAGAGTCCAGACCAGTTACCAGACCAGAGTCCAGACCAGTTACCAGACCAGTTACCAGACCAGGTACCAGACCAGAGTCCAGACCAGTTACCAGACCAGAGTCCAGACCAGTTACCAGACCAGAGTCCAGACCAGTTACCAGACCAGAGTCCAGACCAGGTACCAGACCAGTTACCAGACCAGAGTCCAGACCAGTTACCAGACCAGTTACCAGACCAGAGTCCAGACCAGTTACCAGACCAGAGTCCAGACCAGTTACCAGACCAGTTACCAGACCAGGTACCAGACCAGAGTCCAGACCAGTTACCAGACCAGAGTCCAGACCAGTTACCAGACCAGAGTCCAGACCAGGTACCAGACCAGTTACCAGACCAGGTACCAGACCAGGTACCAGACCAGGTACCACACCAGAGTCCAGACCAGTTACCAGACCAGGTACCAGACGGTGAGTAAAGTTGGTTCGTACCTGAGCTGCTGCATGAGTTCCTCTCCCTCTTTAATCACATTGAGCGTTGCCTCCAGCGTGGCCGTCTGCTGCTGCTGAAACTGCTGGATGAGAGTCTGGGCCGAGTCCACAGAGTCGCAGCACACATCGTCCAGCAGCTGCTTCTGCAGTTCCTCCATCCAGGACCACAGCTGTGAACATGGACGTCAGAAATCACCGCGACAGCTCCGCAGCAGGGAGTCAAGATCCCGTCTTTGTAGAATAAGTCGCAGTCTAAAGGCCCATTTCTGCTCCCTTACGGATGTAAACAGACTTCAAACACCACACGCACCGGATGCTTCCATGCATCTTTTACGTTGCCATGGTTACAAAGTGGGTTAATCCCCTCGCGGGCAGGGAAGAGTTCAGAGTTTCCTTCTGCATTTTTACCATAGACTGAATATAGAGATGGGCGGAGCCTCTGTGACGTCTCCTGTAAGTTTCTGAAGAGCTGAATTGAAGCTCGGTGGGCGGTTCCTACCGTAGCCATCTTGGCAGGGACATGCGCGTCGTCTCTCTCAGAAACTACAAATATGGGCAAAGAGGTGGAGTTGAGAGGGGGGCTGTGAGCGTCATGGTGGATGACTGACATCGAGCGAACTCCGAGCTTTCTGTAGCTAAAAGCTAACCGAGCTAACCCGGAGATAACAGGAGCTAACCAGCTAACGGAGGTAAGCGGGCTAAAGCTAAGTCACGTTGTTAACCGGCTAAAAACCTCAGTTGTTCTACGTTCTTCTGACTTGAAGCAGGAGATAGGGTACCTGTCAATCAAAAGGACACGCCCCTAAATATGCCGAACTTCGAGATTAAATTACTTTTAAACGGGCGAGGTAGAAAAAAATTCACTCCCCCCACAGTTGTCATGAAGGTAAACCTGACCTATTAAACCTAAAATGGATTTTTGGGGATTCTATGGGGATTTGCTCTGTTTTGGAGCCCCTAGTGGATGAAGGGGGAACTGCATATACACTTCCACATAGGCTTCACTTTTAACCGCTGAAGGCTCCGTCCATCTTTCATATACGGTCTATGGTTTTTACAACTGTCCAAAAACACCACAAGAAGAAGAAAACTACAAAGTGATCTTTGCTATACTGCTTAATTCCTTCATTTGCTTAAAATTTGGCAGTTTCTGCCTGTCCTCTTTTTCGTCTGTTTTTTGTCACTTTTGTCGTGTGTAAGCTATAAAAGTAAATACTGCCCCCCGGTGGATTCCAGTGGTATTGCTGTTTTCTGCCTCGTGTCACAGATAGCTAGGCTCCTTAAAAACGGACCAAATGGCAAACATGACCCACGCAGGAGACAAAACTGTTCGACTGGCGGCGTGGAGCAGAAAGGGGCTTTCATCTACATGTGGAGTTCGCTGGGCAGCGATGTATGTCTCTAACAGACCACTATGTTTACATACGTAAGGGAGCAGATGGCATTAATTACCTAAACTTTCCATAAAAGATTTAAATCTGCAGGGAAACATCTAAAACCTGCAGGACACCGACCCTCGAGGACCGGGGAAGGAGCTGGGGACCTCAGGTCTACATGCAGGGCTGTAAAACTGTTAGAACCCCTTAAAAAGGACGATCAAGTGGTTTTTGGAGGATTTAGTTCATGGCAGTCACAAAGCTTTCAGATTTTAACACGATGAGTAATAAATGTATAGTTTATTTAGCAATGAGTTAGAAAAATGGGAATGAAAGAATAAATGAATGAATGACTGAATGAATGAATGAATAAATGAATGAATGAGACTTGGGGACCCATCCCACATGGGGAATCTGGATCGCAGTAATAAGGCGAAGAAAGAGAGACAAAGTCCAGCCCATCGGAACTAAATTTTCCCAAACATCCACCCTAAACATAAAAGTAATATAAATAAGAGGTCAGGTCGGGTAAAACTTCTTCTCTTTGTGTCAACCTGTGACCTCTGACAGGTGTGACCTGACAGGTGTGACCTGACAGGTGTGACCTCTGACAGGTGTGACCTGACAGGTGTGACCTGACAGGTGTGACCTCTGACAGGTGTGACCTCTGACAGGTGTGACCTGACAGGTGTGACCTCTGACAGGTGTGACCTCTGACAGGTGTGACCTGACAGGTGTGACCTCTGACAGGTGTGACCTGACAGGTGTGACCTCTGACAGGTGTGACCTCTGACAGGTGTGACCTGACAGGTGTGACCTGACAGGTGTGACCTCTGACAGGTGTGACCTGACAGGTGTGACCTCTGACAGGTGTGACCTGACAGGTGTGACCTGACAGGTGTGACCTCTGACAGGTGTGACCTGACAGGTGTGACCTCTGACAGGTGTGACCTGACAGGTGTGACCTCTGACAGGTGTGACCTGACAGGTGTGACCCCTGACAGTTGTGACCTCTGACAGGTGTGACCTGACAGGTGTGACCTCTGACAGGTGTGACCTGACAGGTGTGACCTCTGACAGGTGTGACCTCTGACAGGTGTGACCTGACAGGTGTGATCTCTGACAGGTGTGACCTGACAGGTGTGACCTCTGACAGGTGTGACCTGACAGGTGTGACCTGACAGGTGTGACCTCTGACAGGTGTGACCTCTGACAGGTGTGACCTCTGATAGGTGTGACCTCTGACAGGTGTGACCTGACAGGTGTGACCTGACAGGTGTGACCTCTGACAGGTGTGACCTCTGACAGGTGTGACCTGACAGGTGTGACCTCTGACAGGTGTGACCTGACAGGTGTGACCTGACAGGTGTGACCTCTGACAGGTGTGACCTGACAGGTGTGACCTGACACGTGTGACCTCTGACAGGTGTGACCTGACAGGTGTGACCTCTGACAGGTGTGACCTGACAGGTGTGACCTGACAGGTGTGACCTCTGACAGGTGTGACCTCTGACAGGTGTGACCTGACAGGTGTGACCTCTGACAGGTGTGACCTGACAGGTGTGACCTGACAGGTGTGACCTCTGACAGGTGTGACCTCTGACAGGTGTGACCTGACAGGTGTGACCTGGCAGGTGTGACCTGACAGGTGTGACCTGGCAGGTGTGACCTGACAGGTGTGACCTGGCAGGTGTGACCTGACAGGTGTGACCTGACAGGTGTGACCTGGCAGGTGTGACCTGACAGGTGTGACCTGACAGGTGTGACCTCTGACAGGTGTGACCTCTGACAGGTGTGACCTGGCAGGTGTGACCTGACAGGTGTGACCTGGCAGGTGTGACCTGACAGGTGTGACCTCTGACAGGTGTGACCTGACAGGTGTGACCTCTGACAGGTGTGACCTGACAGGTGTGACCTGACAGGTGTGACCTGGCAGGTGTGACCTGACAGGTGTGACCTCTGACAGGTGTGACCTGACAGGTGTGACCTCTGACAGGTGTGACCTGACAGGTGTGACCTGACAGGTGTGACCTGACAGGTGTGACCTCTGACAGGTGTGACCTGGCAGGTGTGACCTGACAGGTGTGACCTCTGACAGGTGTGACCTGACAGGTGTGACCTCTGACAGGTGTGACCTGACAGGTGTGACCTGACAGGTGTGACCTCTGACAGGTGTGACCTGACAGGTGTGACCTCTGACAGGTGTGACCTCTGACAGGTGTGACCTGACAGGTGTGACCTCTGACAGGTGTGACCTCTGACAGACCTAAGTAGGACCTGAACACCTGTACGGAGCGTCATGTGATGGTTTCTGTAACGGTGACCCGCACGGCGGCTGGCTGAACCACGACGACGACCCACCTCTTTGGTGTGTGTGTGGAAGGAGACCGACATATCGAGCAGCAGCTTCCTGTGCTCAACTCGACGCACAAAGTCCTGGATCCTGACCTCCAGGTGTCGCGCTGCTTTGTAGATCTCCTCCGGGTCACATTCCCCCGTCTGGGCCAGCTGCTCGGCTGCTTCCAGCAGCTTGTCTGCGTTGGTGTACGTGTTCTGGAAGGTGAAGCCGGGACATCCGTCAGCATCGTCTCTGCTGCTTACAGCTCAACAGGAAATATTTTATTTTCAATCACAGCAAGAATCAAGGCGGTTCTGAAGGAAGAAGCGGGTCAGACCCGGTGGATTGCACGTTCAAATCGACACTGTTGTCGACGTGACGCGAGCACGTCTCTAAAGAACATGAGGAAACCTTTGGAAACGTGATGTTTATTGTCATGGTTGAGCTCATTTAAAGCAGTTTTAACAGGGTCATAAATCAGGGGGGGACAGTTCCAGTCCTGCAGGAGTTTCCCTGCTGCAACACACCTGACACACATCAGACTTCCACAGAGCCAGACATCTCATAATAAACCACTGACATGAATCAGGTGTGTTGCAGCAGGGAAACGTACGAATAGATAAAGCAGCATAAAAAGCAAGCAGAAGCAAAAAATAACACACAGATCAGGGGCGACCAAGACTTTCCTTGTCTGCACATCATTCTCTCACGTCTGAAACACACTGAACCTCCTGGATGGGATAAATGCTGGAAAACCTCCGTAGATCAGCTGAAGGGACACATGCTGCATCTGACTCTGGTTTGTATAAAATTATTAGAAAAAATGCTGATTCCTTTGTTTTATTGTGATAAAACACTTTAAAGGCTCCTCATATAAAATCATTTCATTTCAGAGAAACAATCACGAAACTGATTGTAAATACAGTCTTCACTTTTAGTCCCATCATCTCAAAAGAGTTTATCACAGATTCAACGTCAGACTGTTTCCTGCTGATTGTGTGACGGAATGATTTAATGACATTTACACCCAAAAGCCAATCCTGGACAGGGATTACATCAAATTACACACAAAAACTCCTGCTCACATCATACAGAATTAATTTCAGTTCCTGCAAGTCAGCAGCAAACATTTTCTCTTTCAATAAACCTAGAAAAAAGAGATCTAATCCTGTCTGAATACTCCGGCTCAGCCGTCATCAGGAGGGCAAAAACTGGATTAGTGTCCGTCTCTGGAAAACGTGAAGGATTATCTGAAATATCATGTCAGGAAATATAATGCATCTAAAATATTTTAGGTATTTGTGAATTAACAGTAAATGAAAGAGTAAGAAAAAATAAATCATGTGTGTTATTTAAGAACACATGTTGGAGTATTTTGGTGAAAGCTCACAGTGGGGATTTTTCCCGTTAGACGGATTAGTCAGAAGATAACGACAATAATCTCCCAGGGATTATTACGCTTTGATGCACAACTGGTTTGGTTTAAGATGGGGATTATGGGAGAAAGATGACAGAACAGGGGCGTCATCCCTGTTACTTCAACATATTAGACTTTTTTTCAGTATATGCAGGAAGACATTGTTTTATAGTGCATAAAAACTCAGAGGTTAATCAATATAACTATAATACCAATTACTGCAATAATTCTGTATAATGTAATAATGCTGATTTAGCATATAACCTGATTTAAATCAGGTTATATGCTAAATCAGCATGAAAATTTCCAGTTGTGCATTTTGATACATTAGCCCAAAGAAAAAAATGAGAAAAAAACCCCCAGTATTTTAGCTGTTAGCTGTTACATTAGCCCACACAACATCATATTAGCAGCTACATTAGCCCACACAACATCATATTAGCAGCTACATTAGCCCACACAACATCATATTAGCAGCTACATTAGCAGAAACAACATCATATTAGCAGCTACATTAGCAGAAACAACATCATATTAGCAGCTACATTAGCAGAAACAACATCATATAAGCAGCTACATTAGCCCACACAACATATTAGCAGCTACATTAGAAGAAACAACATCATATTAGCATCAACATTAGTCCACACAACATATTAGCAGCTACATTAGCAGAAATAACAAATTAGCAGCTAGATTAGCCCACACAACATCATATTAGCAGCGACATTAGCCCACACAACATAACATTAGCAGCTACATTAGCAGAAACAACATAATATTAGCAGCTATACTTGCCCACATAACATCATATTAGCAGCTACATTAGCCCACACAACATCATATTAGCAGCTACATTAGCCCACACAACATAATATTAATTCAATTAATTCAATTCAATTCAACTTTATTTATATAGCGTCAAATCACGGCAATGCCATCTCAAGACGCTTTACAGACAAGAAAAAAAAAACATAATAAAAGCCAATTCATAATAGCCTATATAAGGAAACCAACCGATTAAGTTGTAGGCTCCAACTCAATCTCCCATCCTGAGCAAGCACACTGGTGACAGTGGAAAGAAAAAAACTCCCTTTTACCAGGAAGGAAACCTCCAGCAGCTACATTAGCCCAAACATCATATTAGCAGCTATATTAACCCAAACAACATAATATTTCCTTTTATGTACCTATACAAGATAATAGCTGTTACATTACCCCAAATAATATGCTAGTTGTTATATTAACCATTGCACGATAATTTTAGCTGTTATATTAGCCCTTTCAAGATAATGTTAGCTGTGACATTAGCTAGCATGATGCTAGTATTTTAGCTTAAATAATTTTTTTAAACTATATTTGCTAACATTAGCCATTTTATTTAATTTACCAAACAAATTTTAACTTTTAGGTTAGCTTAAACACGATAACATTAGCAGTTTTGGCAACTGAAATTATACATTGTAAGTGTTGGATCCTTTTAAAGCCAATAAATGAATCAAAATAAGTAAATCATTCGGTTTACATGGATTTAAAATCTATATTTCATATATTTATTTCACTGATGCTCTTCTTTTTTGTTACTTATGTTATGAAATTCCTCTTTAAAAACTTACATTTTCTAAACATTAACTTCACAAAACTAAGAACAGGATAGCTGTAATGCTAGCTCAAATAAGATGATCTGAGCTGTGAAACTATTTTCTAACCAGTAATATTACACAACACTGATTTTTCTTCTCATTTCTTCAGAAGCAAAGCTTTGCTGTTACTATCCCCGTGGCTGCTGAGCATTAACCACAAGATTTCTAACATATCACAGATTTCTAACATATGACATTTTTTTAAAGTTCAGTGAAGTAAAAAAGAAAGAAAAATAACATAAATCCCTTGTGTAGCTCTTAAAGCCACAATTTTTGCTTGTTGATCCTGCAGCGTGTGAGATTACCTGTGAATGTGTTTTAGTGTGTTGATAAAATGATGCGAATGTAAGTGGAAGTTTCTCTGTACAGACATTAATATTTAAGGTGGTTAAACTTGCTGGATGAAGACCTTAATGAGACTAAATTACTTCTGGCTTTAATGTCCTCATGTTTGAGGTTTTGTCTGCTTTAATGAAACCTTAGATGACAAAAACTTTAATTAAAGAAGCAACAATGGTAACAATATATATATTAAAAAAAAACAAAACTCAATACATAAATGGTAACCATTGCTGCGTGCTGGTAAACATACTTACTGTATCGTATATTAAAACTATAAACGTGCTGCTACAGACACAAACTGCACAGAAATGCTAACAGGAATGAATCACAGAGGAAACAGTGTTTGACCCAAATAAAAGTGACCCCCAGTTGAATTTTAATCCTAATCCAGAGTTTAAACGTCTAATTACACTGCTACTGGATGGGATTAACACACACACTTTTATAGGATTATCCCGTCACGAAATCTCTCCGTCCAATCCCGTAAACTGTTTACTGATTGATTCCCAGGGATTCAGATCGGCACCTCTTAATCACTGTATTGATGGATGGATGCAATATGGTTTTTAGTTGTTTTCTGACACTTGGAGGAAAACGTTTAGCGCTGACTGGCTGGAGATTCCCAGACAAATGGAGATGAAAGATAGAGAGAGCGGGATGAAAAGCAGTTTTCTGTGCATTTCCCCAGAAGGAAAGGGTCATTACTGATTCCTACATTCCTCCTGACAGTGACTGATTAGTTCATGTTTAAGTTCACCAGGTGAAAAAACAAACTTTTTTGCTTTTAAAATGTGTTTTTTAACAATGACCGCCTCAAGGTCCTTTTCTGCTGAATGTAGACGACGGATATGCAGAGAGATGGACGTCGCTCCCGTACGCTGTGAGCCTGGCTAAACAGTGGATAAATCATTATTAACTGAGGTTTGTTCCCGTTTTAATCGGGTCAGAATCAAACCGATGTGATCAAACTGCTAAAAGCTGCCGCCCCGTTTCGGTGGTTTTCTGCCAATTTGTTCGGAATAAAATGGAAGTCTGCAAGACTTCTGGGAACACAGTGACTTCCTGGCACCAAACTGGCATCGAAAGCGTAAAAATAACTGATTTATTTGTGATTTTTTTACTAAGAACAAACTGATTTAAAGAATCAAGTAAAAATAAAAAAGTAGAAAACATGAATCTGTCATATTTTATAACTGTTTTTATGGGAGGACATTTTTGTCCTCTGATGGCTGGAAAGGTGCGAAATGAACGCAGTTCAGGTGAAGCTTAAAGAGCAGGTTATTGATTACCTGCATGTCAGGTATTGTGTTATACACTTTTTCCTCCATACAAACATTTATTCAACAAGAAACGAGGAGAAAAGAAGAAAATGTACATTTAAAGTCTTTTTTTTTTGTTGTCAGGACAACCTGGTTACCAAATATGGTCATGTGTCGTCGCTTTTCCTGCCACCTCAACGCTCGTTTCCCGTCAATCGGGATCAATCAGCAGATTCCTAACAGATGTGTGTAGAGCAAGTCAATAAACATCTGATATTTTTATATTGAATAAATAATAATAATATTGACTAATAATATTATTAAATATTAAAATTCAATAATAATAATATTGAATTTCCCTTTGGGGGTTAATAAAGATTAATAAAGAGTCTGGAATTAAACGTTTGAAAGTTTGATTGATCCGTGATTATCTGGAAGCTGAAATAAACGCAGAAATCACTCAAATAGATAATTTATGGAAATAGAATGAAAATAGTGAAAGACACGTTTAAATTACAAAGAATAAGTTGAAATGTGCTGTAGATCATAAAACTTAAAATATATTTATTATTTATGAAGTTAATAAAATGCAGTTTAAATGAAAATAAAAAAATTTAATACATTTAAAAAAATTAATATGTATATCAATAAAAGAAAAAATAAAATACAAAAAGAAAATATTTAAATCAATATATTTTAAAAACACACGAGTGTGTAATTGATGTAAAATAAGTCAAAACCATTTTTTTCTCCAGAATATCAGCTTGTTCATAAAATATTCTAAAAGGATCGATTATGAGTTTATTGATAATTATTAAACTGAAATGTTATAAAAAAGTGTTTTACGTCTGAAACCTGAAGGATCTTTTGAACGCATAAATACATCACAACTTCTCCGTAGCGCCTTCATCTGCAGGCGTCAAGGCGACGGACTCACCTGAGCTACGTCCTCAAAGTCATCGTGTCTCTTCTGCAGGGCTCGCGCTCTGTGCAGAGATTTCCCCACGCCGGTGTGCTTGCTGAGGAACGCCTCGCCGTGGTTCTCTATCCAGTCCAGGACCTGAGGAGACAGCACACAGCGAGCGGCGTCAGAGAGGCAGGAACGTTCCGGAGCAATGGGAATATCGCCGATCAGTGTGGGAATGTAGGTCAGAAAACTTCTGATTCATCGTCAGCCCCGAGCGCCGAGTCGCCAAGAAAACAGGCTTTTGTGCTGAAAACCGCCCCGAGTCGGCATGTTGGGGTCCGCTTCCCCACCTGACCAGATGGAAGCGCCGTCATGTGATGTCACTGGAGAGAGCCAATCAGAATCAGCATCTACAGATGCACACTTTACTGGTCTGTTCTATTCTATTCTATCCTATCCTACAGTCATTAGCAGACGCTTTTATCCAAAGTGACCTACATCTGAGAGTGAGAGCAACACAAGCAACAAATAAAACAGTACAGGGACGTCATAGATAGGTGCTGGTCAGACTGGTGTGAGTCCAGTTGGACACAGGTGTTGCCAGGTAGCGCTACAGGCACCACCTGATCACTAAAAGAAATTAAAACCACAATCCAGTCCTGGTTCTGATGGATATTTTCTTCCGCAGTTCAGATTCTAATAAAGGTTTAAATGGGATCTAATGGAATCTGACGTCTCCACCTTCTTTGTCTTCTTCAGGTGTTTTTTGCGTGTCATCACTTCGGAAAATAAAATAATGGGCATAAAGGTAGAGCTGAGGGGTTAGTCTCCATCTGCTAACCAGCTAGTAGAGGTAGACGGGCTACAACTAAGCTAAGACTAAGCTTATGCCGGCTAAAAACAGCAGTTGCACTGTGCTGACAGATATTGAAACCTATCAATCAATAGGACACGACCCCCTCAATTTTGCTACATTCGAAGATTAAGTTACTTCTAAACAGATGAGTTGGAAAATAATCCACTTGCTCGCAGTAGTCATGAAGGTAAACCTGACCTATTAAAGCTAAAATCAGGTTGTAAACATGTTTATTTCTGCTGTAAACGTGTTTATTTCTGCTGTAAACATCTTTATTTCTGCTGTAAACATGTTTATTTCTGCTGTAAACATGTTTATTTCTGCTGTAAACGTGTTTATTCCTGCTGTAAACGTGTTTATTCCTGCTGTAAACGTGTTTATTTCTGCTGTAAACATGTTTATTCCTGCTGTAAACATGTTTATTTCTGCTGTAAACATGTTTATTTCTCCTGTAAACATGTTTATTTCTGCTGTAAACATGTTTATTCCTGCTGTAAACATGTTTATTTCTGCTGTAAACCTGTTTATTCCTGCTGTAAACATGTTTATTCCTGCTGTAAACATGTTTATTCCTGCTGTAAACATGTTTATTTCTGCTGTAAACCTGTTTATTCCTGCTGTAAACATGTTTATTCCTGCTGTAAACATGTTTATTTCTGCTGTAAACATGTTTATTCCTGCTGTAAACATGTTTATTCCTGCTGTAAACATGTTTATTTCTGCTGTAAACGTGTTTATGTCTGCTGTAAACGTGTTTATGTCTGCTGTAAACGTGTTTATTTCTGCTGTAAACATGTTTATTTCTGCTGTAAACATGTTTATTTCTGCTGTAAACATGTTTATTTCTGCTGTAAACATGTTTATTCCTGCTGTAAACATGTTTATTTCTGCTGTAAACATGTTTATTCCTGCTGTAAACATGTTTATTTCTGCTGTGAAGTTGGTCTTTTTAACATGGGAGTCTATGGAGATTTGCTCTGTTTTGCAGCCCCTAGTGGATGAAGGGGGAACTGCAGTTTTTATGGCTTCATTTTTAACTGCTGGAGGTTGGCGCTTGTGTAAGACTTAAAACAAAACCAGACTCTTTCTGATCCCATCCTTCCAGAAACACAGCTGTGATGTTAACGCTGAACATCTGTAAAAGCTCCAGCTGTTTCACACCTCCTGCGATGGACTGGCGAGCTGTCCAGGCTCTACTCCACCTGTCGCCAAAGGACTGCTGGGATAGGCTCCAGCTTCCCTGTCACCCTTCATCGGACTGAGCGGTTAGGATAATAAATGAATGTTTTAGGACTGTTCATTCACCTGCTGGACGTCCTGCTGGAACACACACAGCTGCAGCCTCTGGTGCAGTCGCACCTTCCGATGCTGCCAGATGCTCTCCAGACGCCGCTGATGGTGAAGCACCTCGTGGACCACATCCAGGATGCAGTGAACCTGAGGAGTTTCACAAAGCTGTTGAGATGCGTCCGTGTGTTGCAAGCTGATCTAGAACAGATACGACGAGCAACTGACCGCTTTGGAGTAGTTCGCTGTCGCTGTCAGAGAGTCCGAGTTGCCGGGACTCAGAGGCCTCTGGAGGACGTCCAACAGCGCTTTGCCGTCCTGACTCACCTGGAAAGACACAAACATCACACAGAGGCCCAGAGACAATCTACATAAAAGATGATTTATTTCTTTCCATCAAGCTGCTGCAGTAGATAGAAAAACAAATGAACCATGTAGAGGCCATCAACACATCTATGGGTTGAAGTTCTGAGAAGTCGGAGCTTTCAGGAAGAATTCAGACAGGAAGCTAAGCTAACAGCTAGCAGTTTATCAGTCTGTTAAAAGTAATTTTTGTATATTTACAGTTTTTACTGTGATTTCTCAGTATTCTTGTAGTGCAGAATCTGTCCACCAGAGGGCAGAGGACAAGTATCTGTTAAAAACATAGACTGTATATAAAAGGTGGGCGGAGCCTCCGTGACGTCACCTGTAGGTTTCTGAAGAGCTGAATTGAAGCTCGGTGGGCGGTTCCTACCATCACCATCTTGGCAGGGGCATGCGTGTCGTCTCACTCGGAAAATATAAATAGGGGAAAGAGGTGGAGCTGAGAGGGGGGCTGTGAGCGTCATGGTGGATGATTGACATCGAGCGAACTCCGAGCTTTCTGTAGCCAAGAGCTAACCGAGCTAACCCGGAGATAACGGGAGCTAACCAGCTAACGGAGGTAAGCGGGCTAAAGCTAAGTCACGTTGTTAACCGGCTAAAAACCGCGGTTGTTCTACGTTCTTCTGACTTGAAGCGGGAGATCGGGTACCTGTCATTCAAAAGGACACACCCCTAAATATGCCGAAATTTGAGATTAAATTACTTTTAAACGGGCGAATTAGAAAAAAAATTCACTCCCCCCACAGTTGTCATGAAGGTAAACCTGACATATTAAACCTGAAATGTGTTTTTGAACCAGGCAGTAAACATGTTTATTTCTGCCGTAAACATGTTTATTTCTGCTGTAAACACGTTTATTCCTGCTGTAAACATGTTTATTTCTGCTGTGAAGTTGGTCTTTTTAACATGGGAGTCTATGGGGATTTGCTCTGTTTTGCAGCCCTAGTGGATGAAGGGGGAACTGCAGTTTTATGCACTTCTGCATAGGCTTCACTTTTTACCGCCGAAGGCTCTGTCCATCTTTCTTATACGGTCTATTGTTAAAAAGAGTTTAGAGCAAAGGTTTTACCATGAAACGATGTAAAAAGTCTCAGAAGGTCTATCAAATGTGACGTATGTGCATGAAAGGGTTAACTCATCAGTCATGAACAGAAACATTTTGGTTTTTAAACTCTGTTGGTCCCAAAAAGACGATAAAAACCCCATCGAACCTTCAGCGTTCTAACAGCCATAGTCTTCCTCACCCTGAGCCTCCAGAACATCATGTGTGATTACAGACTTATCATCTGGCAGATAAAAGCCAGCTAACACGCCAACAGCTTGTCTGAAGATAAAACAGCAGCAAAGAGCCAGACTGGTTCACGACTAAATATAGTGGAAAGTTTTCAGATGCTGTTTTTGAAGCCTGTCATCACAGCCAATCAGAAGGAAGCTCTGCTGTATAACAGGAAGTTTACCTCGGTGTAGGCCTGGGTCACCTGCTCATACAGGCTCTGGTGACGGTGGATGGCGATCTCCAGTTCCTGCATCTCAGATGGCAGACCCCCCTCACTGCAGACTTTACACCAGCTCTCCACCTCCGACAGGAACTGAGGAGCCGCAAGCAAACATGTTTCTTTACCAGATATGCTCAAATAGCATTCGTGTAGCATACATGTGGCATGGTGAATGATTACCACAAATAGCATTCATGTAGCATACATGTATCAAGCTGAATGATTAGGACATATAGCATTCATGTAGCATACATGTAGCATGCTGAATGATTAGCACATATAGCATTCATGTAGCATACATGTAGCACGCTGAAAGATTAGCACAAATAGAATTCATGTAGCATACATGTAGCATGCTGAATGATTAGCACAAATAGAATTCATGTAGCATACATGTAGCATGCTGAATGATTAGCACATATAGCATTCATGTAGCATACATGTAGCATGCTGAATGATTAGCACATATAGCATTCATGTAGCATACATGTAGCATGCTGAATGATTAGCACATATAGCATTCATGTAGCATACATGTAGCATGCTGAATGATTAGCACATATAGCATTCATGTAGCATACATGTAGCACGCTGAAAGATTAGCACAAATAGAATTCATGTAGCATACATGTAGCACGCTGAATGATTAGCACAAATAGAATTCATGTAGCATACATGTAGCATGCTGAATGATTAGCACATATAGCATTCACGTAGCATACATGTAGCACGCTGAATGATTAGCACAAATAGAATTCATGTAGCATACATGTAGCATGCTGAATGATTAGCACAAATAGAATTCATGTAGCATACATGTAGCACGCTGAATGATTAGCACAAATAGAATTCATGTAGCATACATGTAGCACGCTGAATGATTAGCACATATTGCATTCATGTAGCATACATGTAGCACGCTGAATGACTGGCACATATAACATTCATGTAGCATACATGCAGCATTCATGGTGCTTATGTATAGTATGCTTCATAAATAGAACATATAGCATATGAGTAGCATGTAGCATGTAGCAAGCTACATAAAATCAGATCCCGCCTCTGATTGGAGGTTTTGTCAGTAGTAAGTGGAGCAGTTGATCTTCGACCAGGATGACAAGGCCTTCGTTTCTGACCCTCACCTGTTCAGCCTTCTGGTGGAAGACGGACGACATGGCGAGAATGGTGGAGCGCTCGTCCAGCGCAGCGGCGAAGCTTTTCCAGTCCTGATCCAGCTGACCGGAGATCTCTTTGATCTGCGTGGAGGCGTAGTGGCCGGCTTCGGCCAGGCGGCTTGCCACCGACATGATCCTGTTGATGTTGACGTAAGCGTTCTGGGAGGAAGAAAAAGAAAACATAGTCAGAACATTTCTACAAGTTTACTGAGACCTGCTGCAAATAAACAGAAAAAAATCATGAATTTTAGTCAAAACAGAAAAATTTCACATAAAATTAAATCTCTTATATATTAATACACATCTGGTTCAGAAAATATCCCAGATAGCAACAGTCATTTGGCCGAATTTGGTCCGGATCTGGCCCAGAATCCACCATGTGGTGTCTGGTCCAGAACCGCAGTTCAGATCAGACCACAGACCAGAACTGAAACGGTTCTGGGCCATACGTGGCCTTCAGAGCCATGTGGTTGTGATTTAGCCCCATTTGCAAACCAGATCCGGCTTAGAGCCGGCCCGAGTTTGGGTCACACCAGGGCCCCTTCCAGTCCGCATCCATCTGGGTTTGGACTGATCAATAATCAGTGATTATTCAAGTAATCGTATCCGATTGGCCCGTATGGTGCGCCCATGAAACTGAAGCCCCGCCCCATGCCTTCCTGCGGGGCAGCAGGATCGAAGTTTCGGCTCGTCCTTCTTTCCACCTACTGCAGATGGCAGCTAACCATCTACTCAGTTTTTGTTAATAAAACATAAAATCGTTAGAAATTCTCCCAACTCAGAGCTTCGTTAGCTGCCAGGCTGCTGGGAACCTCAGGTCCACCCACAGTTGTGGCCCTGAAGGCTGGACCTACCATGGAGTTCATGGCGAAGTGGTTGTGCTGAGTCTGCAGCTCCACGGCGTGTTGGTAACTCCGTCCGATTTCGGTGTGGCTCTGCAGGAACACCTCCTTGTTATGGCTGATCCAGTCGAACATCTGCACACACACCAAACAGCTCATCCAAGTTCAGCAGAAACACAAAAGATGTCAGGCTAAAGTAACCTGATGTTACAGGTAAGCCTCTCGTTTTTACATCCACAGTACAGGCAGTGGGAATTGTGTCACTGGACTGTGAAGAAAGTAGCTTCTATAAAAATAGTTTTCTGTTTGTGTCACCAGATGACAAAACAAGACTAAAACTGGACTAAAGTGTCTGTTTCAGACTTCGTCCAGAGGAACCGTAGAGATGTAGGAAAACTGCCGCTATGACGGAGAAAACTGTGGTCAGAACAACGTAAACATCAACCTCCTTTCATGTCCATCTGCTTTCAGACACACGGGGTACAGTTATCATCTTGTGTGGTTGCTATGGTTACCATAGCAGAACAACAAATGCCTCATCATGAGTGTAAAGCGGTGCACACACCCCTGGAGGGCCTCCGCTTGATAATGTGGTTAAAACGGGGTGTTTTTCTCTCTGCTTGCTGCACAGTAAATATTTACTGCTGCTGTATGAACACCAGGTCAGCTGATGCCCATCTGTGTGTGTGTGTGAGTGTGTGTGTGAGATCAACAAACATGCAGCTTTCCCATCAGTTTGTAGTAATCAGTGATGAAGTGTTTGTCCAGACGTTGGCTAAGTTAAGCCTCCTCGTCACTCCAACGTATATATATTTCCAAACCTCATCGGGTTGTTGCTCCCAGAATAAGATAAACATGTCCGATGATGAAACGGAGACATTTACAACCTGACTGGAAAATAAGATGCAGCAACACATCTGTAAAAAGTTGGAACAGGAGCAACAAAAAGCAGGAAAACATCTGGAGGAGCTTTAAAAAAAAAAATCAGATTCACCAGCAGCAGGTCAGTAACATGACGAAACATGGTGGAGCGTGATGTAAGGTAGGTAACGCAACGTAACAATGTATCGCTACGTAACAATGTAACACAACATAACAATGTATCGCTACGTAACAATGTATCGCTACGTAACAATGTATCGCTACGTAACAATGTAACACAACATAATGTATCGCTACGTAACAATGTATCGCTACGTAACAATGTATCGCTATGTAACAATGTATCGCTATGTAACAATGTATCGCTATGTAACAATGTATCGCTACGTAACAATGTATCGCTATGTAACAATGTACGGCTACGTAACAATGTATCGCTACGTAACAATGTATCGCTATGTAACAATGTATCGCTATGTAACAATGTATCGCTATGTAACAATGTATCGCTACGTAACAATGTATCGCTATGTAACAATGTACGGCTACGTAACAATGTATCGCTACGTAACAATGTATCGCTATGTAACAATGTACGGCTACGTAACAATGTATCGCTACGTAACAATGTATCGCTATGTAACAATGTATCGCTATGTAACAATGTATCGCTATGTAACAATGTATCGCTACGTAACAATGTATCGCTATGTAACAATGTACGGCTACGTAACAATGTATCGCTACGTAACAATGTAACGCTATGTAACAATGTACGGCTACGTAACAATGTATCGCTACGTAACAATGTATCGCTACGTAACAATGTAACGCTACGTAACAATGTAACGCAACGTAACAATGTAACACAACGTAACAATGTAACGCAATTTAACACAACGTAACAATGTAAAGAAACGAAGCGCAAAGCAACGTAATGCAATGTAGTGTAACGTATCATGTCACAATTTTACACACAGCGCGCCGTAACACAGCAACGATACATGAGATAACATCACAGAGGACCATCAGATCGTTCAGTTATCAGACCTCTTCTGTGGAAATGGATCCCAGTTTGGTTTCTGGAAGCGGCACCTCCTCTCTACCTTCAATGTGAAGTTCAACTCTTCCCTCCTTTGATCCATGTTGTTTAAGACATTTTCTTGAGTGACATCACTGCCAGGTGTGACTCACCTTTTCGGCGTCCTGCTCAAAGAGGCGCAGCTGGAAACACTGGTCCAGTTTCAGCTTCCTGACGTGCCACATCTGATGGAGATGCTGCCTGGTGGAGTGGAGCTTATCCAGCAGACTGGCCACCTGTGGAAGTAAAGTCAGAACAGAAACATCTTTACTGTCACACATCTCCAGGATTTAACGCTTCACTCGTCCATTTCCTGCTTTCGAAGGTTAGATTGTTGCTGCTAGGATGACTTTATGAACAGTGAAGAGGAAAACAGGAATAAAAGGAAGCAAATGCAAAGTGGCATCTGGCCCACCAGCTCTGGGTATTTTCCCCAAGTAAACCCCGACTAGTCTGCTGTGGACTGTCCCACTTCCTGCCTTTTACAGCGCTCAGTTCATCATGTCTTTTTTTAGAGCCCAGAGATTCACATGGTCCTGCGATGGTAAGGTGACCTGTCCAGGTGTACCTGCCTCCCAGCTGCTAATCGCTGGGAAAGACTCCAGTTTATCTCTATTAACATGATTAATCATTTCCACGGTATCACATTTGATACGAGATTTAATCACTTTGTTGTGGAAACTTTGTGCAAAACCTTCCGTCAAAATACATTCGGAGTCTTCTGCCCCCTGGTGGACACACACTGCACTACAATAAATCTTACATAACACATGGTACAAATATTTGTTAAAGAGTAAAAAAGATAATCCATTTTATCTTGGGTCAGTATTTTATCAGTGCCTTACTAAAGCAAATGATGATGAATGACGACGTAAAACACACATGGAACTATGAGGCGGTGACAACGTTTACGTACGTAAATGAGCAGAAATGGAGCCTTACAGTCCCCTAGTTAAACTACTGCTCTGGGTTGGACCATTTTTCTTAAATATATAATTATTATTATTATTATTATTTTGCAAAGAGCAAGAAACATAGTTTGCTGAGGTAGCCCCGCCCACTTTTCTGCCGCTCGCAGGTGCAGGATGATTTTTAAATAACTTCCCAGAAAATGACGAGTCGACAACAAGATTTTATTTGCAGTTTAAAGTTAAAAACACCAAATTTAGATGAAAAAAGTATTTACATTCTAAAGGTAAAGAAAAAAACTGCTTTTAATAAAAGACTTTTTCTTAAACATCATTTTAATATTTAAATAGAATCTTTTTGTTGTTTCCACGTTCCTGGTTTTTCCTCCTCCTCGCCACTTTGCTCCTGGTGTTTTGGCCTAAATACGTTTTACAACCGTCTGCTGCGTCTCACACATTTCCGGTAAGAAAAAGCTTTTTCTGGACTGAGTGGTCTATCTGGGAGCCTCCCAGCACTCCCAGTCTCCTGTTTGCAAATCTTGTAATTTACTGCGAACCTGGACTAACGAGCCAACGTGCAGCGAGCATCTGAGGTCTGGCAATGGACGCTAATGAGCCGAACTCTTTTATTTATTCATGACTGTACAGCAAGCTTCTGTTCTAACGGCCAACACGCTGAATTTTCCTGTGTTCATGGTGAAAAGGTCAGGATTCCTGTTTTATCACACCCACTCTGCTCCTTTTCTCCACAAACGTCGCTTAAATTAGACGCTGTTGCCTCCTGGATTACAGCACATTTAGCTTTACTCTCAATTCAGGCTCTTTAGAGTCACATCTGATTTAACAAACAGAATAAAGACATTAATACTCAGAATAAAATCCCCAAATTAAGTTTTATTTATTTATTTATTTAAGGCTCATAATGATGTTAAATATTGATAAATTACATAGTTCCTGAATTTAAATCTTACATTAGAAGCTTGCATTTCTATGTAAGTAAAATATTTATTACAGTATTATTACATTTTTGTTATTTTTCTATTTTCCCTGAAGCGTCTGCATGTAAGTTTATTATGACAAAATGCTCGCCTGCAGAATAAAACTCATATTTTTTCGCTTTGATTATATTTTATACGGATTGAAGCAAAGTTTTCACCGTAACGTGATAAAACAGTCTCAGAGATCAGTCAGGACGATGTGGGACGGTTACCTTTGGAACGAGGCTCTGGAAGTCAGCAGAGCCTGAGATGCAGTTCCTGCCTGAAAATCCGTCACTCGACCGGATGCACTGAAGCAGCCTCTGGCCCTCCCGGTCCAGCTCCTCCACAGGAGCCTTCAGCACCTGCAGCCGAGTGAAAAATAAGCCGCGTGTTATCTGCAAGAGACCAGGACCGACGTTAGCTTTAGCTTAGCCTACTCACCTTCTTCTTCAGCTGCGTGTGCTCCTCTATCAACCGGCGAGATCCTTCCACGTCTGCAGGAAATTCCTTCTTTGACAGAAGCTCCTGCAAAACATAAAAAAAAAACCATTTGTGGGTTTCTTGAAGGGTTCCTTTCCTCCTCTGAAGACCTTCTGTCCGTCTTGCCTGCAGATCCTCCAGCCGCGACAGCAGGTGAACTGCGTTGGACATGAACTCCTCCAGAGACACCCTCAGCTCCATCCACTCCTCGTGGTTGTAGTCCAGAGAGCCTTCAAAGTCATCCGTCAACTGGGAGGGATCCACCAGTTTGGCCAGACCTTCCACTGATACCATGTTGGTCTGCAGAACCAACAGAAAACCCACAACATGAGACGAGGAGCACCTCGTCTAACATCTGGTTAACTGTCGGGTTGGAAGCTCTTACGGATCAGATGGTCACTACGGTGTCTCTGAATGGACAAACAAGCTTAAAAATGCAGCAGAAGCTTTGTTTGATCACCACTAGAGCACTGATTGGGATGAGTAACACCTTGAAAGCACCATAAAAGAAGACAGTAACCATGAAGTTACCTGAGGCATAGAAGTCAATCTTATGTCTGAAGGAATTTTGGCCACTGATGGCCACCATACATCCACAGCTGTGCTTATATTTAAATGGAGATTTAATGGATATTTAAAGGGACGTCAAGTCACCACGACACCGCTCGAGTCGTTCCGACACCGCTCGGAGACATCGAGTCGTTCCGACACCGCTCGGAGACATCGAGTCGTACCGACACCGCTCGGAGACATCGAGTCGTACCGACACCGCTCGGAGACATCGAGTCGTACCGACACCGCTCAGAGACATCGAATCGTACCGATACCGCTCAGAGACATCGAGTCGTACCGACACCGCTCGGAGACATCGAGTCGTACCGATACCGCTCGGAGACATCGAGTCGTACCGACACCGCTCGGAGACATCGAGTCGTTCCGACACCGCTAGGAGACATCGAGTCGTACCGACACCGCTCGGAGACATCGAGTCGTACCGACACCGCTCGGGGATATAGAGTCGTTCCGACACCGCTCAGAGACATCGAATCGTACCGATACCGCTCAGAGACATCGAGTCGTACCGATACCGCTCGGAGACATCGAGTCGTACCGATACCGCTCTGAGACATCAAGTCGTACCGATACCGCTCGGAGACATCGAGTCGTACCGATACCGCTCTGAGACATCAAGTCGTACCGACACCGCTCGGAGACATCGAGTCGTACCGACACCGCTCGGAGACATCGAGTCGTTCCGACACCGCTCGGGGATATAGAGTCGTACCGACACCGCTCGGGGACATCGAGTCGTTCCGACACCGCTCAGAGACATCGAGTCGTACCGATACCGCTCAGAGACATCGAGTCGTACCGATACCGCTTGGAGACATCGAGTCGTACCGATACCGCTCTGAGACATCAAGTCGTACCGATACCGCTCAGAGACATCGAGTCGTACCGACACCGCTCGGAGACATCGAGTCGTTCCGACACCGCTCGGAGACATCGAGTCGTACCGACACCGCTCGGAGACATCGAGTCGTACCGACACCGCTCGGAGACATCGAGTCGTACCGACACCGCTCGGGGATATAGTGTCGTACCGACACCGCTCGGAGACATCGAGTCGTTCCGACACCGCTCGGAGACATCGAGTCGTACCGACACCGCTCGGAGACATCGAGTCGTACCGACACCGCTCGGAGACATCGAGTCGTACCGACACCGCTCGGGGATATAGAGTCGTACCGACACCGCTCGGAGACATCGAGTCGTACCGACACCGCTCGGAGACATCGAGTCGTACCGACACCGCTCGGGGATATAGAGTCGTTCCGACACCGCTCGGGGATATAGAGTCGTTCCGACACCGCTCGGGGATATAGAGTCGTACCGACACCGCTCGGGGATATAGAGTCGTACCGACACCGCTCGGGGATATAGAGTCGTACCGACACCGCTCGGAGACATCGAGTCGTACCGACACCGCTCGGGGATATAGAGTCGTTCCGACACCGCTCGGGGATATAGAGTCGTACCGACACCGCTCGGGGATATAGAGTCGTACCGACACCGCTCGGAGACATCGAGTCGTACCGACACCGCTCGGAGACATCGAGTCGTACCGACACCGCTCGGGGATATAGAGTCGTTCCGACACCGCTCGGGGATATAGAGTCGTACCGACACCGCTCGGGGATATAGAGTCGTACCGACACCGCTCGGGGATATAGAGTCGTACCGACACCGCTCGGGGATATAGAGTCGTACCGACACCGCTCGGAGACATCGAGTCTTACCGACACCGCTCGGAGACATCGAGTCGTACCGACACCGCTCGGAGACATCGAGTCGTTCCGACACCGCTCGGGGATATAGAGTCGTACCGATACCGCTCTGAGACATCGAGTCGTTCCGACACCGCTCGGAGACATCGAGTCGTACCGACACCGCTCGGAGACATCGAGTCGTACCGACACCGCTCGGGGATATAGAGTCGTTCCGACACCGCTCGGGGATATAGAGTCGTTCCGACACCGCTCGGGGATATAGAGTCGTACCGACACCGCTCGGAGACATCGAGTCGTACCGACACCGCTCGGGGATATAGAGTCGTACCGACACCGCTCGGAGACATCGAGTCGTACCGACACCGCTCGGGGATATAGAGTCGTACCGACACCGCTCGGAGACATCGAGTCGTACCGACACCGCTCGGGGATATAGAGTCGTACCGATACCGCTCTGAGACATCGAGTCGTTCCGACACCGCTCGGGGATATAGAGTCGTACCGACACCGCTCGGAGACATCGAGTCGTACCGACACCGCTCGGGGATATAGAGTCGTACCGACACCGCTCGGAGACATCGAGTCGTACCGACACCGCTCGGGGATATAGAGTCGTACCGATACCGCTCTGAGACATCGAGTCGTACCGATACCGCTCGGAGACATCGAGTCGTACCGACACCGCTCGGGGATATAGAGTCGTACCGACACCGCTCGGAGACATCGAGTCGTACCGACACCGCTCGGGGATATAGAGTCGTACCGATACCGCTCGGAGACATCGAGTCGTACCGACACCGCTCGGAGACATCGAGTCGTTCCGACACCGCTCGGGGATATAGAGTCGTACCGATACCGCTCAGAGACATCGAGTCGTACCGACACCGCTCGGGGATATAGAGTCGTACCGACACCGCTCGGAGACATCGAGTCGTACCGACACCGCTCGGGGATATAGAGTCGTACCGACACCGCTCGGAGACATCGAGTCGTACCGACACCGCTCGGAGACATCGAGTCGTACCGACACCGCTCGGGGATATAGAGTCGTACCGACACCGCTCGGAGACATCGAGTCGTACCGACACCGCTCGGAGACATCGAGTCGTACCGACACCGCTCGGGGATATAGAGTCGTACCGATACCGCTCGGAGACATCGAGTCATATCGATACCGCTTGGAGACGTGCAGACTACAGAAGAGTTGAATGAGATGAGTTAATGACAATGATAATATACAACTAATGACACACAGAAGGATGAAAAACTATAAAACTCATTTTTTCTGACCTCGAATGAGAACTTTGCACTGCCGAAGTTAGTCTTCTGTTTCTGCCAGAAGTTGTCGGGTTTGATGATGAGCGCCACGCAGATCTCGGCCGGGAAATACTCCTGCAGAGTCTTCAGCAGAGGCTTGATCAGCTCCCACTTCGAGCCCCGCATGTCGATGATGACGGTGAACCCTCGTTTGCAAACATCCTCGCTGTTGGGAGAGAGACAGCTCAGCTGGAGTCCTGGAAGCCTTGATTTCCTCGCCGATAGAACATTTTTCACTTTCTGTCACATTTGAGTTTCTAAACAAATGCAGCTGTTCATGTTCTGGTTCAGCAGATGGCATTGATCAGCTGAGGTGCAGTTAATGAAAGAAAAACCTGCTGAACGTTTCAGAATGAAGGTCGCAGTGAGTCATCCCAAAGCACCGGCTGCACTGCACAAACGACACGTCTGAATAACAGACCAGGATGATTCATCCGGAGCTGAGAAATGATTTTCCCAGACGTCCAATTTCATCCTTCATCACCGAGGAGTGTCCAAACACACAGAGCGGTCTTTATCTACCAGAAACTGTTCAGTTGGGATCATTTCTGTCGGCTCTTCAAATGAAATCAGGAATCATTTTGACCCCATTACGACACATTTCATGAACTGTTGTGTCTGGATTTAAACCTCCTGGACAAGATTTAAAAGCCTGGAAAACCTGCTGGCTGTTAGTTGTTAGTCGTTAGCTGTTAGTCGTTAGTCATTAGCTGTTAATTGTTAGCTGTTAGTCCTTAGTCATTAGCTGTAAGTCGTTAGCTGTTAGTCGTTAGTCATTAGCTGTTAATTGTTAGCTGTTAGTCCTTAGTCATTAGCTGTAAGTCGTTAGCTGTTAGCCGGTAGCTGTTGGTCATTAGCTGTTAGTCATTAGCTGTTAGTCCTTAGTCATTAGCTGTTAGTCCTTAGTCATTAGCTGAAAGCTGTTAGCTGTTAGTCCTTAGTCATTAGCTGTAAGCTGTTAGCTGTTAGTCCTTATTCATTAGCTGTAAGCCGTTAGCTGTTAGTTGGTAGCTGTTGGTCATTAGCTGTTAGTCATTAGCTGTTAGTCCCTAGTCATTAGCTGTAAGCTGTTAGCTGTTAGTCCTTAGTCATTAGCTGTAAGCTGTTAGCTGTTAGTCCTTAGACATTAGCTGTTAGTCGTTAGCTGTTAGTCCCTAGTCATTAGCTGTTAGTCGTTAGCTGTTAGTTCTTAGTCATTAGCTGTTAGCTGTTAGTCATTAGCTGTTAGTCGTTAGCTGTTCGTCCTTTGTCAATAGCTGTTAGTCGTTAGCTGTTAGTCCTTAGTCATTAGCTGTTAGTCGTTAGCTGTTAGTCCTTAGGCCATTAGCTGTTAGTCATTAGCTGTTAGTCCTTAGTCATTAGCTGTTAGTCATTAACTGTTAGTCGTTAGCTGTTAGTCTTTTGTCATTAGCTGTTAGTTGTTAGGTGTTAGCTATTACCCGTTAGCTGGAAATTTGTCACATCTCTGCATAGAGGCAGAAACTGGACAAGTGGAGGACAAATGAAGAAGAGTCAGGATCCAAAATCCAGCAAAGACCTGAACCAGGGCTTGAGACCTTCACCTGATCCATTAGCTGTTGGCCGAAGTCTCATCTGAAATGGTCTCCATGGAAACGTCAAGATGCCCGACAGGGTTTAGATCACTTGACTCAAAAAACGATGAACCAAGATCAGTGGAAATAGATCAGATGGAGGGACGTATCCTCACCAGAACCAGGACCTCGACGGGTCAGATGGAGGAACGGATCCTCACCAGAACCAGCTAAACGTCTTCCCTTGGACTGAAGACTGACTCGGTTGCATCCTGACAAACCTCTGCGTTCGTTCAGAGCAAAGGAGCTTTTGGTTGCTGAAGATGATGTGGAAGACAGTGATGGCAGGTTAAAGGTCAAACTCTTGCTCTATGTTTAAAACCAGGAGTTCTGGTTCTGGAGGGGTTGGGAAATGTTGGGTCGAGGACCTGCAGGAGGTCATACGGTGAGATTTCTGGCCTCTCAGCTCTCCATGCTGAGGATGAGGAGGCAGACCTCCTGCTGCCTTATTAATGCTCATGTCAGCCTGGATCTCCTGCTGCAATCCGGCCGGGCTGCAGAGATGAAGGAGGAATATTTCTGAGTTAATATGATTCAGTTTTATTCTCCTTTTCAGCAGAAAGTTCCAGATCACCTTTAGGGCAGCACTTTACACATTTCTGACCTGCTGTGACGCCAAGTCGACATTTACTTTGGACGTTTCTCTAGCCGCCGTTGTCCTGCAGCGTCCTGAGGCTCAGAAACTTTATGTTTATCGAGCCTTGAGCGTCACGTAACGGCTGATGTCGCCGCGTCACATGCTAGCAACTGGATATCAACTGGTCTGCTTACTGTGGTCTGGTCTCTGTAGTCCGGTTGCTGTGGTCCAGTAGGGACCGAACTTCACTGGAGATCGTAAATGTGCCACGATTCAGCATCAAATCAAACTTTATTCATAAAGCATTTCTCATCCGTTAGCATGTCGCTGCACAGAGAAGCCGGCGAGGAAACGTAAGAAACACCCGGTCTGCACCGGGAGCCGACCGGACCACAGCAACCGGACTGCAGCGACCGGACCACAACAACTGGACCTTCTGGACCACAGCAACCGGACCACAGGGAAGAGCCGGGAGCAGGGCCGCTGGTGATGAAAGCAGTGACTTTAGCTCCTGTCTGGGCCGACCTGCTTCCAGCAGCCTGATGGTTGTGCGTTTAGTACTTTTACGGCATCAGCGGCTGCGTGTGAGGACCTAGATCCACCTGCTCCCGTTTCAGGACTCGTGCGTCATTCAGCAGAAGAAACATCAGCAGGAACCTGCAGCAGAATTTCACAGAACATACAGCTTGAGATTGTCTTTAAGATGGTGTCCTGCTGCTTTAATGTTTCTGCTGATAAGATGATGAAGATGTCCTTTCATCATCAGCGAGGAGCTGCATCAGGAAGTGACACGGCTGAGACTGATCCATGATCACTTCTCCCTGCAGCATCCTCAGACTGCATCAAACACCACTGCTTCCACCGCCATGCAAATCAGACGCTGCTCTCCATCTGCTGCCGAGACGGAGAACAAAGGAGTGTTTGATTCTGCAGCCGGGGCAGTGCTGAGGCACTCCAGACGTACTCTACCCTCCACTTCTCCCCTCTTCAGACTCAATACAGACCTCCTGCTCATGTGAAGCTGGTAGGGTCTCTGCTCGGGGGTTACTGCAGATGGCCCGGATCTGGGGGTTATACTAGCCTCTGACCTTTCTGTAGGCAGGGCCACAGTGTATGGGCGGGGTCACATTATGTAGGTGGGGCCACATTAAGTAGGCAGGGCCACGGTGTATGGGCGGGGCCACACTATGTAGGTGGAGCCACAGTGTATGGGCGGGGCCACATTATGTAGGTGGGGCCACATTAAGTAGGCAGGGCCACGGTGTATGGGCGGGGCCACACTATGTAGGTGGAGCCACAGTGTATGGGCGGGGCCACATTATGTAGGTGGGGCCACATTGTGTAGGCAGGGCCACATTGAATAGGTGGGACGAAATTGTTTAGGCGGAGCTACACGGTGTGGGCGGGGCCACAGTGTATGGGCGGGGCCACCGTATGTAGGTGGAGCCATATTGTGTAGGCGGGACTACATTGAGTAGGCAGAGCCACGTGCTGTATGTTGGAGCACGTTATGTTCTGCATGTGACACCGAGTCGTCCTGCAGGTTTATTCACCAACAGCTGGTAGTTTTCTTTCTGTCTTTCTGCTTTTAGCTCAAATACATGGTTTATATTTAGCTTCTTTATCTCTGGTGCTCCTCACAGTTGTTGGCTTTGTCCTCCTGGGGGGGGGAAGTGAGTCGTCCTCTCGTCTATTCTAGAATATGAACATTTAATCTAAACAAACAGAAAAATAAAACAAGAATTCAGACCATGGAGGGGATCATTATATCTCTAAAGCTCCTCTTGGTGAAGCAGACGTGCTCAGTGGAACACAGCAGCCAGACCACCATGCTGCTGCTGCAGGGCTGGACCACACTGGGTGGAGTACAGAGACACCTGCTTGTGTTACCTGGGCACAGTGGACAGGTAGGTGACCAGCCTCCTCAGGTCCTCCTGTTTTATTCGGTCGTGGTTGCTTCTGGCAGGAAATGTCAGGATTGGTCCTCCTCTTTTATCTCGCCCACCTGGAAACACATATTCAACATGTTAGCATGTAGCTCAGCTTTGATAAAAACATGCACCATAAGCCATTTTTATAACGTCTGGAAAGCAGTTCCTGTCCAACGGGATGCGTGAGACATGTCCAGGATGTCTGAGTCCTCCTGTCCACCAGGGGGCAGCGCTCCCACAACGCCTATTCTTCAGCAACCAGCTGTGTCATGTTGTGTTTTCTGACTGGAGCTTATTTCCACCAACAGGAAAGGAGGCTTGGTGGGGGGAGGTAGGGCTTTGTCTTTCACATGTGTTTCATATTCTTCACATGTTAAAATTTGCTCTGGAAATAGCAAACGCAAAATGATGTTATTTTCATTTTATCTTCTAGTAAATCATGTGAAGAACATTAGGAACATGTGTATGTTCATGAGATTTATTACAAGTCAACCACATCATTCACATGTTCTTCATATGTAAACCACATGCAATTTACACGTCTGGCATTCACATGTAAATGTTGTACAAATGGTTCACATGTAACATGCATCAAACATGATATATGTGCAAACATGTTGAATGCACATGTGAACCACATGTATATGTGGAAAACATGGTTTCTCTGTAAAGGTAGGATCCTGATATTTGATGATTTCACATACATGGCTGTGGTTCACATGCACATGTGTGGCTCACATGGCTCCATGTGTGGACTGCAGCAGACCAGTTCTCCTGTTCCACCATCAGGATGTGGTCCAGCATGGTCCCGCTGGACCAGTTCTCCTGTTCCACCATCAGGATGTGGTCCAGCATGGTCCCGCTGGACCAGTTCTCCTGTTCCACCATCAGGATGTGGTTCAGCATGGTCCCGCTGGACCAGTTCTCCTGTTCCACCATCAGGATGTGGTTCAGCGTGGTCCTGCTGGACCAGTTCTCCTGTTCCACCATCAGGATGTGGTTCAGCATGGTCCTGCTGGACCAGTTCTCCTGTTTCACCATCAGGATGTGGTTCAGCATGGTCCTGCTGGACCAGTTCTCCTGTTCCACCATCAGGATGTGGTTCAGCATGGTCCTGCTGGACCAGTTCTCCTGTTCCACCATCAGGATGTGGTTCAGCGTGGTCCTGCTGGACCAGTTCTCCTGTTCCACCATCAGGATGTGGTTCAGCATGGTCCTGCTGGACCAGTTCTCCTGTTCCACCATCAGGATGTGGTCCCGCTGGACCAGTTCTCCTGTTCCACCATCAGGATGTGGTTCAGCATGGTCCTGCTGGACCAGTTCTCCTGTTCCACCATCAGGATGTGGTTCAGCATGGTCCTGCTGGACCAGTTCTCCTGTTCCACCATCAGGATGTGTTTCAGTGTGGTCCTGCTGGACCAGTTCTCCTGTTCCACCATCAGGATGTGGTTCAGCATGGTCCTGCTGGACCAGTTCTCCTGTTCCACCATCAGGATGTGGTTCAGCATGGTCCCGCTGGACCAGTTCTCCTGTTCCACCATCAGGATGTGGTCCAGCATGGTGGAAGGTCTTCCCTGAAAGAGACGTTGTCTGGATGGGAGCAGATGTTCCAGCATTGATGGAGCTTCCCAGATGTGGAAGCTGCCCACGCCATCGGCACTAATGCAACCCCATCCCATCAGAGATGCAGGCTGATAACAAGCTGGATGCTCCCTCTCCTCTTTAGTCTGCAGGACACGCCGTCCATGCTGTCCACAAACTATTCCACATCTTCATCCAGGTTTCCACTCAGAACATTTTAAATGAGCTTTGGTCCAGAGAAGACGGCGTGTTTCTGGATCCTCTTCACATATGATGGAGCTTTAACCTGCATGTGTGGATTTCAGCCTGAACTGGGTTCAAACTGGTTTCTGGAAGCTTCCTGAGTCCATGCACTGGTTTCCAGTAGAAAATCATGTCTGCTGTTAATGCAGAACATCACCAGCATCTAGGCTAGCCTCAGCATACAGAGATTCCTTCTGATTCTCTAATCTCTCTACATTATAAACTGGCGATGGAGGATCTTAAATAGTGGGAATATATTTTAACTTAATTTTTCTCAAATATTGCTTTTCTTTTGTATTTGCAGATTATTGTTTGTAAACATTTTACCCACCTGACACGAAGGCAACTTTCTCCTTTAACACAGGCAGGACATCAGATGCCTTTATGCCTTCTGTCCTGAAGGACCCTGGAGAGAGAAATTCTGCATTAATCCCATTATCTGATCAACATTCCTGTGCGAGCGCACGTACATGCTTCTTCTTCTCTTGTCCATTCCAGATGGTCCCTCAGAACCTCCTCCATCTCACATCTTATTCACCAAACTACTAAATATGTTTTTATTTTCATCTTTGTGCTTTTCTTTATTCGACTGACTCGGCTTTGATCGGGACAAGTTTTCATCCCTCAGTCTTTTCCCTCTCGCTTCATCTGGTCATCCGTCTGTCATGTTGTGAAATCTCTCTCTCTCCTGTTGGTGTTAATGTCTCTCTACCCCTCTCAGCAGAAAACAAGCCCAAATGTCCTCATCCTGCTGTGTGTGTCGGGCGGCCAGGACAGGGTTTCACACACATTCCTCAGTCCGAACAGCAAGTCAGCACAATCAGACAGAGAGAGAGAGAGGGGTCGAGAGACACCGGCTCTTCTTTTCATAAACTCCATGTTTCGTCTTGGTTTTTATTCACAAAACACCAACAAACCGATGAGTCAGCTTCGGTTTCGACACGTCCAACAGGTAGAAATGTAAATAAATCCACCCGACCTGCTGAGGCTGTCAGGTGAGTCCAGTGCAGAGTGAAGATCCACAGATGGCCACCAGGTGCTGGCTTCACAAGTCGCAGGTGCCCCCTGGACAGGTGACCAGTCCATCGCAGTCAGACAAGAAGCTACATGGTTCCATGTTTGACATGATGTGGAAATTCCTTCCATGTTTATATTTATTCACCAAACATCAGTTAAAACAACGTGAACAATGCTGGGAACAGGAAGCCGTGTGAGGGGGACCGTTTTCACTGCTGCACCGCTAAACCTGCGGCAGGAAGCCGTTTGAGAGGGGGACCGTTTTCACTGCTGCACCACTAAACCTGCAACAGGAAGCCGTTTGAGAGGGGGACCTTTTTCACTGCTGCACCGCTAAACCTGTAACAGGAAGCCATTTGAGAGGGGGACCTTTTTCACTGCTGCACTGCTAAACCTGCAGCAGGAAGCCGTTTGAGAGGGGAACCGTTTTCACTGCTGCACTGCTAAACCTGCAACAGGAAGCCGTTTGAGAGGGGGACCGTTTTCACTGCTGCACCGCTAAACCTGCAACAGGAAGCCGTTTGAGAGGGGGACCGTTTTCACTGCTGCACCGCTAAACCTGCAACAGGAAGCCGTTTGAGAGGGGGACCGTTTTCACTGCTGCACCGCTAAACCTGCGGCAGGAAGCCGTTTAAGAAGGGAACCGTTTTCACTGCTGCACCGCAGGAACCAGGAAGCTGTTTGAGGGGAAGAAGTCTGGTCAGATTGCTGCATCGCTGCGTCTGATGCTACATGATAATGATTCTGTTTTCGATGCTCCGTCTTGTGGCGTTTGGATGAAACACGGCCAAAAGCGCGATGAAACGCTTGGAGTGGAAAGTGCTGAGTCACCGTCCTCATTGTGCTCTAAAATGTCATTTCTCTCATGAAGCTGAAAATCCAGGCTTCATCCTCAAAACCACCAGTCTTCAAACTGCATCAAAAAGTTGTGTATTTTTAGAACTAGACGCCGTATTCTTCTTTCATTTAGGACACGTTGAGGAAACAGAGACGCTAACCTGATTGCTAAATGAAATTTGTCCACATTTAATGTAATATAAGAAAATGCTGCAGTGCTGAGTCAAATTCTGCCTTATCACTAGCTTTTATCTGAATTTGTACACTTTATAAATAGAAAAAATTCTTATTCCATTATTCTAGTTGAATATAGATAAAAGAGTCCAAATAAATCTAAATTGTGATGATAATTGAATATGATAATCATCATAAAATACAAATAAAACTTCTGAGAATAAAATGTGTTTTAACCAGTTTGTAAAGTCTTCCTGCCGCCACTAGGTGACGTCGGTTTGCCACAAAATTAGTAATTTATCCCTACAACCATTTTAGAATGGTCCAGTCTTTAGGTAAGAAGTTCCCACTGCAAGACGGATCGCCACTGTGCATGTGGGACCATCATGCTAATGCTACGACTGAAAGCTACGCTACAAAAAACAGTGGAAAAAAACAAAAACGTCGCATTTTAACATATAAGGCATTTATTTCTTTTAAAACATGTCCGAAGCATCAAGCACATCTGCACTGGCTTGACTAATGTGGTATCGGTACACTTCAATTAATACCAAGTACGAGTACAAACGCTTGGTATCGAACCATGCATCGGTATCGGTATTGGTGCATGCCTAAATGCTACGACTGAAAGCTACGAAAAACGGACACGAGTGTCGGTGTCCACTTAGCATTCAGCCTCATTCTGGGTATTTCTGTATGAAACCTGTTGAAATCTTCGAGCCTTTTACAGCAAGGAAGCTGATCCCCTGTGACGATGCCAGAGACGGTTTTACGGCTTTCTATAAACATTTACGCAGAAAAAATGCTCCTGCGTCTTAAAATAAATCAAAAAGGAACCAAAGTCAAAGTCTGCAGCAGCTTTTCCTCCAACATTTAACACATATCCGATCAGAGGAAGTGTGTGTGGAGGGAAGGACGGAAAAACTCCAAGAGGAACCAGCTTTAGTCATTTCTACAACACACAGGAAGCTGTCGGTGATGTTTCTGTACAAATACACGATTTAAAAACTTCAATACAATTGGGTACTGTAACATGATGTTTTTTAATTTTAAATTAATAGTTCAAATTTAAATCATTCGGATTTAACGTATTCTCCAAGTTTACATGAAAATAATAATTCTGAATGAAACACGTCCTCTTCAGAGCGGCGGGTTGGGAAGGGTTCTGATTGGACAGAGGGTGCACGTGACGAATGACATATACCACAAATAAACAAATTTCGTTCCCTGCTTCTCGTCTTTTCAGTTGTAACTTAAAATGCGAATAAACAAGCCACTTACATGAGAATTAAGTTTAATTCCGAATAGAAATCGGCATAAGGAATTAAGTGTTTACATGGTTGTTTTTCATCAGTTTAAAGCAGAATGAACTTTTATTCGGAATTAAACTGGAATTAAAACTCCCATGTAAACTTAGCAAATGTTTATTACACATTTATATGTAGAGAGTTCCACCTTTACAGTCATCAGCTAAAGTACTAAAAGCTAAGTTAGCTGCTAGCTAGCTAGCTGCTAGCTAACTGAAACAGCTAATATACCAGTCCCTGTGGGATTTAAGCTGTTAGCTTAAGTTAACTTTATTTCTTATATTTACCGCTTAACAACTTCAATTCATTTAGAATTAGTGGGAAAGAAAATGAAAACAGTGAAAACATAAAAGAAAAAAAAACTGGAGCAGAATGTTAAATTTAGATACAATATTAACAATCATATTACATCACAAGAATTTTACTTATGCATAAAGAATAGGTTAGTTTGCTAGCCTAAACTCACAGCTATGGTTCAACCTAACTTAGCTTAGCTGCTAAATTAGGCTAAATAGAATCTAGGCTAAATCTCGTATGCCCAGTTTTGTCTTTGATAAAAGACAATCTGATTGTGCCAGGTAGATGGGAAGTTAGCTGCTAAACTAAGCTAAATCTTATTTAGCCTAGCTGCTAAGCACGGGTGTATAATCCAAGTGACATAAAGTAAAAGTCCTGCCATGTTTATGGATCTACCTGTGCATGTAGAACAGGTGTTTACACTAACAGGTGCATCTACCTGCAGTGGAGTTTGTGGACGCCTCAGGTTGTCGGTCTTTAAAAATAAAAAAGCAAAAAGGAAATGAGAGAAATTTCCATGTTAAAATATCTTGAGTGGATTACCGTTAATTCTGCCTGTCCTCCTGTAGCTCACCAGGAAAACAGAATAAATGCAAATGAGATAACAGGATTATGCAAATGAGAAAAACTGTCTGACCAGACACCTGTACAAGCACCTTTTTACATTTACGACCGCGCTGAAAACTGTCAGCTGTGTTTGTACGTGGACTGACCGTTAAGAGTCCATAAAGCGAACATCTTCATCTGCAGAACACATACAGCTGGTTGTGGTCGCATGAAGTTTGCTGCTTTATCTCCATAAAACAGCTTCATGATGGTCAGCAGCTTCCATTGCCAGCAGCTGTGTGTAAAAGTACACACTTACTCTACTTCTACACTACTACTGCTCTACTTCTACACTACTACTACTCCACTTCTGCTCTACTTCTACACTACTACTGCTCTACTTCTACACTACTACTAGTCTACTTCTACGCTACTACTACTCTACTATTACGTTACTTCTACACTACTACTCTACTTCTAGTCTACTTCTACACTACTACTACTCTACTTCTACTTCTACACTACTACTACTCCACTTCTGCTATGCTACTACTACTCTACTTCTACGCTACTACTACTCTACTATTACTCTACTTCTACTCTACTTCTACGCTACTACTATACTTTTACGCTACTACTACTCTACTATTACGTTACTTCTACACTACTACTACTATACTTCTAGTCTACTTCTACACTACTACTACTATACTTCTACTCTACTTCTACACTGCTAATACTCTACTTCTACTGTACTACTACTACTACTCTGATTCAACACTACTGCTACTCTACTATTACACTACTTCTATTCTACTACTACTCTGATTCTACACTACTACTACTCTATTCTACACTACTTCTACTGTACTACTACTACTCTGATTCTACTTTACTTCTATACTACAACACTACTTTGACTCTACTACTACTACTACTACTCTGATTCTACTCTACTTCTACTCGACTACTACACTACTTCTACACTACTACTACTCTACTTCTACACTACTACTACTCTACTTCTACTCTATGACTGTACTGCCAGCGACTGAGCCAGCATCTCGTACGATGTTATGTCTAAGACGGTGCCTGAAGAGTTCAAAATGAAGCAACAACGCAGGAGTCCACCAAGGAGACGGCGTTGTACATTTACAACACCAAAACTCACAGGTCCTGTTCAGGACATAAAACATGATTTCATCACCATGACAACGTAACTGATAGAACTCACAAGTCCTGTTCAGGACGTGAAAGACAAAGGACTGATTTCAAACATCTGATGTGGTTCTGCATCACTGATCAAAGCTTTCAGAAGTAGGAAGAGCCAAACAGAATAAACCAAGAATATCACACTTACAGATAAACAGATTCTTTAACATATTTGGAATGTGGAAACCATTCAGTGCTGACTCTAAATATTCAGTTCGTTTAAGAGATCAATACAACTTTTAAAATAAAAAAATTATAATTATTGTTTGAAAGTCTGGGGCGTCCAGACCATCCCAACCATCCCAACATTTCAACACCTGATTAAACTTTTTTAGCTTGTTTACGCTTCGTTTCCCACTTCCACTCCAAACATTAAATCTTTCAGCAGATACGAGGCAAACTGCGGCGATGTCGGCTAACCGCGGTGATGTTGGAGAACTGTGGCGATGTTGACAAACTGCGGGGATGTTTACGAACTGCGGCAACGTCGGCGAACTGTGGCGATGTCGGCTAACCGCGGCGACGCTGGAGAACAGTGGCAACATCGGCGAACTGTGGCGACCTTTGTGAACTGTGGTGATGTCGGCGAACTGTGGCGACATTGGTGAACTGCGGCGATGTCGGCGAACTGTGGTGATGTCGGCGAACTGTGGTGATGTCGGCGAACTGCGATGACACAGCGACAGTTTAAAGCTTTAACTTCTGAGGTTAAACGTGTTCGTCAGGGTTACAGAGAAAAGCGTCTTCTGAAGCCTGACGACGAACATTTCTCTGGTTTGTCTTTCAGCAGTTAGGCAGGTCTCTTCTCCGCCTTCATCTGCAGAACTGGACTGAAACTCAGAATTGTCTTGTCTCAAAGCGACACTGAAAGGCCGTAACACGCCAACATGTCTCCAACAGGACCTCATGTCTCCAGCGGGACTGCACGTCTCCAGCGTCTTCCTGCTGAAAACTTCACGAGGCGCCACAGTTCCTTTTATTTCTCTTGTGAAAGATTAAAACTCTTTTATCTGTGCTGAGATCGGCTGATGGAAACCAGGAAGGAGCGGCTGTGCAACTGGTTGCTATGGTGATTCCAATGCGACGCACAGAGCCTGACTGTTAATGTTGCCGTGACGGCGGCGCCTTCCCTCGGACGCCACCGCAGAATTAGAGTTCAGTTGATTTCAAACAAACGTCACAAAGTCGTTTCCAAAACCTTCCTGAAGTTTGGGAAGCAGAAGAACACACAGTTCTCTGTATGATTCTGATGTTCAGTCGGGTTTCATGGCGAGTAAAACACCTGAGGAGAAAACCGAGTAGTGGAGGTCACGGAGCCAGCGGGCGCTTTGAGAGGTAACCATGAGACCTGCCACACCTCAGCCACATTGGCCGAAAGAAGCAGAAAATGGACACATTATGATGTATAAATTGTGTCAATTTATACATTGTGCGTAAAAGAAGTTGCGGATGTGAAAGAATTCAGTTTGAAATAATTTCTAAAATATTTTGAGGGAAATTTAAAGTGAGTCATGAGGATGTTTCTGACATTTAAAGTAATAAAATGCAGTAAAGTTTAATGTTTTGTAGTGCTGTGACGATATTTGTCCGGACTCGACTTGATTCCGATTTTTTTGGATGCCGATTTGATTTAATTTGCGATTCTCACAATTCTTCAATATTAGTGATTTTTATAGATTAAAAACAAAAAAAAAAAAGTATAAAACTTTTTTGCTCGTCATTTTTCTTGTTTTGAATGAGGAACAAACAACCTGGTGTGAAAAAAATCAATTAAAAAAAAAATTACAAAGGTTTTATAATGGATTTTTTTATTTATTTGAAAAAATATACATTTTTTTAATTAAAAAAAAAATCCATTTTAAAATTGTGAAGCAAAAAATCCAGATTTTTCATCCCTAATGGGATGGAAATGTGAGTTTTTCCTGGTTTTTCCCGGTCTTGTTCAACGCTGCAGTGAATCTGGGCTTTCTGTGGGAAACATGTTTTGTATTTTAATGAGCAGAAACAAGTAAAACCTGCAGTAATAAGTGCGTTGTACTGCAGACATGGTGTGTGTGGAACTGCCGTTACATCTGATGAGATCTTGTTAACGCTGTTTTCATTTTCATAAACCTCCACAGATTAACCCTCTTCCAGCCAAACAGTAAAACCAGGCATGATTTGTTGTGGTCTGAAACACACCTTTGATCCAACATGTGTTTTCGTCGTCGCAGATGCTGAACACACACACCCAGCTGTGTGGACAGTAGCAGCGCAGCAGTGATTGCAGCAGCATGTGGCTGAGAGCAGCAAACAGGAGCCGACCGCCTTGGTTCGCATGGCGTCGTCCGAACCAGCCAGACATCTGCTAACCATCGCTGCAATGAAGACGTGTGTCGTTCCGTGGTTGTCTCGGCGGAAGGTTAAAGTCCACCGTCACTCAGATGCTTCAGAAGCAGAAATGGTAGAAATAAAGCCTTCATCGTCATCATCTTCATCAGCAGGATGACATCAGGACATTTCTCTTTTTTCTCAGCATGGTGGCGGCGTGGTTAGCACTGCGGCCTCAGAGCCGCTGGTCTGAGCCTCAGCTGAGAGGGTTCGACTGGTGGTCTTTCTATTAAGCCGGTCACTAAGAAATATCTGCCATGCCATTAATTGTCCCAGAAATGATTGGGATAGAAGATAATATTGTGCAAAGTGATTATTGTTGTCATTTTATTGAAAAACCTGCATTGGCCGCTCTCCTCCACCTGAATATTTCACTGCAGTTCTGACAAATATGAAAGTAGTTTCTAAATATTCAGCCTTTAAAAATATTGACTTGTAGCTGCAGAATTGTAGAAAACACTTTGTCCCCCTGTGTATCGCTGTAAACCTGATAATAGCATGAAGCTACATAGAGCTTAGCAGCGCTAATCTACTTCTATGCTAGCAGAGATAAGTTAAGGAAAATATTTAGTTCTTATTTTATATTTTCACGTTTGAGCTGAAATTAAACTAGAAAGAAGCTCGAAGCTTAGCTTAGCGCTCGCTACGCTAGCTCACTACGCTAGCTCGCTACATGATGCAGTTTCATGTAAACAGGAAGCTAGCAAGCATAGCCAGCTTTAGGCATGCTGTTTATGTTCTATTGGGAATAAAATATGAGTTGATTTATTGGTTATTCTGTTTTATTTATATTCATATTTTACAGCATTGTTCTAGTTGAAAATCTGGATTTTTTGTTTCACAATTTAAATTTTTTTTTCACTTAAATAAAATTATTCCACCATAAAATTTTAGTCGTTTTTATTGGTTTTATTGATCTTTTTTACTTGTCTTCCTGTGCATTATAGCAGCAGAACAATGGTATAGCTGCTGGGTTGTTTTCTCCTGCCTAAAATCAATAAAAATTATGGGCTAAAAAAAGTTTTATACATTATTTTTTGTTTTTAATCTACAAAAATCAGCAATATTGAATAATTTTGAGAATCACAATTTAAAAAGAATCCGCACCCAGAAATTTGGAATCAAATCGGGACAAAAGCGTATCGTCACAGCCCTGTCCTTTACTGTTTGGATATTTAAATCTTTTCCTTTTTGTTAACATTATTTCTTCATTATTGGATAATTCAGTTTTACCCATGAAAGCAGGTTTTTTCTGGATAACCGTGTCCTCCGCCCTGCCAACGGTGGTCGGGTCTGGCAACATGACATAGTTAAACCTCTTGGAGGAGACGCTGAATTCAGCGGTTTGAAGTGGACGGTTTGAAATAAAATAAATAAATCACACATTAAAAACACATCAGTAACATGTTGCATGATTTAATGATCCTATTAGTTCTGATGAATAAAGACGTTTTCTCTCGTCTCACCAGACATGCCTGATCTGGTTTAATACAGGAATCTGTTTTACATCTCTGTCAGACAAGCTTCACGTCTCAAACCAGGAGGTGCAGGTGGTTCCATCCTGACCCGTTTCATAAGAAGGATGCAGTAGAAGGCGAGGCTCCAGAACCAACTAAAACACTTGCCGTGTTTCTGCAGCCGCTTGTTCACAGGAAGATAACGTGAAGCGACCGTGAACGACTGACTGCCCTCAAACCTTTCGCCTCATTTCCATGGGGGCGATGCTGAGAGTAATAAAGTCCCGTCTGGACACGTCTCGGTGTGTCCCGGTGGTGGATGGTTTACACGATGCAGCTCAGAGGAAACCACAGCTGCAAAGTCATCAATGAGAGAATGTGTCATGTTAACACTCAGACCCAAAGCTCCATGAACGTCCTGAACCAACCAACGGCACGAGGTCGGCTGCGTATTTATATATATATGTCATGCAAGATACCAAATAAATCCCAAAAAATGTACATATCCTGTAAATATATCGAATTATTAAACGTTATCCAAACGCTTCCCATTGGTTTGCTGCCAACCAATGATCTCTTGACATCAGTCATGAAAATGGACCAATCAGAGCTGCTGAATCCTCTTCATCATCCTCTTTATCAGCCAACCAGAGTTTATCATCTGGATGTTTCAGCTCCAGACGTTCACACAGACATGAAACCCTGCGTCTACATCGAAGCCGTCCTGCAGGAACGTCCACACACACAATCTGCAACAGTTCAGAACTTTAAAACGTTCATTTCACTTTAAATTCACGGAAAACGTCGGAAGTTTTGGTCAAAATGAAAGTCAGGAGCGGCGAACGTAAGACCCAGACGGGAAACATGGACCACATGAAGAAGATATGGACGTTCTCAGGAAAGCGACAGGAAGTGATGTCACTGGTAGAGATGTGTGCATGTGAGCAATTTTCATCTTTCAGGACGAACTGCAGGAGGAAGGTCACGATACGCCCGGCGTGGCTGCTGTTCAACATTTCCAGACATGTAGAGGTTAAAGGTCAACATGCAGCCCTGCTGGAGCCATTATCCCCGCACACACACCCACCCACACACACACACACACACCCACCCACACACACACACACACACACCAGCAGACGCAACACACACGCCTGCCGCTGAGCCAGCGCCGCAGGCAGCAGTGAGATCAGCCTGCAGACACTTCCAGCTTTGGGTTCTGCTCACGTACCGAGTCGTCAGCCGGCGAGACGAGCTTCCAGCAGACGGTGAAGGTGACACCGAGGATGTTCAGACGGCCGACAGCCGTCCGGATAAATCAGCAGCAGCAGCAGAGACCCAGTCCGCATTGCCAGCTTTGAATAACCACAGTGACCAACTGCTGCATGCAAAACCAAACCGCCGTGCTCCTGACAGGCCGCCGCATGTGTCGCAGCCTCCACACGCAGGTTCTGGAAGGCAACAGGTGAGGCTGTCTGCGCCCCGGCAACAGCTGCCTCGCCTCACATGTTGCCACGGAGACGGCAGCCACCAGACTTCCAATGGGAATCCCATTCAGAAGCGTTATTGCTGTAATCGATGACGCGACGCGTTAGCGCGTGCTAACCGGCGAGATCCGGTTGCATCAGCTGTTCCAGTCTGACTGCATGTGTTCCAGTCCTGACGGAGCTCCTGGCATCGACTTTCATTCAGCGGAGACATCAGAGCTCTGACATGTAAAACAGAAACATCTGCAGAGACATATGTTCATCAGAAAGGAATGAATCATGTTTGCTGCACCAACATGAAGAGAAACCTCATCTTTACCAGAACAGCATGTTCTGCTGGATCACGCCCAGTTAGCATGCAGGCTCCTCGCAGGCCCACCGCTATCACAGCAAGGAGGAAAGATAACAAAATGGCTGAGACCTGCCAGATAATCAGAGAACAATCAGTCCACTTATTGTAAATATCTCCAGAGTGCTCCTGCTCCAACAGCACTGAAGCATGAAGTCTAGTTATTACATGTGTCGGTATGAGGAGATGCTAACTGTGATGCTACACTTTTTCTATCGCTTGAAAATATTTTGTTTCATTTGACTATTTTGTTTTCAGCCCGGAGAATCCTTTACAGCAACATCTGGTCGACTTTTACCAGCTGGAGAGATCTCAGAGAAGAGACAGGATGCAGGATGTTAAGCTAGCCGTGGTGCACTGGGGTGCGACCTGGCTGCCGCTGCTCTCGGGCTCTTGGGGCCCTGGGGCCTGCGCTCTGTCTGCCCTGGGTGGCCGGTGCCCGGCGGGATCGGCCCTTGCCGGCCTGGGCCTGCTGGGGCCTGTTCCCCCTGACTGCGGGGGACTCTGGTTGGGCACCTCCTTCGCCACCTCCTGGGCGGATGCATGGCTGGCTCCGGAGTGGGGGGGTTGGGGTCTGTGCCTGGGGGTGACTGTCGGTTACCCGGGTCTCTGGGTTCTCCTGGCCTTCCTCTAGCTGTAGGCGGGCGGGGTCACATTGGCATGATCACTCTTCTCTAAACACGTTCCACTCTGAATGTTCTGCATGAATGTTCTGCATGTGTCACAGTCACTGAGTCATCCAGCAAGTTTATTCACTAACAGCAGGTAGCTCTCTTTCTGTCTTTTTGATTTAACTTGCTAGTTTCTGGTCCTCATGATTGTCAATGGTTTTGTTCTCCACAGGGACCATGAATCTAGAGTTGGCTTGTGTGGGTGTATATATTTATGTGTGTGGGTGGGTATGTGTGTGTACATATGTATGTATGTATATGTATGTACGTATGTGTATGGATATATATATATAATGTACGTGCGCGTGTATATACATGTAGGTGGGTATGTATGTGCATATACGTGTATGCATTGATCTCTTTCTTTTGTTTTTTATATTCTCTTTCTGCCCCTTTCCTGTCCTTTCCGGTCGGGTCCAGCAGCATAAACTCTGTAATACAAGCTATTATCCAAAACAAATGGAAAAATAAAATAAGAATCAAGAAATACAAGGGGATCATTACATCTATAAAAGTTCCCCTTGGCAAAATAAATTTGCTCAGCAGAACACAGCATCCAGAACATCAGTCTGCTGCTTAAATGCTGGACAAGACAAAAAAAAAAACCAAAAAAAAAACCCCCCGCTCATTGGGATCACCCCGCCCACTGGTACCACCCCGCCCCCTCTACTGGGTTCACCCCTCTCCCTGCACTTGGACCAGTGGGCGGGGTGGCCAGTTCCATCCACTGCGGGTTCTGTTGGTGAATCAGCAGAACTTTCTTCTTGTAAGACCTCTGATTGGTCAGATACGTCAGGTGGGCGTGGTTAACACAGAGAAGCAACTAAAAGTCGATGCTTCCGTAAACATGACTGAACGGACCGTTCCATCATCATCATCCAAAGTCTCCCCCTCCCTTCATGTTCGGGCCACAATGTCTTTCTGTTTCCATAGCAACAACATCACAGTCTGCTTACAATCACTATATCTCTGGCGACATATTGATTGCTGCACCCCCCTCCTCTTTGATTTCTCCCAGATGTCCATCCACCAGCTCCAACCGGTCCAGAACTATGCAGACTGGATCATGACGAGATCCTCATCACCCCCGTCAGCAGCTCCAACGGCTTCCCGTCACCCAAAGCGTCGACTCAGAACTCCCCCCGTCCAGCTAGAAGTCATCCTAACCGCAGCATATGGATCCACTTCCCACCAGATCGCCACCCGCCGATCCTCCTCCGTCACCTCCACATCGTGTAGCAGAAGTTTCAGCCCAAACCTTCACAGCCGACATCTGCAGCTCGCTTCCCAGCTGCAAGTCCAGACCCAGGACTCGCCTCGGTTTACCGACGTTCTGCCACCATGTCCTCCAGTCGGGGTTCAGCGGCTTTCTGCTCGCTTCGGTTCCTCTAGAAATGATCGCTATGAAGTAAAAGAATGTAGAGTTTTGGCGCCGTCTGCTAACTTCTGTCCTGATGCGTCCTGCTGTTCCCGTCTGGATGGACGCTCGTCGTCGCCGTCGCTGCAGAGACGCCGCCCCAAGCGGCTGACGACCGTCCGCCCGATGAGGCTACGGCCCTGGTTCAGGTCCAGTCATCCACAACGCAGACTACTGTTACTGTCTGACAAGAAGGACAGAGCAGATTTGTTGGGAATTTACGGGAAGATCGAGTCTGAATCCGGAAGAAGAGCTTCAGCTTTGTGTTGCAGGTCACCGGGGTCAGGTGGAGTCCGCCATGTTGTCACGCCGTTTTAACTTATAACCTGCATACGGTCCTCAGGCTGAACGCCACACTGTCGGGACTGCAGAGGAAAACCACATCAATCACTGCTCACACACACACACACACACTCACACACACACACACACACACACACACACACACACACACACACACACACACTGCAGCCAGGTTTCGCCTCGTTACGGACCGTCGCTCCCAGTAAGACTGTTTCTGTACAACCAACTGACTCACGCTGCTGTTTCCACAGCGGTAACAATGACTTCTTCCTCCTATTAAGACTCAAGGATGCTGCATACACACACACACACACACACACACACACACACACACACACACACACACACACAGAGAAAGAAAACACCACGTGAGGAAACGGGGGACGACCTTGCTGTTAGCGTGTTTGTAGCCTGTTAGCTGAAAGGCTGAAAAATTTAAAGTTAAACGAAGTTAAAGAAGTTAAACGAGTTTAAACTCATTAAACTGATAAATGACAGATAAACGTCTCCATGATGAGACACACCAGCAACACCAGTAACACCAGCAACACTAGAAACACCAGTAACATCAGCAACACCAAACACCAGCAACATCAGCAACACCAAACACCAGCAACACTAGAAACATCAGCAACAGCAGCAACACCAGAAACACCAGAAACACTAGAAACATTAGCAACAGCAGCAACACCAGCAACACCAGCAACACTAGAAACATTAGCAACAGCAGCAACACCAGCAACACCAAACACCAGCAACACCAGAAACACCAGCAACACCAGCAACACCAGCAACACTAGAAACATTAGCAACAGCAGCAACACCAGAAACACCAAACACCAGCAACACCAGCAACACTAGAAACATTAGCAACAGCAGCAACACCAGCAACACCAAACACCAGCAACACTAGAAACATTAGCAACAGCAGCAACAGCAGCAACACCAGAAACACCAGCAACACCAAACACCAGCAACACTAGAAACATTAGCAACACCAGCAACACTAGAAACACCAGCAACACCAGCAACACCAGCAACACCAGCAACACCAGCAACACTAGAAACATTAGCAACAGCAGCAACACCAGCAACACCAAACACCAGCAACACTAGAAACATTAGCAACAGCAGCAACAGCAGCAACACCAGAAACACCAGCAACACCAAACACCAGCAACACTAGAAACATTAGCAACACCAGCAACACCAGAAACACCAGCAACACCAAACACCAGCAACACTAGAAACATTAGCAACACCAGCAACAGCAGCAACAGCAGCAACACCAGAAACACCAGCAACACCAGAAACACTAGAAACATTAGCAACAGCAGCAACACCAGCAACACCAGCAACACCAGCAACACTAGAAACATTAGCAACAGCAGCAACACCAGCAACACCAGCAACACTAGAAACATTAGCAACAGCAGCAACACCAGCAACACCAAACACCAGCAACACTAGAAACATTAGCAACACCAGAAACACTAGAAACATTAGCAACAGCAGCAACACCAGCAACACCAGCAACACTAGAAACATTAGCAACAGCAGCAACACCAGCAACACCAGCAACACTAGAAACATTAGCAACACCAGCAACACCAAACACCAGCAACACCAGAAACACCAGCAACACCAGCAACACCAGCAACACTAGAAACATTAGCAACAGCAGCAACACCAGAAACACCAAACACCAGCAACACCAGCAACACTAGAAACATTAGCAACAGCAGCAACACCAGCAACACCAAACACCAGCAACACTAGAAACATTAGCAACAGCAGCAACAGCAGCAACACCAGAAACACCAGCAACACCAAACACCAGCAACACTAGAAACATTAGCAACACCAGCAACAGCAGCAACAGCAGCAACACCAGAAACACCAGCAACACTAGAAACACCAGAAACACCAGCAACACCAGCAACACCAGCAACACTAGAAACACCAGCAACACCAGCAACAGCAGCAACAGCAGCAACACCAGAAACACCAGCAACATCAGCAACACCAGCAACAGCAGCAACATCAGCAACACCAGAAACACCAGAAACACCAGAAACACCAGCAACAGCAGCAACATCAGCAACACCAGCAACACCAGAAACACCAGAAACACCAGCAACAGCAGCAACACCAGCAACACCAGCAACACCAGCAACCGTCACGTCTTCCGGAACCATCCAGAGAACCAAAACCTTCCAGGATGTGATCAGCCGCTACGAGCTGGAATTACGTCTTTTGTTACGGCTGCCTGCCAATCCACCAAATTGTTTTATTTTGTATTCAAATCCCTGTGTTGAGTGGAGCCACCTGCGGATTGGCTCCACTCAACACACCCCTCTTCCCTGCCTGCTGGTTGGACAATTGCCCGTCCTATCAGCTACATTGGAGGGAGATTTAAACCGGCTGCAGCTGTGGACTCACTGGCAACTGTTTGGCACAGTCTGCCCTCGGCTTGAAATCTGTGGGGTTTGAGTGCTTCTGTTGGTGGTAATTTGAATAGATTTTGTTTGGTTAGTAGTTTTTGGTTCTGTTTAATAACTATGTGGTTTTGTGATTCTTCCAGCAGCGTTAAAACTGGTTGGTTTTGTGTTCTCCGTTTATTTCTCTTGCTTAGTTGTTTTTTTGTTTTCATAGTTATATTTGTAAAGTGTATTTTAAACCCTTTTGGTTTCTCTTTCTGTTGCATTTATAAACAGTGTTTTGTTAAAGTTCGACTGTGTCCGGCTAATAAGTATTTTGGTGTAAAGTACTTTTGCCTTTAAGCATAGCTATTGGAGCGGCTTCATTTTCTGTTTGTTATTTCAGCAGACCAGTTTCTGTTTAACACATTGTGCGCCTTGTTTTCTTTTCTTTTTGTACTGGATGGTTTTTGTTTTGTAGCTGTCCTTTCTTTATTTAGCTACACTTAGCCCAACACTCGTAAAAACCTCTTTGTTCCCATCTCCACTTGTAACAATAAATTCTCAGAAATTCACATGTTAACAGCTCCGCAGTTCTCATTTGTTACGCCTCACATCCCCTTGCAGAGTTGGGATGTAACATCTTTATTTATCCACAGGCTCAGGAATAAAATCATGCAAATAAAAACAAAAATAAATTTACAAAATATTTATAATTACATAAAAAAACGAAAACAAAATAAAGTAAGAAAATAAATGTTAAATAAGAAAAACAATAATAAATACAAAATGAATACACAAATAAGAAATGAATGAAACAAATTAAATATATAAGTTAGACTGATCGACGATCTAAATAAAATATAATTCAGATAGATGACACAATAAAAGTTAATAAAACTATATAAAATGGACAAATAATGATTAAATAAAATATGAGTAATAAATAAAGAATTAAATGCAGTAAACTTATGCGATGAAATACATTAATGAGGCCAAAACAAGATGAAATAAAATTATATGAAAGCATCAATAACGTTTCCTTCTGGAAGAATGGATCAAACTTTTCTCCTGCTGATGGAGGAAAAATTGACGCGCGTCAATAAACATCACAACGTCATAAAAATCTGGTAGGAAAAAATTAATTTGATCCTAAAAACAAAAAAATCTGGTTTAATAAACAAATTCAGGTTTTTAACCCAGAAAAAAAACATTTAAATAAAAGTTTAATGAAACAAACAGATTGATCCAGGATTCAACAGGATTATTATCCTGAGTGAGCAGTAAAACCAGTTCCCTCCCAGTCCATCAACACCATCTGACTGGTTACTGAGCAGCCAATCGGATCACAGCTTCTGTCTGTGGGTGATGACATCATCTGTGCTGCTTTCCAGCCACATGGAGAGAGCCCATCTGGAGGATGCTGAGTCAGCACATTACACACACACACACACACACACACGGCGCTGCTGGGATCAGACTGGTCTGACTGGGAGAAACACTGGGGACGGTTTTTTCCACCAACTTCAAGGAACAACTGACCGACTTGTTTTTGCCGTCTCACGACAATGTGCACACACACACACACGTTTACACAATGTGCACACACACACACACGTTTACACAATGTGCACACACACACACACGTTTACACAATGTGCACACACACACACACGTTTACACAATGTGCACACACACACACACGTTTACACAATGTGCACACACACACACACACACACACGTTTGTACAACGTGCACACACACACACGTTTACACAACGTGCACACACACACACACGTTTACACAACCTGCGCACACACACACACACATGTTTGTACAACGTGCACACACACACGTTTACACAACCTGCACACACACACACACACACACACACACACACACGGCGCTGCTGGGATCAGACTGGTCTGACTGGGAGAAACACTGGGGACGTTTTTTTCCACCAACTTCAAGGAACAACTGACCGACTTGTTTTTGCCGTCTCACGACAATGTGCACACACACACACACGTTTACACAATGTGCACACACACACACACGTTTACACAATGTGCACACACACACACACGTTTACACAATGTGCACACACACACACACGTTTACACAATGTGCACACACACACACACACACACACGTTTGTACAACGTGCACACACACACACGTTTACACAACGTGCACACACACACACACGTTTACACAACCTGCGCACACACACACACACATGTTTGTACAACGTGCACACACACACGTTTACACAACCTGCACACACACACACACACACACACACACACACGGCGCTGCTGGGATCAGACTGGTCTGACTGGGAGAAACACTGGGGACGTTTTTTTCCACCAACTTCAAGGAACAACTGACCGACTTGTTTTTGCCGTCTCACGACAATGTGCACACACACACACACGTTTACACAATGTGCACACACACACACACGTTTACACAATGTGCACACACACACGTTTACACAATGTGCACACACACACACACACACACACGTTTGTACAACGTGCACACACACACACGTTTACACAACGTGCACACACACACACACACACGTTTACACAACCTGCGCACACACACACATGTTTGTACAACGTGCACACACACACACACACACGTTTACACAACCTGCTCACACACACGTTTACACAACATGCACACACACACACACACACACACACACACACACACACACACACACACACACACACGTTTACACAACGTGCACAAAGCCGCTTGGTTCTGGACCAAACCAGTATGAACCAGTGACTCTTCTTCTGCAGCATCAGAACGACGTCGTCCTCGTCTGATCTGGAATCCATCTTTGTTTCGTCACCTTGCAGTTTTACAGCCGTCATCATTTATTGGTCGTTCACGTCGCCACGGCAACGTTTATATTTCACTTCCAACATGTTTAGAGACACCCATCCATCATCCATCATCCATCCATCATCCATCCATCCATCACCCATCCATCATCCATCCATCATCCATCATCCATCCATCATCCATCCATCCATCACCCATCCATCATCCATCCATCATCCATCATCCATCCATCATCCATCCATCCATCACCCATCCATCATCCATCCATCATCCATCATCCATCCATCATCCATCCATCATCCATCATCCATCCATCACCCATCCATCATCCATCCATCATCCATCATCCATCCATCACCCATCCATCATCCATCATCCATCCATCACCCATCCATCACCCATCCATCATCCATCCATCATCCATCATCCATCCATCATCCATCTATCCATCCATTCATCATCCATCCATCCATCATCCATCCATCACCCATCCATCCATCCATCCATCAATCATCCATCCATTCATCCATCCATCATCCATCCATCCATCAATCCATCACCCATCCATCCATCCATCATCCATCCATCCATCCATCATCCATCATCTATCCATCCATCCATCATCCATCCATCCATCAATCATCCATCAATCATCGATCCATCATCCATCGATCCATCATCCATCCATCCATCCATCACCGATCATCCATCCATCACCCACCCATCCATCCATCCATCACCCATCCATTCATCCATCCATCATCCATCCATCCATCATCCATCCATCACCCATCCATCATCCATCTATCCATCATCCAACAATCATCCATCCATCACCCATCCATCCATCCATCATCCATCCATCCATCCATCATCCATCCATCACCCATCCATCCATCATCCATCCATCACCCAACCATCCATCTATCATCCATCAATCATCCATCCATTCATCCATCCATGATCCATCCATCCATCATCCATCCATCACCCATCCATCCATCCATCCATCATCCATCCATCCATCAATCCATCATCCATCCATCATCCATCCATCCATCCATCATCCATCCATCACCCATCCATCCATCATCCATCCATCCATCCATCCATCCATCATCCATCCATCCATCCTCCATCCATCACCCATCCACCCATCCATCCATCCATCATCCATCCATCACCCATCCATCCATCATCCATCCCTAACCCATCCATCATCCATCCATCACCCATCCATCCATCCATCCATCACCCATCCATCATCCATCACCCATCCATCCATCCATCATCCATCCATCACCCATCCACCCATCCATCATCCATCCATCCATCATCCAACAATCCATCCATCACCCATCCATCCATCCATCATCCATCCATCATCCATCCATCACCCATCCATCCATCATCCATCCATCATCCATCCATCATCCATCCATTCATCCATCCATGATCCATCCATCCATCATCCATCCATCACCCATCCATCCATCACCCATCCATCCATCATCCATCCATCCATCCATCAATCCATCATCCATCCATCATCCATCCATCCATCATCCATCCATCACCCATCCATCCATCCATCATCCATCCATCACCCATCCATCTATCAATCCATCCATCAATCCATCATCCATCCATCCATCCTCCATCCATCACCCATCCACCCATCCATCATCCATCCATCCATCCATCCATCACCCAACCATCCATCCATCATCCATCAATCATCCATCCATCCATCCATCCATCATCATCCATCCATCACTCCATCATCCATCCATCATCCATCCATCCATCATCCATCCATCACCCATCCATCCATCCATCATCCATCAATCACCCATCCATCCATCCATCATCAATCATCCATCCATCATCTGTCCATCCATCATCCATCCATCCATCATCCATCAATCATCCATCCATCCATCATCCATCCATCCATCACCCATCCATCCATCAATCCATCCATCATCCATCCACCTATCATCCATCCATCATCCATCCATCACCCATCCATCCATCCATCCATCATCCATCTATCCATCCTCCATCCATCCATCATCCATCCATCCATCATCCATCCATCAATCCATCCATCATCCATCCATCATCCATCAATCATCCATCATCCATCAATCATCCATCTATCCATCATCCATCCATCACCCATCCATCCATCCATCAATCATCCATCCATCCATCATGCATCAATCATCCATCCATCCATCATCCATCCATCACCCATCCATCCATCCATCCATCCATCCATCATCCATCCATCACCCATCCATCCATCATCCATCCATCCATCAATCATCCATCCATCCATCATCCATCCATCACCCATCCATCCATCCATCACCCATCCATCCATCCATCAATCACCCATCCATCCATCACCCATCCACCCATCCATCATCCATCCATCACCCATCCATCCATCATCCATCCATCACCCAACCATCCATCCATCATCCATCATCCATCCATCATCCATCCATCCATCACCCATCCATCATCCATCCATCATCCATCATCCATCCATCATCCATCCATCCATCACCCATCCATCATCCATCCATCATCCATCATCCATCCATCATCCATCCATCATCCATCATCCATCCATCACCCATCCATCATCCATCCATCATCCATCATCCATCCATCACCCATCCATCATCCATCATCCATCCATCACCCATCCATCACCCATCCATCATCCATCCATCATCCATCATCCATCCATCATCCATCTATCCATCCATTCATCATCCATCCATCCATCATCCATCCATCACCCATCCATCCATCCATCCATCAATCATCCATCCATTCATCCATCCATCATCCATCCATCCATCAATCCATCACCCATCCATCCATCCATCATCCATCCATCCATCCATCATCCATCATCTATCCATCCATCCATCATCCATCCATCCATCAATCATCCATCAATCATCGATCCATCATCCATCCATCCATCATCCATCCATCCATCCATCACCGATCATCCATCCATCACCCACCCATCCATCCATCCATCACCCATCCATTCATCCATCCATCATCCATCCATCCATCATCCATCCATCACCCATCCATCATCCATCTATCCATCAATCCATCATCCATCCATCACCCATCCACCCATCCATCACCCATCCATCCATCATCCAACAATCATCCATCCATCACCCATCCATCCATCCATCATCCATCCATCCATCCATCATCCATCCATCACCCATCCATCCATCATCCATCCATCACCCAACCATCCATCTATCATCCATCAATCATCCATCCATTCATCCATCCATGATCCATCCATCCATCATCCATCCATCACCCATCCATCCATCCATCCATCATCCATCCATCCATCAATCCATCATCCATCCATCATCCATCCATCCATCCATCATCCATCCATCACCCATCCATCCATCCATCCATCATCCATCCATCCATCCATCCATCCATCATCCATCCATCCATCCTCCATCCATCACCCATCCACCCATCCATCCATCCATCATCCATCCCTAACCCATCCATCATCCATCCATCACCCATCCATCCATCCATCCATCACCCATCCATCATCCATCACCCATCCATCCATCCATCCATCATCCATCCATCACCCATCCACCCATCCATCATCCATCCATCCATCATCCAACAATCCATCCATCACCCATCCATCCATCCATCATCCATCCATCATCCATCCATCACCCATCCATCCATCATCCATCCATCATCCATCCATCATCCATCCATTCATCCATCCATGATCCATCCATCCATCATCCATCCATCACCCATCCATCCATCACCCATCCATCCATCATCCATCCATCCATCCATCAATCCATCATCCATCCATCATCCATCCATCCATCATCCATCCATCACCCATCCATCCATCCATCATCCATCCATCACCCATCCATCTATCAATCCATCCATCAATCCATCATCCATCCATCCATCCTCCATCCATCACCCATCCACCCATCCATCATCCATCCATCACCCAACCATCCATCCATCATCCATCAATCATCCATCCATCCATCCATCCATCATCATCCATCCATCACTCCATCATCCATCCATCATCCATCCATCCATCATCCATCCATCACCCATCCATCCATCCATCATCCATCAATCACCCATCCATCCATCCATCATCAATCATCCATCCATCATCTGTCCATCCATCATCCATCCATCCATCATCCATCAATCATCCATCCATCCATCATCCATCCATCCATCACCCATCCATCCATCAATCCATCCATCATCCATCCACCTATCATCCATCCATCATCCATCCATCACCCATCCATCCATCCATCCATCATCCATCTATCCATCCTCCATCCATCCATCATCCATCCATCCATCATCCATCCATCAATCCATCCATCATCCATCCATCATCCATCAATCATCCATCATCCATCAATCATCCATCTATCCATCATCCATCCATCACCCATCCATCCATCCATCAATCATCCATCCATCCATCATGCATCAATCATCCATCCATCCATCATCCATCCATCACCCATCCATCCATCCATCCATCCATCCATCATCCATCCATCACCCATCCATCCATCATCCATCCATCCATCAATCATCCATCCATCCATCATCCATCCATCACCCATCCATCCATCCATCATCCATCCATCACCCATCCATCCATCCATCAATCACCCATCCATCCATCACCCATCCACCCATCCATCATCCATCCATCACCCATCCATCCATCATCCATCCATCACCCAACCATCCATCCATCATCCATCAATCATCCATCCATCCATCCATCATCATCCATCCATCACTCCATCATCCATCCATCCATCATCCATCCATCACCCATCCATCCATCCATCATCCATCAATCACCCATCCATCCATCATCAATCATCCATCCATCATCTGTCCATCCATCATCCATCCATCCATCAATCATCCATCCATCCATCATCCATCCATCCATCCATCACCCATCCATCCATCCATCACCCATCCATCCATCCATCATCCATCCACCTATCATCCATCATCCATCCATCACCCATCCATCCATCCATCATCCATCTATCCATCCTCCATCCATCCATCATCCATCCATCACCCATCCATCATCCATCCATCCATCCATCATCCATCAATCATCCATCATCCATCAATCATCCATCTATCCATCATCCATCCATCACACATCCATCCATCCATCATCCATCAATCATCCATCCATCCATCATCCATCATGCATCAATCATCCATACATCCATCATCCATCCATCCATCCATCACCCATCCATCCATCCATCCATCCATCATCCATCCATCACCCATCCATCCATCCATCCATCATCCATCAATCACCCATCCATCCATCCATCATCTGTCCATCCATCATCCATCCATCCATCATCCATCAATCATCCATCCATCCATCATCCATCCATCCATCACCCATCCATCCATCAATCCATCCATCATCCATCCACCTATCATCCATCCATCATCCATCCATCACCCATCCATCCATCCATCCATCATCCATCTATCCATCCTCCATCCATCCATCATCCATCCATCATCCATCCATCCATCCATCATCCATCCATCACCCATCCATCCATCCATCCATCATCCATCCATCATCCATCAATCATCCATCATCCATCAATCATCCATCTATCCATCATCCATCCATCACCCATCCATCCATCCATCAATCATCCATCCATCCATCATGCATCAATCATCCATCCATCCATCATCCATCCATCACCCATCCATCCATCCATCCATCCATCATCCATCCATCCATCCATCATCCATCCATCACCCATCCATCCATCCATCCATCATCCATCCATCCATCAATCATCCATCCATCCATCATCCATCCATCACCCATCCATCCATCCATCCATCCATCCATCCATCATCCATCCATCACCCATCCATCCATCATCCATCCATCCATCAATCATCCATCCATCCATCATCCATCCATCACCCATCCATCCATCCATCATCCATCCATCATCCATCCATCACCCATCCATCCATCCATCAATCACCCATCCATCCATCAATCCATTATCCATCCATCATCCATCCATCCATCCTCCATCCATCACCCATCCACCCATCCATCATCCATCCATCACCCATCCATCCATCCATCCATCATCCATCCATCACCCAACCATCCATCCATCATCCATCAATCATCCATCCATCCATCCATCATCATCCATCCATCACTCCATCATCCATCCATCCATCATCCATCCATCACCCATCCATCCATCCATCATCCATCAATCACCCATCCATCCATCATCAATCATCCATCCATCATCTGTCCATCCATCATCCATCCATCCATCAATCATCCATCCATCCATCATCCATCCATCCATCCATCACCCATCCATCCATCCATCACCCATCCATCCATCCATCATCCATCCACCTATCATCCATCATCCATCCATCACCCATCCATCCATCCATCATCCATCTATCCATCCTCCATCCATCCATCATCCATTCCTCACCCATCCATCCATCATCCATCCATCACCCATCCATCATCCATCCATCCATCACCCATCCATCCATCCATCCATCATCCATCCATCATCCATCAATCATCCATCATCCATCAATCATCCATCTATCCATCATCCATCCATCACCCATCCATCCATCCATCATCCATCAATCATCCATCCATCCATCATCCATCATGCATCAATCATCCATACATCCATCATCCATCCATCCATCCATCCATCCATCCATCATCCATCCATCACCCATCCATCCATCCATCCATCATCCATCAATCACCCATCCATCCATCCATCATCAATCATCCATCCATCATCTGTCCATCCATCATCCATCCATCCATCATCCATCAATCATCCATCCATCCATCATCCATCCATCCATCACCCATCCATCCATCAATCCATCCATCATCCATCCACCTATCATCCATCCATCATCCATCCATCACCCATCCATCCATCCATCCATCATCCATCTATCCATCCTCCATCCATCCATCATCCATCCATCATCCATCCATCCATCATCCATCCATCACCCATCCATCCATCCATCCATCATCCATCCATCATCCATCAATCATCCATCATCCATCAATCATCCATCTATCCATCATCCATCCATCACCCATCCATCCATCCATCAATCATCCATCCATCCATCATGCATCAATCATCCATCCATCCATCATCCATCCATCCATCCATCCATCCATCCATCATCCATCCATCACCCATCCATCCATCCATCCATCATCCATCCATCCATCAATCATCCATCCATCCATCATCCATCCATCACCCATCCATCCATCCATCATCCATCCATCATCCATCCATCACCCATCCATCCATCCATCAATCACCCATCCATCCATCAATCCATTATCCATCCATCATCCATCCATCCATCCTCCATCCATCACCCATCCACCCATCCATCATCCATCCATCACCCATCCATCCATCCATCCATCATCCATCCATCACCCAACCATCCATCCATCATCCATCAATCATCCATCCATCCATCCATCATCATCCATCCATCACTCCATCATCCATCCATCATCCATCCATCCATCATCCATCCATCACCCATCCATCCATCCATCATCCATCAATCACCCATCCATCCATCATCAATCATCCATCCATCCATCATCCATCCACCTATCATCCATCATCCATCCATCACCCATCCATCCATCCATCATCCATCCATCCATCCATCATCCATCCATCCATCATCCATCCATCACCCATCCATCCATCCATCACCCATCCATCCATCCATCATCCATCCACCTATCATCCATCATCCATCCATCACCCATCCATCCATCCATCATCCATCTATCCATCCTCCATCCATCCATCATCCATTCCTCACCCATCCATCCATCATCCATCCATCACCCATCCATCATCCATCCATCCATCACCCATCCATCCATCCATCCATCATCCATCCATCATCCATCAATCATCCATCATCCATCAATCATCCATCTATCCATCATCCATCCATCACCCATCCATCCATCCATCATCCATCAATCATCCATCCATCCATCATCCATCATGCATCAATCATCCATACATCCATCATCCATCCATCCATCCATCACCCATCCATCCATCCATCCATCCATCATCCATCCATCCATCCATCCATCCATCATCCATCAATCCATCATCCATCCATCCATCAATCATCCATCCATCCATCACCTATCCATCCATCCATCCATCCATCCATCACCCATCATCTATCCATCTATCCATCATCCATCCATCACCCATCCATCCATCCATCATCCATCAATCATCCATCCATCCATCATCCATCATGCATCAATCATCCATCCATCCATCATCCATCCATCACCCATCCATCCATCCATCACCCATCCATCCATCCATCCATCATCCATCCATCACCCATCCATCCATCCATCCATCATCCATCAATCATCCATCCATCCATCATCCATCCATCCATCATCCATCACCCATCCATCCATCACCCATCCATCCATCAATCCATCACCCATCCATCCATCCATCATCCATCCATCCATCCATCCATCAATCATCCATCATCCATCCATCATCCATCCATCCATCCATCCATCATCCATCCATCAATCCATCACCCATCCATCCATCAATCATCCATCCATCCATCATCCATCCATCCATCCATCACCGATCATCCATCCATCACCAATCATCCATCCATCACCCATCCATCCATCCATCACCCATCCATCCATCCATTCATCACCCATCCATCCATCCATCATCCATCCATCACCCATCCATCCATCTATCATCCATCCATCCATCAATCCATCATCCATCTATCATCCATCCATCATCCATCCATCACCCATCCACCCATCCATCCATCCATCATCCATCCATCCATCCATCAATCCATCATCCATCCATCCATCCTCCATCCATCACCCATCCATCCATCCATCATCCATCCATCACCCATCCATCCATCCATCCATCATCCATTCCTCACCCATCCATCCATCATCCATCCATCACCCATCCATCATCCATCCATCCATCACCCATCCATCCATCCATCACCCATCCATCCATCCATCCATCCATCATCCATCCATCACCCATCCATCCATCCATCCATCATCCATCAATCATCCATCCATCCATCATCCATCCATCCATCAATCATCCATCCATCCATCACCCATCCATCCATCACCTATCCATCCATCCATCACCCATCATCTATCCATCTATCCATCATCCATCCATCACCCATCCATCCATCACCCATCCATCCATCCATCATCCATCAATCATCCATCCATCCATCATCCATCATGCATCAATCATCCATCCATCCATCCATCATCCATCCATCACCCATCCATCCATCCATCCATCACCCATCCATCCATCCATCATCCATCCATCACCCATCCATCCATCCATCCATCATCCATCCATCGATCATCCATCCATCCATCATCCATCACCCATCCATCCATCCATCCATCAATCCATCACCCATCCATCCATCCATCATCCATCCATCCATCATCCATCCATCATCCATCCATCACCCATCCATCCATCCATCCATCAATCCATCACCCATCCATCCATCAATCATCCATCCATCCATCATCCATCCATCCATCCATCACCAATCATCCATCCATCACCCATCCATCCATCCATTCATCACCCATCCATCCATCCATCCATCTATCATCCATCCATCCATCCATCCATCAATCCATCATCCATCTATTATCCATCCATCGTCCATCCACCCATCCATCCATCCATCATCCAACAATCATCCATCCATCCATCATCCATCCATCACCCATCCATCCATCACCCATCCATCAATCATCCATCCATCCATCATCCATCATCATCCATCCATCACTCCATCATCCATCCATCCATCATCCATCCATCACCCATCCATCCATCCATCATCCATCCATCCATCCATCCATCATCCATCTATCAATCATCCATCCATCACCCATCCATCCATCCATCATCCATCTATCCATCATCCATCCATCACCCAACCATCCATCCATCATCCATCAATCATCCATCCATCCATCATCCATCATGATCCATCCATCACTCCATCATCCATCCATCATCCATCCATCCATCATCCATCCATCTATCCATCATCCATCCATCCATCCATCCATCATCCATCCATCCATCCATCCATCTATCCATCCATCCATCCATCATCATCCATCCATCCATCCATCCATCATTACTTGTAGTTATCTTCTATGTTTTAATTTATAATCAATTTTGTTGTTTTTTTCCCCTGTTATTATTCTGTTTAACCGGGTTTTTATCTGCAGTGATTTAAACATTTGTTTTTATGAGAAATCCAGACAGGAAAAACCTTTTTTACCTTTTTTTTAGGAAACAGAAAAATGCAAAATAAATAGTCTGATTGATGAAACTTCCTGAAATTAAACAAACAAACCTCGAGCTGAAGGAGAGAAAAGCAGCTGATATAGATATTAATCTGCTGGACCGCTTCCAGAAAACCACCGCCGACCCTGAAGTACTCATCTCACACACCAGCGTGATGAAGCCAGAGGTCGGAGGTCAGGAGGAAGCCAAAGGTACCTTCCTCCAGGAGAGTCGCAGCAAATGCTGCAACATGGAACACGTGTTCGGGCGTTCAGACGAAACCTCGCTGCGTCTGGATCAGCTTTCAGCCTCCAGACAGCAGCTGTCTGCGGGGAGGAAAACTTCGGAGCGCCGGGAATGTGTGAAGAGCATGGTGACAGCTCGCCACTCTGAGGCGCCGCTCGAGCCGTTTCCTATCAACGATAACCAGCTGTGATTAAAGAGGAGCACATTTAGCTGTGGAGACTAACGGGTCACAAAGCTGGTTTCACATCCCGACAGGACGAAACAGGACTGGTTTCACATCCCGACAGGACGAAGCAGGACTGGTTTCACATCCCGACAGGACGAAACAGGACTGGTTTCACATCCCGACAGGACGAAACAGGACTGGTTTCACATCCCGACAGGACGAAACAGGACTGGTTTCACATCCCGACAGGACGAAGCAGGACTGGTTTCACATCCCGACAGGACGAAACAGGACTGGTTTCACATCCCGACAGGACGAAACAGGACTGGTTTCACATCCCGACAGGACGAAACAGGACTGGTTTCACATCCCGACAGGACGAAGCAGGACTGGTTTCACATCCCGACAGGACGAAGCAGGACTGGTTTCACATCCCGACAGGACGAAACAGGACTGGTTTCACATCCCGACAGGACGAAACAGGACTGGTTTCACATCCCGACAGGACGAAACAGGACTGGTTTCACATCCCGACAGGACGAAGCAGGACTGGTTTCACATCCCGACAGGACGAAGCAGGACTGGTTTCACATCCCGACAGGACGAAACAGGACTGGTTTCACATCCCGACAGGACGAAACAGGACTGGTTTCACATCCCGACAGGACGAAACAGGACTGGTTTCACATCCCGACAGGACGAAGCAGGACTGGTTTCACATCCCGACAGGACGAAACAGGACTGGTTTCACATCCCGACAGGACGAAACAGGACTGGTTTCACATCCCGACAGGACGAAACAGGACTGGTTTCACATCCCGACAGGACGAAGCAGGACTGGTTTCACATCCCGACAGGACGAAGCAGGACTGGTTTCACATCCCGACAGGACGAAACAGGACTGGTTTCACATCCCGACAGGACGAAACAGGACTGGTTTCACATCCCGACAGGACGAAACAGGACTGGTTTCACATCCCGACAGGACGAAACAGGACTGGTTTCACATCCCGACAGGACGAAACAGGACTGGTTTCACATCCCGACAGGACGAAACAGGACTGGTTTCACATCCCGACAGGACGAAACAGGACTGGTTTCACATCCCGACAGGACGAAACAGGACTGGTTTCACATCCCGACAGGACGAAACAGGACTGGTTTCACATCCCGACAGGACGAAACAGGACTGGTTTCACATCCCGACAGGACGAAACAGGACTGGTTTCACATCCCGACAGGACGAAGCAGGACTGGTTTCACATCCCGACAGGACGAAACAGGACTGGTTTCACATCCCGACAGGACGAAGCAGGACTGGTTTCACATCCCGACAGGACGAAACAGGACTGGTTTCACATCCCGACAGGACGAAACAGGACTGGTTTCACATCCCGACAGGACGAAACAGGACTGGTTTCACATCCCGACAGGACGAAACAGGACTGGTTTCACATCCCGACAGGACGAAACAGGACTGGTTTCACATCCCGACAGGACGAAACAGGACTGGTTTCACATCCCGACAGGACGAAGCAGGACTGGTTTCACATCCCGACAGGACGAAACAGGACTGGTTTCACATCCCGACAGGACGAAACAGGACTGGTTTCACATCCCGACAGGACGAAGCAGGACTGGTTTCACATCCCGACAGGACGAAACAGGACTGGTTTCACATCCCGACAGGACGAAACAGGACTGGTTTCACATCCCGACAGGACGAAACAGGACTGGTTTCACATCCCGACAGGACGAAACAGGACTGGTTTCACATCCCGACAGGACGAAACAGGACTGGTTTCACATCCCGACAGGACGAAACAGGACTGGTTTCACATCCCGACAGGACGAAACAGGACTGGTTTCACATCCCGACAGGACGAAACAGGACTGGTTTCACATCCCGACAGGACGAAGCAGGACTGGTTTCACATCCCGACAGGACGAAACAGGACTGGTTTCACATCCCGACAGGACGAAGCAGGACTGGTTTCACATCCCGACAGGACGAAACAGGACTGGTTTCACATCCCGACAGGACGAAACAGGACTGGTTTCACATCCCGACAGGACGAAACAGGACTGGTTTCACATCCCGACAGGACGAAACAGGACTGGTTTCACATCCCGACAGGACGAAACAGGACTGGTTTCACATCCCGACAGGACGAAGCAGGACTGGTTTCACATCCCGACAGGACGAAACAGGACTGGTTTCACATCCCGACAGGACGAAACAGGACTGGTTTCACATCCCGACAGGACGAAACAGGACTGGTTTCACATCCCGACAGGACGAAACAGGACTGGTTTCACATCCCGACAGGACGAAACAGGACTGGTTTCACATCCCGACAGGACGAAACAGGACTGGTTTCACATCCCGACAGGACGAAACAGGACTGGTTTCACATCCCGACAGGACGAAGCAGGACTGGTTTCACATCCCGACAGGACGAAACAGGACTGGTTTCACATCCCGACAGGACGAAGCAGGACTGGTTTCACATCCCGACAGGACGAAACAGGACTGGTTTCACATCCCGACAGGACGAAGCAGGACTGGTTTCACATCCCGACAGGACGAAACAGGACTGGTTTCACATCCCGACAGGACGAAACAGGACTGGTTTCACATCCCGACAGGACGAAACAGGACTGGTTTCACATCCCGACAGGACGAAGCAGGACTGGTTTCACATCCCGACAGGACGAAACAGGACTGGTTTCACATCCCGACAGGACGAAACAGGACTGGTTTCACATCCCGACAGGACGAAACAGGACTGGTTTCACATCCCGACAGGACGAAACAGGACTGGTTTCACATCCCGACAGGACGAAACAGGACTGGTTTCACATCCCGACAGGACGAAACAGGACTGGTTTCACATCCCGACAGGACGAAGCAGGACTGGTTTCACATCCCGACAGGACGAAACAGGACTGGTTTCACATCCCGACAGGACGAAACAGGACTGGTTTCACATCCCGACAGGACGAAGCAGGACTGGTTTCACATCCCGACAGGACGAAGCAGGACTGGTTTCACATCCCGACAGGACGAAACAGGACTGGTTTCACATCCCGACAGGACGAAACAGGACTGGTTTCACATCCCGACAGGACGAAACAGGACTGGTTTCACATCCCGACAGGACGAAACAGGACTGGTTTCATATCCCGACAGGACGAAACAGGACTGGTTTCACATCCCGACAGGACGAAACAGGACTGGTTTCACATCCCGACAGGACGAAACAGGACTGGTTTCACATCCCGACAGGACGAAGCAGGACTGGTTTCACATCCCGACAGGACGAAACAGGACTGGTTTCACATCCCGACAGGACGAAACAGGACTGGTTTCACATCCCGACAGGACGAAGCAGGACTGGTTTCACATCCCGACAGGACGAAACAGGACTGGTTTCACATCCCGACAGGACGAAGCAGGACTGGTTTCACATCCCGACAGGACGAAACAGGACTGGTTTCACATCCCGACAGGACGAAACAGGACTGGTTTCACATCCCGACAGGACGAAACAGGACTGGTTTCACATCCCGACAGGACGAAACAGGACTGGTTTCACATCCCGACAGGACGAAACAGGACTGGTTTCACATCCCGACAGGACGAAACAGGACTGGTTTCACATCCCGACAGGACGAAACAGGACTGGTTTCACATCCCGACAGGACGAAGCAGGACTGGTTTCACATCCCGACAGGACGAAGCAGGACTGGTTTCACATCCCGACAGGACGAAACAGGACTGGTTTCACATCCCGACAGGACGAAACAGGACTGGTTTCACATCCCGACAGGACGAAGCAGGACTGGTTTCACATCCCGACAGGACGAAACAGGACTGGTTTCACATCCCGACAGGACGAAACAGGACTGGTTTCACATCCCGACAGGACGAAACAGGACTGGTTTCACATCCCGACAGGACGAAACAGGACTGGTTTCACATCCCGACAGGACGAAGCAGGACTGGTTTCACATCCCGACAGGACGAAACAGGACTGGTTTCACATCCCGACAGGACGAAACAGGACTGGTTTCACATCCCGACAGGACGAAGCAGGACTGGTTTCACATCCCGACAGGACGAAACAGGACTGGTTTCACATCCCGACAGGACGAAGCAGGACTGGTTTCACATCCCGACAGGACGAAACAGGACTGGTTTCACATCCCGACAGGACGAAACAGGACTGGTTTCACATCCCGACAGGACGAAACAGGACTGGTTTCACATCCCGACAGGACGAAACAGGACTGGTTTCACATCCCGACAGGACGAAACAGGACTGGTTTCACATCCCGACAGGACGAAACAGGACTGGTTTCACATCCCGACAGGACGAAACAGGACTGGTTTCACATCCCGACAGGACGAAGCAGGACTGGTTTCACATCCCGACAGGACGAAACAGGACTGGTTTCACATCCCGACAGGACGAAACAGGACTGGTTTCACATCCCGACAGGACGAAACAGGACTGGTTTCACATCCCGACAGGACGAAACAGGACTGGTTTCACATCCCGACAGGACGAAACAGGACTGGTTTCACATCCCGACAGGACGAAACAGGACTGGTTTCACATCCCGACAGGACGAAACAGGACTGGTTTCACATCCCGACAGGACGAAACAGGACTGGTTTCACATCCCGACAGGACGAAGCAGGACTGGTTTCACATCCCGACAGGACGAAGCAGGACTGGTTTCACATCCCGACAGGACGAAACAGGACTGGTTTCACATCCCGACAGGACGAAGCAGGACTGGTTTCACATCCCGACAGGACGAAGCAGGACTGGTTTCACATCCCGACAGGACGAAACAGGACTGGTTTCACATCCCGACAGGACGAAGCAGGACTGGTTTCACATCCCGACAGGACGAAGCAGGACTGGTTTCACATCCCGACAGGACGAAGCAGGACTGGTTTCACATCCCGACAGGACGAAACAGGACTGGTTTCACATCCCGACAGGACGAAACAGGACTGGTTTCACATCCCGACAGGACGAAACAGGACTGGTTTCACATCCCGACAGGACGAAACAGGACTGGTTTCACATCCCGACAGGACGAAGCAGGACTGGTTTCACATCCCGACAGGACGAAACAGGACTGGTTTCACATCCCGACAGGACGAAACAGGACTGGTTTCACATCCCGACAGGACGAAACAGGACTGGTTTCACATCCCGACAGGACGAAACAGGACTGGTTTCACATCCCGACAGGACGAAACAGGACTGGTTTCACATCCCGACAGGACGAAACAGGACTGGTTTCACATCCCGACAGGACGAAACAGGACTGGTTTCACATCCCGACAGGACGAAGCAGGACTGGTTTCACATCCCGACAGGACGAAGCAGGACTGGTTTCACATCCCGACAGGACGAAACAGGACTGGTTTCACATCCCGACAGGACGAAGCAGGACTGGTTTCACATCCCGACAGGACGAAGCAGGACTGGTTTCACATCCCGACAGGACGAAACAGGACTGGTTTCACATCCCGACAGGACGAAACAGGACTGGTTTCACATCCCGACAGGACGAAACAGGACTGGTTTCACATCCCGACAGGACGAAGCAGGACTGGTTTCACATCCCGACAGGACGAAACAGGACTGGTTTCACATCCCGACAGGACGAAACAGGACTGGTTTCACATCCCGACAGGACGAAGCAGGACTGGTTTCACATCCCGACAGGACGAAACAGGACTGGTTTCACATCCCGACAGGACGAAACAGGACTGGTTTCACATCCCGACAGGACGAAACAGGACTGGTTTCACATCCCGACAGGACGAAACAGGACTGGTTTCACATCCCGACAGGACGAAGCAGGACTGGTTTCACATCCCGACAGGACGAAACAGGACTGGTTTCACATCCCGACAGGACGAAGCAGGACTGGTTTCACATCCCGACAGGACGAAACAGGACTGGTTTCACATCCCGACAGGACGAAGCAGGACTGGTTTCACATCCCGACAGGACGAAACAGGACTGGTTTCACATCCCGACAGGACGAAACAGGACTGGTTTCACATCCCGACAGGACGAAGCAGGACTGGTTTCACATCCCGACAGGACGAAACAGGACTGGTTTCACATCCCGACAGGACGAAACAGGACTGGTTTCACATCCCGACAGGACGAAACAGGACTGGTTTCACATCCCGACAGGACGAAGCAGGACTGGTTTCACATCCCGACAGGACGAAGCAGGACTGGTTTCACATCCCGACAGGACGAAACAGGACTGGTTTCACATCCCGACAGGACGAAACAGGACTGGTTTCACATCCCGACAGGACGAAGCAGGACTGGTTTCACATCCCGACAGGACGAAACAGGACTGGTTTCACATCCCGACAGGACGAAACAGGACTGGTTTCACATCCCGACAGGACGAAGCAGGACTGGTTTCACATCCCGACAGGACGAAACAGGACTGGTTTCACATCCCGACAGGACGAAACAGGACTGGTTTCACATCCCGACAGGACGAAGCAGGACTGGTTTCACATCCCGACAGGACGAAGCAGGACTGGTTTCACATCCCGACAGGACGAAACAGGACTGGTTTCACATCCCGACAGGACGAAACAGGACTGGTTTCACATCCCGACAGGACGAAGCAGGACTGGTTTCACATCCCGACAGGACGAAACAGGACTGGTTTCACATCCCGACAGGACGAAACAGGACTGGTTTCACATCCCGACAGGACGAAGCAGGACTGGTTTCACATCCCGACAGGACGAAGCAGGACTGGTTTCACATCCCGACAGGACGAAACAGGACTGGTTTCACATCCCGACAGGACGAAACAGGACTGGTTTCACATCCCGACAGGACGAAGCAGGACTGGTTTCACATCCCGACAGGACGAAACAGGACTGGTTTCACATCCCGACAGGACGAAACAGGACTGGTTTCACATCCCGACAGGACGAAACAGGACTGGTTTCACATCCCGACAGGACGAAACAGGACTGGTTTCACATCCCGACAGGACGAAACAGGACTGGTTTCACATCCCGACAGGACGAAACAGGACTGGTTTCACATCCCGACAGGACGAAACAGGACTGGTTTCACATCCCGACAGGACGAAACAGGACTGGTTTCACATCCCGACAGGACGAAGCAGGACTGGTTTCACATCCCGACAGGACGAAGCAGGACTGGTTTCACATCCCGACAGGACGAAACAGGACTGGTTTCACATCCCGACAGGACGAAACAGGACTGGTTTCATATCTGAGACAAAGAAAACAGGGAATTTAAAGAGGTCGAAGCAAAATAAGGAAAATAGAAGATTTATGAATTTTTCAGGGCGTCAATAAACAGGAAGGCTCCATGATGCTGCGTTTAATAACACACAGGTATGTGTGAGGCAGGTGCACTAATTTACATGTCTGGACGGAAGTTCAGGATCTGGCCTGGAGAAACTGGTTTAACTGGAACCAGACCTGAAAGCAGACGAGGAAGTCTGAGTGATGGACAAAACTAACTCCATTTGCTGCGTTTCCATGACAGTTTGTCACAAAACAAAAGCAACTTTTCTTCAACATGTCTGGAATTTCAGCACAGTGAAACTGGGATCTCCAGGTTTTTCCTCTGAACGGCGTTCAGCCAGTCGAGTTAAACGTCAGAAACTGAAATCTCCAGAGATGAAGAGGACATTGTGCTCCTGCAGAGAAAAGCAGCAGCGGTTGTTGGTTGTTCAGCTTCTGGAAGCACGAAACACAACCAGTAACGTTGGACCACAGGAAGTCAGAGAAACACGCAGCTGGTTTTTCTCTGACCAGGAACATGTTCTGGATGGAACTGGCTCCAGCACCAAGGTGGCCGCGCCACCAGTTTACCGCCATCTTTCATGGCTCTCCTGACAGGAATATGACAGACGCCTTTCAACGCAGCTCGGAGCGGAAGGATGTGCACAGGTGTGTTGATGCCGGCTGCATACCAACATGAACAGGTGCAGACATGGAATGCAGTTAACACACCTGAAATGAACAGAAGCCGAGTATCTGAAGTATTTCTGCATCACAAACCAGATGTAATGTCCACATTGTTCCAGCTTGTCCTGGTTTCCTGCAGCTTTGCTGGATTTATTCCCACAGCACTGGTCCCAGTATGCTCAGGCCAGCTGGTGTGTATGCACACACTCCTGCACGGGTATAATTTCATTTATGCATCCATCACAGGCCGGCTGCCTCTACACAATCCTACATGTTCCAGTAGAGTTAGAGTTTAGCAGAGTTAATAACATCGTCACAGCGAGGACGATTCCACTAATTCCGAAGATTTACGTACGTAGCTCTACAAATTAGGTACGAAGTCGCAGGAAAGAATAAAGTAACATGATGAGGATGATGATGTTCTACAGCAGAAGATAAAAAGTGACTCTGAGCAGGTTTCCAGGTGTTAAAAAGAGATGTTCCCAGGTAAACATCTCAGGAAGCCATTGGCTGGTGATGATGATGATGATGAAGAAGATGATGATCACCTCTATCAATAATCAGAGTCAGGACAATCCAGGGACAGACCCCACAGTCACCTTAGAAACACCATGAGGGTCCAAAGAGACGTGAAGATCAACATAGTTTATGATAGATAGAGAGAATACTTCTAAAAACTCCCTTCATCTCCATGGAAACCAGCGGGACCTTCATCTCCATGGAAACCAGCAAGACCTTCATCTCCACGGAAACCAGCCGGATCTTCATCTCCACGGAAACTAGCCGGACCTTCATCTCCACGGAAACCAGCCGGACCTTCATCTCCACGGAAACTAGCCGGACCTTCATCTCCACGGAAACTAGCCGGACCTTCATCTCCACGGAAACCAGCCGGACCTTCATCTCCATGGAGACCAGCCGGACCTTCATCTCCACGGAAACTAGCCGGACCTTCATCTCCACGGAAACCAGCAGGACCTTCATCTCCATGGAGACCAGCCGGACCTTCATCTCCACGGAAACTAGCCGGACCTTCATCTCCACGGAAACTAGCCGGACCTTCATCTCCACGGAAACTAGCCGGACCTTCATCTCCACGGAAACTAGCCGGACCTTCATCTCCATGGAAACCAGCCGGACCTTCATCTCCATGGAGACCAGCCGGACCTTCATCTCCACGGAGACCAGCCGGACCTTCATCTCCATGGTAACTAGCAGAGTCTGGAGATCTTCTATTTAAACGCGACTGTTTGGGATTTGAACTGGTTTGGATGCTGATGCTGGTCCTTTACCAGAGTTTCTCCCCGTCATGATGCTAAGCTACATGTTAGCATTGCTGCTTACACTGAACTAAATATAATAAACCTAAAATACTCATTGACGTTTAGGAAGAGACGAAGTGAGGCTGAGACGTTTCCTCCAGATGAGGTTCATGCACAGAAACCTGGACTCCAGAGACTCTACACACATCCTGCAGCAGTGCAACCCGGATGATCCCGCCCACAGCGGCGTCCCGTCGAGGCGGCAGAACGGAGCTCTGCAGGCGGATCGCAGAGCGTCACCGTGCCGACTTTGGCATGTCTGTGATGGCACCTGTGGACTGATCACACAGCGTCGCTTTAATGTGTTTTAGTCCCGGAGGAATTCTGGACGAGCATCAAACGCAGCAGATCGACTCTCTGATCACTGATGGAAAGCCCAGAAGATCAGATGATGTTCCTTCCATCGAGCGAAGAATATTCATGTTTCCACTTTCATTCCTTCTGTTCTATAAATACGTCCCAGAGAGCCGGACCCCGTTCACTCAATTACAGCCTGACACAAATGTTCCTGCGCACCACAGAAGTCTGATTACCTCTGTCTTCAAAGTATTCACATTAAAGGAGAGCCGGAGGAAGGTGGAGGCACCACTGAGCTGTGGAGGGAGGAGGCGAAGCCAACAAGTCAGCGTTAGACCGGGGGAATGAGATCCAGCTGCTCCACCGCTTCCAGCTGCACGGAAACTATGAACAGAACGCTGACAAGGAACGAAGTTCAGGATCTGAGAGAAACGCATGTGGTTGAACTGGAGGGTTTTCCAGCCACAACGCTTCCAATCGTCACGTCGCCAGAGACCGTCGACGTTTCTGGCTCCAACGGAGTTAAACGGAGGGCAGCGAGTCAGGAAGCAGCAACTAACCAGCCGCCGGTGAAACCAGTAACTAACCAGCCGCCGGTGAAACCAGCAACTAACCAGCAGCCGGTGAAACCAGTAACTAACCAGCCGCCGGTGAAACCAGCAACTAACCAGCAGCCGGTGAAACCAGCAACTAACCAGCCGCCGGTGAAACCAGCAACTAACCAGCCGCCGGTGAAACCAGTAACTAACCAGCCGCCGGTGAAACCAGCAACTAACCAGCCGCCGGTGAAACCAGTAACTAACCAGCAGCCGGTGAAACCAGCAACTAACCAGCCGCCGGTGAAACCAGTAACTAACCAGCCGCCGGTGAAACCAGCAACTAACCAGCCGCCGGTGAAACCAGTAACTAACCAGCCGCCGGTGAAACCAGTATCTAACCAGCCGCCGGTGAAACCAGTAACTAACCAGCCGCCGGTGAAACCAGTAACTAACTAGCCGCCGGTGAAACCAGTAACTAACCAGCCGCCGGTGAAACCAGCAACTAACCAGCCGCCGGTGAAACCAGTATCTAACCAGCCGCCGGTGAAACCAGTAACTAACCAGCCGCCGGTGAAACCAGTAACTAACTAGCCGCCGGTGAAACCAGTAACTAACCAGCCGCCGGTGAAACCAGCAACTAACCAGCAGCCGGTGAAACCAGTAACTAACCAGCCGCCGGTGAAACCAGCAACTAACCAGCAGCCGGTGAAACCAGTAACTAACCAGCCGCCGGTGAAACCAGCAACTAACCAGCAGCCGGTGAAACCAGCAACTAACCAGCCGCCGGTGAAACCAGCAACTAACCAGCCGCCGGTGAAACCAGTAACTAACCAGCCGCCGGTGAAACCAGCAACTAACCAGCCGCCGGTGAAACCAGCAACTAACCAGCAGCCGGTGAAACCAGCAACTAACCAGCCGCCGGTGAAACCAGCAACTAACCAGCCGCCGGTGAAACCAGCAACTAACCAGCCGCCGGTGAAACCAGTAACTAACTAGCCGCCGGTGAAACCAGCAACTAACCAGCAGCCGGTGAAACCAGCAACTAACCAGCCGCCGGTGAAACCAGCAACTAACCAGCAGCCGGTGAAACCAGCAACTAACCAGCCGCCGGTGAAACCAGTAACTAACTAGCCGCCGGTGAAACCAGCAACTAACCAGCAGCCGGTGAAACCAGCAACTAACCAGCAGCCGGTGAAAACTTTTTCATTTTAACAAGAAATAAATTGATATTTTCTGCCGGTTAAACTGTAATATTTGGCTTTTAACAGTAAAAAATGCATCTCTGCTACACAACGGGACTCAGGACTACTTTCAATGATCAGAACAACGTCTGAATGCTTGGAAGCAATGCGGGCCGGATCAGAACCGGATCAGAGCCGGATCAGAACCGGATCAGAGCCGGATCAGAACCGGATCAGAGCCGGATCAGAGCCGGATCAGAACCGGATCAGAGCCGGATCAGAACCGGATCAGAACCGGATCAGAGCCGGATCAGAGCCGGATCAGAACCGGATCAGAGCCGGATCAGAGCCGGATCAGAGCCGGATCAGAGCCGGATGTTAATCTATTATCAGGATAAACAGTCTGCAGCAGGACGGCCAACGTCGAGTTGGAGCCGCTGCAGACAGCCAGAAGGAATCGCTGGCAGAAACACAACCTTCTGGATCAGACCGCAGCTGAAAGGCGGTGAGGGTGTTATCAGGTCCGACCAGAACCAGAACCAAGATTTAGATGTTTCCTGGCTCGACACACCTGATCCACGGTGAAGAACTTGTCGGATCCACATCCATCAGGTGGTCTTGGTCGGTGCTGGCTGGATTTGTAGAGGTATCCGACTGAGGAACCCACCATCCCATGCAGGTTCTACAACTCAGATATATAATTATCAGGATTTTCATGCATCTTTTTTCCCATTGAAGGTTTTTTTCTCTCCGCCGCTCCTTTTTCCTACGTTATGTTCCATTCTGCATCCATTCATGCAAGTAAGAAAACAGATTCATGTCTGAACCAGAAAGAGTCCAACATGAATCAAACATGTTTTTGTATCGTCTTCAGATGTTTCCCTGGAATCTTCTGGAGAAATGTGTCAGGACCACAGACCGTACATGAAAGATGGACGGAGCCTCCGGCGGCTTGTTTACTTTTCTTTTTTATAAAGTTACATTAGTTTTATTTGGGAAAGACAAATAACCAACAACCAAGACTTTTTTCCTCATTCCGATGCTCAGTTCGAACTTCATCATCAGTCATCTTCATCGTCTCTACATGCTGCCCTGTGATTGGCTGGTTAGCAGGAAGCTGAACAGTGGAGCTGATGAAGAAGACGACTGTGGGTGTCAAAGGTTTATTTTAAGATCAGGAGGTGAACAGTGGAGTCAAAATGCTGCATGGAAACATAAACTCTTCCTTTCTTCTCACATCTCATCATCTTCGTCTGACAAAACAAGTCATTTCATTTTTTATGTTTAAAAAGGAAAAAATCTTTCAGAAATCCAGAACAACCTTCCAGCAACGTTTCTGTTGTCATTCTTCCACCCGTAGTGATCACACATGCTTTTCCTGAAGCTCACACACACACACACACACACACACACACACACACACACACACACACACACACACACGTTTGCCTGTTTGCTGAAAGCAACCAATAAAGTCTAACAGCTGCGTAGTACAGGATGAGCGGCTAATTACTGACCGCAGCAAACTAATGAAGAGCGCTGATGTGAGGAGGAGCAGCTCAAACCTAAATCAACTTACAATCTATCAAACTGAGGCCATCAGCAGGTCACAGCTGTTGGTCCAGGTCCTGATCCACCGTATTCAGAATGACGTCTTTAGACAAAAGCAAACACAAGCATGAACGTGATATCAATGATCTGATTGGTCGTCATCGCTTCCTGCGACCAGACTGAGGACTGAGGTGGAACGGGAGATTCTCATGGTGATGTGGTGGAACGGGAGATTCTCATGGTGATGAGGTGGAACGGGAGATTCTCATGGTGATGAGGTGGAACGGGAGATTCTCATGGTGATGAGGTGGAACGGGAGATTCTCATCATGATGAGGTGGAACGGGAGATTCTCATGGTGATGAGGTGGAACGGGAGATTCTCATGGTGATGAGGTGGAACGGGAGATTCTCATGGTGATGAGGTGGAACGGGAGATTCTCATGGTGATGAGGTGGAACGGGAGATTCTCATGGTGATGAGGTGGAACGGGAGATTCTCATGGTGATGTGGTGGAACGGGAGATTCTCATGGTGATGAGGTGGAACGGGAGATTCTCATGGTGATGAGGTGGAACGGGAGATTCTCATCATGATGAGGTGGAACGGGAGATTCTCATGGTGATGAGGTGGAACGGGAGATTCTCATGGTGATGTGGTGGAACGGGAGATTCTCATGGTGATGAGGTGGAACGGGAGATTCTCATGGTGATGAGGTGGAACGGGAGATTCTCATGGTGCTGAGGTGGAACGGGAGATTCTCATGGTGCTGAGGTGGAACGGGAGATTCTCATGGTGATGTGGTGGAACGGGAGATTCTCATGGTGCTGAGGTGGAACGGGAGATTCTCATGGTTATGAGGTGGAACGGGAGATTCTCATGGTGATGAGGTGGAACGGGAGATTCTCATGGTGATGTGGTGGAACGGGAGATTCTCATGGTGCTGAGGTGGAACGGGAGATTCTCATGGTGATGTGGTGGAACGGGAGATTCTCATGGTGATGAGGTGGAACGGGAGATTCTCATGGTGATGAGGTGGAACGGGAGATTCTCATGGTGCTGAGGTGGAACGGGAGATTCTCATGGTGATGAGGTGGAACGGGAGATTCTCATGGTGATGAGGTGGAACGGGAGATTCTCATGGTGATGAGGTGGAACGGGAGATTCTCATGGTGATGAGGTGGAACGGGAGATTCTCAAGGTGATGAGGTGGAACGGGAGATTCTCAAGGTGATGAGGTGGAACGGGAGATTCTCATGGTGATGAGGTGGAACGGGAGATTCTCATGGTAATGAGGTGGAACGGGAGATTCTCATGGTGATGAGGTGGAACGGGAGATTCTCATGGTGATGAGGTGGAACGGGAGATTCTCATGGTGATGAGGTGGAACGGGAGATTCTCATCATGATGAGGTGGAACGGGAGATTCTCATGGTGATGAGGTGGAACGGGAGATTCTCATGGTAATGAGGTGGAACGGGAGATTCTCATCGTGATGAGGTGGAACGGGAGATTCTCATCGTGATGAGGTGGAACGGGAGATTCTCATGGTGATGAGGTGGAACGGGAGATTCTCATGGTGATGAGGTGGAACGGGAGATTCTCATCATGATGAGGTGGAACGGGAGATTCTTTGCCTTTGGATTGTTTCTTGTTGGTTTTAAACACATTTCTTTGGTCTTTCAGGATTTTTCTTCTTTAATTTTTCCGACCAGCTGCAGGAATCATATTTCATATTTCCCTTCTGGAGGAACAGAAATAAACCAGACTCTAACAGCTCTGAGCTGCTGTCAATCAGGATAAAAGCTTCCTGTTTGTGCAGCACACACACCGAGACCAACACACACACCTGCCTGCTGTAATGAATAAAGTCAACATCTATTATCTGACACCACTAATCAGCGACTCTCACACACACACGTCCATATGAAGGCTCTGCCATCGATTACAGTCAGAACGGATGAACATTACGCAACACGCAGCATAAGGCTGCAGCAGGACTAGAAAGCTTTTAAGGGAGGAGACAAAAGGAGGAGGAGAGGAAATCCTTCCTTTGTATTTATCTATTTAACACTCCTCCTCCGTCTCTGCCGTTTGTCCCCTGGTGGGTAATAAGAGCTAATCCACTTAAGCTTCCTCTCTCTCTCTCTGCTCCACACACTCCGTCCTCGCATCCATCTGCTGCTGGTTTGAGGTGGGAAACAAAGAGGGAGATGGAGGGAATCCCTTCATCCTCCTCTTCCTCAGCAGCAGCATCTTATTGTTTGACACACTCTTTAATAATAAATGCAGCGCTCCTCCCTCCAGCCGTCACCGTGACTCAGGACGGAGGCGGCGTTTAAAGGAACAGGACGATACGTCCAACCCATCGTGGATGGAAGGTGGAGCAGGTGTGTTTGTGCCCCACAGACCCTCACACACACGTTTCAAACAAATTACTGGTCCACAGGCGTTCTGGTCATCCCAGCATAACAACCGTTGTCCCATAAACGCCACAAGTCTTCAATAAAAGGTTTCATTACAGGAACGGGTGCACTTCGACCCAAACTGGTCACCGTCCTCAACAAGCCTGTTGGTCTGCTCCTCATCCTCCGTGTGATGGAAACGAGGCCTGAACATCACCGAGTCGTGGCTGCAGGGCAGCAGGAGAGTCACACGGCTCTGCAACAGGAATAAACCATCAGAAACGTCTGGAGGACGGTCCTCATGAGTCCGGAGCCGGAACCTTCCTCACGCTTCCTGTTTATCATCGCCCAGCATGGTAACAGGAGTCCAAACACACTTTAACCACTTTAACACATATTAAGCAGGTTACTAAAACAGCCTTCTTTCATTTACGTAATATAGCCAAAATTAGGGACATTCTGTCTCAGAGTGATGCAGAAAAACTGGTTCATGCTTTTGTTACTTCGAGACTAGATTACTGTAACTCTCTATTACTGGGCTGTCCTAAATATGCCCTGAAAAGCCTTCAGCTGATCCAGAATTCTGCAGCCAGAGTCCTGACCAGAACCATCAGGAGAGATCATATTTCTCCAGTTTTAGCCTCTCTTCATTGGCTGCCTGTTGAATCTAGAATAGAATTTAAAATCCTTCTCCTTACATATAAAGCCCTCCACAACCAGGCACCACTATATATCAAAGACCTCATTGTTCCTTATATACCAAGCAGAGTACTTCGTTCGCAGACTGCAGGCTTACTTGTGGTTCCTAGAGTCTCAAAGAGCCGAGCAGGAGGCAGAGCCTTTGGTTATCAGGCCCCTCTCTTATGGAATAAGCTCCCAGTTAGTGTTAGGGAAGCAGACACCCTCCCCACCTTTAAGACTAGGCTGAAGACTTATCTTTTTGATAAGTCCTATAGCTAGGGATGGTTAGCATCCCTTAGTTATGCTGCTATAGGTTTAGACTGCTGAGGGACATTTCCTGATACACTGAGCTTCTTTCTCTTTATCTCTATCTATCCCCCCCCCCCCCAATAACAGTGTTGCATCATTAACATGTATGTCTCCTGTCTCAGCAGGTCTCCCTGGCCGGGAGTAGCAGTTCCTGTTGTCTGTTGTCTTTCTGTCCTCTTCCCCCCACACAGCAGAGGCAGATGGCTGCCTGTCCTGAGCCGGGTTCTGCCGGAGGTTTCCTTCCTGTTAAAAGGGAGTTTTTTCCTTCCCACTGTCGCCAGTGTGCTTGCTCAGGATGGGAGATTGAGTTGGACTCAACTCAATCTGTTGGTTTCCTTATATAGGCTGTTATGAATTGGCCTTCATTATGTTTTCCCCTCTGTCTGTAAAGCGTCTTGAGATGGCATTGCCGTGATTTGACGCTATATAAATAAAGTTGAATTGAATTGATTCACACAACTTCCTGCTGCAGGTTTAACGGTGCAACGGTGAAACTGGTCCCCCTTCAACAGCATCCTGCTTCCCCATGTTTCCATTGTTTCTACTTTTGAAATTCAGATCAGAAGAGAAATAAAATCCAGCTTTGAACATGATGATCCGTTTTTAAGGTGCAATGTAATCCTACATGTTCCTCCACTCTGACTGCAGGCTGCTGGCTCGTGGTGGTGCACCTGGTCACACATCGCATATATTTACAGATATAAAAGTCATAAACATTTTATAATCACTATAAATGAAATGAGCACCTCCCTGCAGAGGACGAACAGTTTAAAGAGCTAGGATGTGTTAGCATGTCGCGTCAGTCTGCATCACGCTGTCCCTCATCGCTCGCCGTAGTAATCTGTCTGCAACCAGCCGCCGTACGCCGAGTTAAACCGCAGCTCTGGTGAGAATTCAGCCTGTTCAGATCACATCTCTGCAACGCCGACGCCAGCACACAAAACCACACACACCAGATAAATGTAGCTCTGCCTCCGCCGTCTGGGTCTGAGAGCTGCTGCAGGTTCATCTGGCTGGAAGCCCGGAGGACAAACACGCTGAATGAACGGATTACAGCTCATTCATCCATGTAATGTGTCTGCAGACCGATATCCACACGCTCCTTCCTGCACACATCTGGAACGTCAGCGCAGCCTGATGGTCCTGAAACTGGTCTAACCAGGGAGTTTCCGACCCGATCCAGCCGGTCAGACCAGAGTTAATCCTGACGTTCCTTCCGGAAGCTGAATTCCTGAGGAACGAGGAGGAAACACACCGAGGAGAGAAGATGAAAATAAAATGTCAGAAAACGTCTGGAGCTGCGTCACTTTACTTTCACCAGAACATCTGGAAGCAGAAGCAGCTGCAGGTCAGCTGGTCCGGTTTCTCCACATGGACCGCCGCCTGATGACTTTCCAGGAGACAAACCTCATCTCAGCCGCCGCCACCTTTACTCAGCATCTCCATGGCAACAGACGTTACTCATGGCTTTCAGCTGATTAGCTGAGAAAATGAGCTCTAATTACGCTCTCGTGCACGGAGCGAGCGCTGGATTCAGGCCCCGCTGCTGGAATACTCTGCAGGAGTCAGGAAGCTAACGTGAACTTCCCAGCATGCCTTTCTGAGGAGCTGCTGGTTTGTCTGGCGTCAGCTGTCTGATAAATACGCTCTGATTGCGGCTGTTTGCTCTGAATGCATGTCACTTCCTGTTTCCGCTGGATCATTTAGGAGTCTATTTATAAAGCTCTGATTAGCATAACAGTGAGCGCTGCCGCCGCCGCGCCACGCCGCGCCACGCCGCATCCTCCGTAGAGACGAACCAGTTCATTTTCCTGCTGCGGCAGCGTCTCAGCCTTCTTCACATGCAAAACTTCTGAAATGATTCATCAGCACAGCAACAGCTTTCCTACGAGTACAACTGAATCAGTTACGTTGCAGCAGGGAAACATCTAAAACCGGAGAGCAGGATCCTGGAAGGCCTGAACTTTCCCTGCTGCAACGCTGAATCAAATGAGTCAGTGTGCAGAACTTTAAAAGCTGTTGGATCCATGTGAGTCATGAGTGTTGCAGCAGGTAAACATGTAAAACCTGCAACCCCAACATCATTTAAAGGCTTTACTGCTCTCCTTCATGAACAAAGATAAAAGCCGCGACGGAGGTGACTGGGAAGCTTCCAGCGATGTGGGTCTGACTCACCTCCACCCACGCCGTGACGGAGCTCCCCGTCTGCTCCGACTCCAGGAAATATCCCGGACCACATGAAAAGAGAGCGATTAGAAGAAAAACAAGCCCTGGTCCGAACCCAGAGAGTTCTGGACCAGGACTCGGTTTTATGTTTTAGATTCAGGCCCGACCTTTCGGGGGGTAAAGTTGGCCACGCCCAGGAATAACAGCTGATCAACCTTACAGCGCTCGGATGATGGGAAGATATAAGAAAAAATAAGACAAAATGAAGTATTTGAGCAGGAAGCAACGATGAACTGGCGAGTACGAATGCAGGACGTCAGGTCCGTTTCCTGGACGGGAAGCTGGGTTTGGAAGGCAGGGCTTTAAAAACCGCTAAACAATAACAAATAAATTTTAAAAAAGGCTTGATACACTGAGTTTATTCACACACTGAACATTAGCTCATCTGAATTCAGGTTCAACATCTGGCCAGATGCTCAGAAACACAACGTCTCTAATCAGTCATCTGGAAAATCAGCTTTTCTAATCATGGATTCTTTATTTTTCATGTAGAAATTAGATAAATCTGCCAGTTAGCATGTCCGCCATCTTTAACACGTCTGACTGGAGTCTTTTATCCCTATGAAGACTCAGGGAACCTTCTGGAAATACACATATCAGAGTCATAGCATCTCGTTTGTCTGCTGGATTGCTTTCCTCTGACGTTAACGGCACGTGAACAGATGAAAAAACATGGCCGCCACAGCGAGCACGCCTGCTGCAGCAGCATTTTTAGTTTAATGTTTGGGTTTAAAAACCTCATAAAGGGATAAATTAACGATTAAAACCTGCAACATTTATTGTAAAAAAAAAAAAAAATGTTCATCAGCTAGCATCTTTGTCAACATCTGCTAGCATCTTTCTCAGCATCTCCTAGCATCTTTCTCAGCACCTGCTAGCATCTCCATCAGCAACTGCTAGCATCTTCGTCAGCACCTGCTAGCATCTCCATCCGCAGCTGCTAGCACCTCTGTCAGCACCTGCTAGCATCCCTGTCAGCATCTGCGAGCATCTCTGTCAGCAACTGCTAACATCTTTCTCAGCACCTGCTAGCATCTTCATCAGCAACTGTTAGCATCTCTGGCAGCATCTTCTAACATCTCTGTCAGCAACTACTAGCATCTCTGTCAGCAACTTTTGCATCTTTCTCAGCACCTGCTAGCATCTCTGTCAGAGGTGAAGATTCCTTCTCCAGACGCATTTAAGTTCATCTCAAAGGACGAACGGTGAAACACGTTTCTCTTTCTTTTAGTGAAGTTTTCTGTCCCAGTCTGTCGTTATGCTGACGAGTCTGACGGATTCCAACGTCCACCTTCAGAAAGTCGTCCTACCGACGTTCCCATGAGGATGTTGGTTTACCAACCTGTCTGCGCATGACTTCACATTATATACATATTAAACTCTGAACATCAACCCCAACATGTCACCAGCTTCCTGGACCAGTTCCAGTCCTGGTACCAGACCAGTTCCAGTCCAATCCTGGAGCTGGACCAGTTCTAGAAGAACTTCACTCTGACATCTGAGTCCTTCAGGCAGAAAAAAGGCTCTCACTGAAGGGATGGACCACAGTTGTGTCCACACAGAAAACTGAGCAAAAAAACAGTTTAAGCTGGATCTTTAAGCACTTTGTCACAAAGACACGACATTTGTTTCTGGTTCTTTAGTTTCATGTGTGAAAAGCAGCAAAGTTCAGACTGACAGACAGAAAACTGGATTTTAGCAGCGACAACGATTCCCTGCTAGCTGTTAGCCGTTAGCTGGAAACATCTCAGCATGGTGGCAGAAACATGGAGCACAAAAAACTGATAAAACAGGATCTGAAATCCATCAAAAACCCAAACCAGGACCTGATCCATGTATCTGGACCTTCAGCTGATCCATCTACTATTGGCTGAACCTCATCAGAAACGGTCTCCATGGAAACGTGGCTTCAAGTTGCCTGAAAAGGCAGAGATCACATGATCCAAGAACTGGACTGAAGATCAGTGGAAGCAGGTCCCACGGAGGGACGGATCCTCACCAGAACCTGGACCTCAACGGGTCTGATGGAGGGATGGATCCTCACCAGAACCTGGACCTCAACGGGTCCGATGGAGGGACGGATCCTCACCAGAACCTGGACCTCAACGGGTCCCACGGAGGGACGGATCCTCACCAGAACCTGGACCTCAACATGACAGCAGTGTGGGATCATCTGGAAAGTGCTTCCAGGATCCTGCAGCCTCTCTGGGGTCCAGGATCCTGCAGCCTCTCTGGGGGTCCAGGATCCTGCAGCCTCTTTGGGGGTCCAGGATCCTGGAGCCTCTCTGGGGGTCCAGGATCCTGCAGCCTCTCTGGGGGTCCAGGATCCAGGAGCCTCTCTGGGGGTCCAGGATCCTGCAGCCTCTTTGAGGGTCCAGGATCCTGCAGCCTCTCTGGGGGTCCAGGATCCTGCAGCCTCTCTGGGGGTCCAGGATCCAGGAGCCTCTCTGGGGGTCCAGGATCCTGCAGCCTCTTTGGGGGTCCAGGATCCTGCAGCCTCTCTGGGGGTCCAGACTGCTGGTGTCTGGTGAAACACTTCCTGGTCCAGCAGACGTGAAGAAAAGCAGCAAAACAACAGTAAACCGTATTTTCCAGAACCTTCTGATCATCTGAGACGTAAAACAATCAACAGATGTTCCACCAGGCAGAAGAAGCTGCTGGAAACATATCGGTGATTGATAAATGATCCAATCAGATACATGGATCAGAAGCGATCAGTGTCAGGCATGGCGGGAGCATCAGGGACCTCCTGGACCTCCATCAGACCCCCAGACCAGCTGAGAGGATCCCAACAGCTGACTGGACCACCATCACGCGCACGCGCGCGCAGGGTTGACGAGCCTCCTTTTGTAGAAACCATCACCAACAGGGACGTGCACGCGCGCGCACACAACCACCAAATCTCAGCGTGAAATGGTACAAAAACAAGCCTGGTGCTCCTCCCCGCTGGTCCGGAGCGGACCAACCCGGAACCAGCGCACGCTCCCCGGCTCGCAGCGGCTCGGATCCGGTCCGGACGGAGCCCGGCCCGGACGGAGTCCGGTTCTGAGGCCTGGTGGCACGCGGATCCGGTCCTCCTACCTGTTTTGTAGAAGGCATCAGTGTCGGGGTCGCTGGGCGCCTCCTCGGCTCCTTCTGCAGGGTTCATCCCGGAATCCGGTTCAACAATCCGACCGACAAAAGGAAACGGAGAGAAAGGTTTTACTCCTCACATGTCCTCCGTGCACGCGCCTCGCGCTCCATCAGCCTCTCCGGCTCCTTTCTTCCGTCAACCTTCGGTCTGTTCGCCGTTTCAGGGCTGGCTTCGTTCCTCTCTATTGTTCCCGGTCCAGCCTCCCTCTCTCTCTCTCTGCACTGCTGCTCGCCAGGGTCTCTCTACCTCCCTTCCTCCCTCCTCCCCCCTGCACCTCCCTCCCTCAGACTCCCTCTGTCGCTCCCTCCTCAGTCCTTTGACCTTTTCAGGCTTTATTAAAGCTTCCAGTCACAAAAAAAAAAAAAAAAACACTTAAACGCATTTTTTATGTTTTACTTTAATAGTTATGAAGTTGATTTTCTGGAATATTTCAAGGATGAAATGAATAAATGAATCAGCGAAGCTGGAAAACTCTGCAGAGTGTCATCTGAAGACCTTTTCCAGCCGAAACAACCTTAGAGATGCTAAGGAGGCGCGTTCTACACATTACTGGCACCTAGCGGTGGAGATGGGAATAGCAACCACCTCCAGGAGCCAGATTATTGTAAAAACCTGACTTGGTCTGCATGAACTCCTGGAATGCATATTTCTGTCAGAAATACATACATAGTTAACTTCCGGTTGTTTATAAAACAGCTGGTCTTTGTCTATTGATGCTGGACGCAGAAGACGGACACGAGAAGAACGAATAAGCAGACGGACGAACATGCAGGCGGATGGACATGCAGACAGACAGACGCAGACATACGGATATGTAGTTGAACAGATGTGCAGGTTGATGGACGAATATGCAGGCGGACCGACACGGAGACGGTTGGATAAACAGATGGACACGCAGACGGATGAAATATGCAGATGGACAACTATGCAGACAGATGGACACGCAAGACGGATGACTACGGTGGCGGACGAATACACTGGCAGGCGGACATGCAGACAGACAGATATTCAGACAGACAACTACGCAGACGGACGATATTCGGACGAACAACTACGCAGACGGATGATATTCAGACGAACGACTACGCAGACAGACGATATTCAGTAGAACGACTACGCAGACGGACGATATTCAGACGAACGACTACGCAGACGGACGATATTCAGTAGAACGACTACGCAGATGGACGATATTCAGACGAACGACTACGCAGACGGACGATATTCAGTAGAACGACTACGCAGACGGACGATATTCAGACGAACGACTACGCAGACGGACGGATATTCAGACGGACGACTACGCAGACGGACGATATTCAGTAGAACGACTACGCAGACGGACGATATTCAGTAGAACGACTACGCAGACGGACGGATATTCAGACGGACGACTACGCAGACGGACGATATTCAGTAGAACGACTACGCAGACGGACGATATTCAGACGGACGACTACACAGACGGACAGATATTCAGACGGACGACTACGCAGACGGACGATATTCAGACGAACGACTACGCAGACGGACGATATTCAGTAGAACGACTACGCAGACGGACGATATTCAGACGAACGACTACGCAGATGGACGATATTCAGACGAACGACTACGCAGACGGACGGATATTCAGACGGACGACTACGCACATGGACAATATTAAGACGGACGACTACGCAGACGGACAATATTCAGACGAACGACTACGCAGAAGGACGATATTCAGTAGAACGACTACGCAGATGGACGATATTCAGACGAATGACTACGCAGACGGACGATATTCAGAGGAACGACTACGCAGACGGACGATATTCAGACGAACGACTACGCAGACGGACAGATATTCAGATGAACGACTATGCAGACGGACAGATATTCAGACGAACGACTACGCAGACGGATGATATTCAGTAGAACGACTACGCAGACGGACGATATTCAGACGAACGACTACGCAGACGGATGATATTCAGTAGAACGACTACGCAGACGGACGATATTCAGACGAACGACTACGCAGACGGACGATATTCAGACGAATGACTACGCAGACGGACGGATATTCAGACGGACGACTACACAGACGGACAGATATTCAGACGGACGACTACGCAGACGGACAATATTCAGACGAACGACTACGCAGACGGACAATTTTCAGACGGACGGATATTCAGACGGACGACTACGCAGACGGACGGATATTCAGACGGACGAATACACAGACGGACGTTATTCAGACGAACGACTACGCAGACGGACGATATTCAGATGAACGACTACGCAGACGGACGATATTCAGACGAATGACTACGCAGACGGACGGATATTCAGACGGACGACTACGCAGACGGACGGATATTCAGACGGACGACTACGCAGACGGACAATATTCAGACGAACGACTACGCAGACGGACAATTTTCAGACGGACGGATATTCAGACGGACGACTACGCAGACGGACGGATATTCAGACGGACGACTACACAGACGGACGTTATTCAGACGGACGATATTCAGACGGACGACTACGCAGACGGACGATATTCAGTAGAACGACTACGCAGACGGACGATATTCAGACGAACGACTACGCAGATGGACGATATTCAGACGAACGACTACGCAGACGGACGGATATTCAGACGGACGACTACGCACATGGACAATATTAAGACGGACGACTACGCAGACGGACAATATTCAGACGAACGACTACGCAGAAGGACGATATTCAGTAGAACGACTACGCAGATGGACGATATTCAGACGAATGACTACGCAGACGGACGATATTCAGAGGAACGACTACGCAGACGGACGATATTCAGACGAACGACTACGCAGACGGACAGATATTCAGATGAACGACTACGCAGACGGACAGATATTCAGACGAACGACTACGCAGACGGATGATATTCAGTAGAACGACTACGCAGACGGACGATATTCAGACGAACGACTACGCAGACGGATGATATTCAGTAGAACGACTACGCAGACGGACGATATTCAGACGAACGACTACGCAGACGGACGATATTCAGACGAATGACTACGCAGACGGACAATATTCAGACGGACGACTACGCAGACGGACAATATTCAGACGAACGACTACGCAGACGGACAATTTTCAGACGGACGGATATTCAGACGGACGACTACGCAGACGGACGGATATTCAGACGGACGACTACACAGACGGACGTTATTCAGACGGACGATATTCAGACGGACGACTACGCAGACGGACGATATTCAGTAGAACGACTACGCAGACGGACGATATTCAGACGAACGACTACGCAGATGGACGATATTCAGACGAACGACTACGCAGACGGACGGATATTCAGACGGACGACTACGCAGACGGACAATATTCAGACGAACGACTACGCAGAAGGACGATATTCAGTAGAACGACTACGCAGATGGACGATATTCAGACGAATGACTACGCAGACGGACGATATTCAGAGGAACGACTACGCAGACGGACGATATTCAGACGAACGACTACGCAGACGGACAGATATTCAGATGAACGACTACGCAGACGGACAGATATTCAGACTAACGACTACGCAGACGGATGATATTCAGTAGAACGACTACGCAGACGGATGATATTCAGTAGAACGACTACGCAGACGGACGATATTCAGACGAACGACTACGCAGACGGATGATATTCAGTAGAACGACTACGCAGACGGACGATATTCAGACGAACGACTACGCAGACGGACGATATTCAGACGAACGACTACGCAGACGGACAATATTCAGACGGACGACTACGCAGACGGACGGATATTCAGACGGACGACTACACAGACGGACGTTATTCAGACGAACGACTACGCAGACGGACGATATTCAGACGAACGTCTACGCAGACGGACGATATTCAGACGAACGACTACGCAGACGGACGATATTCAGACGAATGACTACGCAGACGGACGGATATTCAGACGGACGACTACGCAGACGGACGGATATTCAGACGGACGACTACGCAGACGGACAATATTCAGACGAACGACTACGCAGACGGACAATTTTCAGACGGACGGATATTCAGACGGACGACTACACAGACGGACGTTATTCAGACGGACGACTACGCAGACGGACGATATTCAGTAGAACGACTACGCAGACGGACGATATTCAGACGAACGACTACGCAGATGGACGATATTCAGACGAACGACTACGCAGACGGACGGATATTCAGACGGACGACTACGCACATGGACAATATTAAGACGGACGACTACGCAGACGGACGATATTCAGACGAACGACTACGCAGACGGACAGATATTCAGATGAACGACTACGCAGACGGACAGATATTCAGACGAACGACTACGCAGATGGATGATATTCAGTAGAACGACTACGCAGACGGACGATATCCAGACGAACGACTACGCAGACGGATGATATTCAGTAGAACGACTACGCAGACGGACGATATTCAGACGAATGACTACGCAGACGGACGATATTCAGACGAATGACTACGCAGACGGACAATATTCAGACGGACGACTACGCAGACGGACGGATATTCAGACGGACGACTACACAGACGGACGTTATTCAGACGGACGACTACGCAGACGGACGATATTCAGACGAACGACTACGCAGACGGACGATATTCAGACGAACGACTACGCAGACGGACGATATTCAGACGAATGACTACGCAGACGGACGGATATTCAGACGGACGACTACGCAGACGGACGGATATTCAGACGGACGACTACGCAGACGGACAATATTCAGACGAACGACTACGCAGACGGACAATTTTCAGACGGACGGATATTCAGACGGACGACTACACAGACGGACGTTATTCAGACGAACGACTACGCAGACGGATGATATTCAGTAGAACGACTACGCAGACGGACGATATTCAGACGAACGACTACGCAGACGGACGGATATTCAGACGAATGACTACGCAGACGGACGGATATTCAGACGGACGACTACGCAGACGGACGGATATTCAGACGGACGACTACGCAGACGGACAATATTCAGACGAACGACTACGCAGACGGACAATTTTCAGACGGACGGATATTCAGACGGACGACTACGCAGACGGACGGATATTCAGACGGACGACTACACAGACGGACGTTATTCAGACGGACGATATTCAGACGGACGACTACGCAGACGGACGATATTCAGTAGAACGACTACGCAGACGGACGGATATTCAGACGAACGACTACGCAGACGGACGGATATTCAGAGGGACGACTACGCAGACGGACGTTATTCAGACGGACGATATTCAGACGGACAACTACGCAGACGGACGATATTCAGTAGAACGACTACGCAGACGGACGGATATTCAGACGGACGACTACACAGACGGACGTTATTCAGACGGACGATATTCAGACGGACGACTACACAGACGGACGATATTCAGTAGAACGACTACGCAGACGGACGGATATTCAGACGAACGACTACGCAGACGGACGGATATTCAGACGGACGACTACACAGACGGACGATATTCAGACGGACGATATTCAGACGGACAACTACGCAGACGGACGATATTCAGTAGAACGACTACGCAGACGGACGGATATTCAGACGAACGACTACGCAGACGGACGGATATTCAGACGGACGACTACGCAGACGGACGACTACGCAGACGGACGATATTCAGACGAACGACTACGCAGACGGACGGATATTCAGACGGACGATATTCAGACGAACGACTACGCAGACGGACGACTACGCAGACGGACGACTACGCAGACGGACGACTACGCAGACGGACGATATTCAGACGAACGACTACGCAGACGGACGGATATTCAGACGGACGATATTCAGACGAACGACTACGCAGACGGACGATATTCAGACGAACGACTACGCAGACGGACGATATTCAGACGAACGACTACGCAGACGGACGATATTCAGACGAACGACTACGCAGACGGACGATATTCAGACGAACGACTACGCAGACGGACGGATATTCAGACGAACGACTACGCAGACGGACGATATTCAGACGAACGACTACGCAGACGGACAGATATTCAGACGGACGACTACGCAGACGGACGATATTCAGACGAACGACTACGCAGACGGACGGATATTCAGACGGACGACTACGCAGACGGACGATATTCAGACGAACGACTACGCAGACGGACGGATATTCAGACGGACGACTACGCAGACGGACGATATTCAGACGAACGACTACGCAGACGGACGGATATTCAGACGAACGACTACGCAGACGGACGATATTCAGACGAACGACTACGCAGACGGACGATATTCAGACGGACGACTACGCAGCCGGACGATATTCAGACGAACGACTACGCAGACGGACGATATTCAGACGAACGACTACGCAGACGGACGATATTCAGACGAACGACTACGCAGACGGACGATATTCAGACGGACGACTACACAGACGGACGATATTCAGACGGACGACTACGCAGACGGACGATATTCAGACGGACGACTACGCAGACGGACGATATTCAGACGGACGACTACGCAGACGGACGATATTCAGACGGACGACTACGCAGACGGACGATATTCAGACGGACGACTACGCAGACGGACGATATTCAGACGGACGACTACGCAGACGGACGATATTCAGACGGACGACTACGCAGACGGACGATATTCAGACGGACGACTACGCAGACGGACGATATTCAGACGGACGACTACACAGACGGACGATATTCAGACGGACGACTACGCAGACGGACGATATTCAGACGGACGACTACACAGACGGACGATATTCAGACGAACGACTACACAGACGGACGATATTCAGACGAACGACTACACAGACGGACGATATTCAGACGAACGACTACGCAGACGGACGATATTCAGACGGACGACTACACAGACGGACGATATTCAGACGGACGACTACACAGACGGACGATATTCAGACGGACGACTACACAGACGGACGATATTCAGACGGACGACTACACAGACGGACGATATTCAGACGGACGACTACACAGACGGACGATATTCAGACGAACGACTACGCAGACGGACGATATTCAGACGAACGACTACGCAGACGGACGATATTCAGACGGACGACTACACAGACGGACGATATTCAGACGGACGACTACGCAGACGGACGATATTCAGACGGACGACTACACAGACGGACGATATTCAGACGAACGACTACGCAGACGGACGATATTCAGACGAACGACTACGCAGACGGACGATATTCAGACGGACGACTACACAGACGGACGATATTCAGACGGACGACTACGCAGACGGACGATATTCAGACGGACGACTACACAGACGGACGATATTCAGAGGAACGATTACGCAGACTGGTGGACATGCAGACAGACAGAAACGTGGACAATCAGATACGCAGTTGAACAGACATACAGGTTTGATGGACGGACACACAGACAGGATACATGGCTGGCGTGGCTTTTATCTGATGAAGATGAGGAAGAGCGACCTGCAGAGTGAAGCTGCAGCTCATGGAGAACATCTGGGATTAAAAGTCCTGGTTACCAAATACCAGCGTCTAGATGGAGACGAACCTGAGCAGTTTGAGCCGGTTTAGACGTTAAATGAGACTTTTGCTTTTCTAAGAATCGTCTGGTCCAGAAATAAACTGGTTTAGAACCATCTCCAGGGTTTACACAGAACGGTCTGGAAAAGAGAAAATCAGCAGATGTAAAAAAGCTTTAAATGTTCCCTCACAGGTTCAAGTCCAAAGAAATTATTACTAACTCTCTAAATAAAATGTAAATACATTGTTAATCTAAATAAATATAAGTAAACAAAAAAAAGGAAGAAAAAAAACCCCCAGCAGTTTGTGACCGGTAAGGGTGCCACGATAATGCAGCAAAAGGTAAAGTCACTTTAACCTCTTGGGGGGGGGGGGGGGGGGGGGGGGGGGTCGCAGTTTTGTCTTTAGGTTGCAACTAAAGCATGAAGAACATTTGAACCCGTCCAGCCTGGAAGCAGATGGTCTCCAGCAGCAGAAGACCACAGCGGGTTCCCTCCTGTCAGTAAGAACAGGAAACTGAGGCTACAATTCACACAGACTCACCAGAACTGGACAATAGAAGATGGAGAAACGTTGCTGGTCTGATGAGTCTCCAGTTCAGCTCCACATTCACATGGTAGGATCAGAATCTGCTGGAAACATCATGACAACATGGATCCATCCTGCCGTCAGGATCACCAGGCTGCTGCTGGTGGAATGGTTTCTGGTCCCAGTTTGGTCCCATTAGCACCAGTATGACCTGGTTTAACCTCCACAGCCTACCTGAGTCCTGCTGCTGACCATGTCCATCCCTTTCTGAGCACAGTGTAGCATCTTGAAGGGGGTTCAGCTCAGACCAGCATGGTCCAGTCCAACCCGATCCAGCCCAGACCAGTCTAGTCCAGACCAGCCCGGTCTAGTTCAGCCCAGTCTACTCCAGTCCAACCAATCCAGCCCAGTCTGGTTCTGGTGGATGTATGAGGAAAAACCTGCAGGGACGTGAAAAGCTCGTCATTTTCCTCTCAAACATCCTGAATATTTATAAAAGCAGAATGAATGTGATTCTGCAGAGCTTCCTGATTGGTTGATGCAGGTTGAACCTGCAGGTGAAGCGGAAGTCATCTTCATCACGTCTCCTCCTCATCAATATGCAGTGCGCTGCTGCCACCTAGTGGACGTCTCCACGCATGACAGCAGCCTGTTCTGCAGGTCTGTTGGTTTCTGGTTTGGTGGATTTGTTGCGGTTTCTGGTCTACAAGCGGTCTGGTTTTGCTCTGGGGATCCTTCTATCTTGCAGAGTTTGGAATAAAAGCTGAATGAAACTTCTGCAGGACGGAATGAGCGGGAAAACCTGGAGTTTTCCCTGCGAGTGTGTTGAGGCGTCGTGCTCTGGGAAAGCTCGGAGGGACATCAGGAGAAGTTTCATTATCGTCGCTCTGTGGGTTTAAATACTTTCTGTTAAAATGTTTAAATCAAATCTAACTTTATTTATGCAGCAGGTTTCAGACAAAAGTAACTAAAAACGTTTACAACAAAGCAACGATGTGCCAACGGGACCATTTCAAGCCGAGAAGCAGCTTCTCCTGAACAGTAGTGGGGGTTGCCAGATCACATCAAGTAGTTGCCAGTTAATGGTATAAAACATTCAATTCAGCTTTATTTGTACAGCGCCACTTCACAACAATGTTGTTACAGGACACTTTACATCCACATCATTTCCAGCCAGTTCATATATATCCTATAATAGAAACCAAGTGATTGCATCGAGTCATGACTTGGATCCAATCCTCCATCCTGAGCTGCATGAGGCGACAGTGGGAAGGAAAAAACTCCCCTTTAACAGGAAGAAAACCTCCGGCAGAACCCGGCTCAGGGAGGGCAGCCATCTGCCTCTGCTGGTTGGGGTGACTAATCAACATGTACAACTGCACTTATTCATTTAGCTGGAAGAATTTTCCAGGACTGTCAACCTTAAACCAGTAAGGAGAAGGTAACTGAGGAGTTGCTGCCGTTGGCTCTCCGTCCAGCCAGAGGAAAAAGCCGACGAACGGATTCCTGGGCGGAACAAGTCCGACCCTTCAGCCACCAGTATCCATCAGTAAAACCAGTTCAACAACAGAGAACTAAACCATTTCATGCTGACCTGGAAGTCAAAGAATAAAAACTGGTTTTAGGATGAGATTTAGAAACAATACTGAAGTTCCGTTTGGACCTCGGTAGGTCCAGGAGCAGCAGGTCAGCTGACCTGAGGCGACGAGGCGCCAGACTGTTTAAAAACAAGCAAGAGAGTCTTAAAATGGCCGCTGCAGTGGACTGGTTTCCAGCGGAGGACGGCTTCCTGTGGCGTTCTCCAGTAGGAGGCGTTTTAAAGCAACTGCAGATGTACGAAGGAAGACCCGACCCCAAAGTGAAGAGCGGTTCTGTAATCCAGCCAAGGTGTAACTAAGGCCTGGACCACCGTCTCAGAGCGGCGCCGTGGAAGGTTTGACCTTTGCCACCGCAACGTTGATCTGCCGATCCCAGTCACCGGCAATGCAACATGGCGGCCTTCTGCGAGGGGCGCCCCCACCTGTGTGCGGATCAGAGGAAAGTCCTGCTGGATCTACCGGTGTTTTCACCAACGGGCTGATCTGAGAGCACCCGGACAGGACTTCTGGATTATTCACCTCTGGTTTTTATAAGTAACTCATTCTAAGCTACGAGACTTCAGTAAAATGCGGATTTATGACGGAAATACTTGATTTTTGCTGATGAAAGCAAATTATTTACACACTGTAGCTTCAACGTAGCGTGTTTAAGCAAGGTGCTGCGATTTAGACCTTCCTCTTTTGGTGTTGAAACCATCACCGTCATCTGGTCCTGTTCAGTCAGGAGACATCAGGAAGTATCCAGTTATTTATGGATCTGACCTCCCCCAGAGGAACACTGAGACCAAAACCTGCTGAACTCCCAGACCGCTGCACGAGAAAGCATGTAAATGTGTAGAAATCAGCCTCATCTGAGCAGTTTGGAGTGTTTCTGTCTGGTGAAGCAGTGAGATGTTGTTTATCTGCTCATCCAGCAGAGGGCGCCGTCCGCTGCAAGCAGCCAACAAGCTGCAGGAAACCAGAGAGCAAAACCAGCCAAAGCACCTGCTGTTTCACACCTTAAATCAGGGGTGTCAGAATCCAGTCCTCCAGGGCCGGAATCCAGCAGGTTTTTGTTGTTTCCCGCCACCAACACAGCTGATTCAAATCAATGGATCCAGCAGCTTCTGTCAACCTGTTTGAGTGTCGGTCAGGTGTGTTGGAGCACAGAGACAACAAAAACCTGCAGGATACCGGCCCTCCAGGACTGCAGTTTGACACCCCTGCCTTAAATGTTACAGCAACAAATCAGATCCGGATGCTTGTTGACTTTAGACCAGAGGGGGCTTCCCAGTTCCAGTCCCAGTCCCAGTCCCAGTTCCAGTCCCAGTCCCAGTCCTAGTCCCAGTTCCAGTCCTAGTCCCAGTTCCAGTCCCAGTTCCAGTCCCATTCCCAGTCCCAGTCCCAGTCCTAGTCCCAGTTCCAGTCCCAGTCCCAGTCCTAGTTCCAGTCCCAGTCCTAGTCCTAGTCCTAGTACCAGTCCTAGTCCCAGTCCCAGTTCCAGTCCCATTCCCAGTCCCAGTTCCAGTCCTAGTCCTAGTCCCAGTTCCAGTCCCAGTCCTAGTTCCAGTCCCAGTCCCAGTCCTAGTCCTAGTTCCGGTTCCAGTCCCAGTCCCAGTCCCAGTCCTAGTCCCAGTTCAAGTCCCAGTTCCAGTCCCAGTCCCAGTCCTAGTCCCAGTTCCAGTTCCAGTCCCAGTCCTAGTTCCAGTCCCAGTCCTAGTCCTAGTACCAGTCCTAGTCCCAGTCCCAGTCCCAGTTCCAGTCCCATTCCCAGTCCCAGTCCCAGTTCCAGTCCTAGTCCTAGTCCCAGTTCCAGTCCCAGTCCTAGTTCCAGTCCCAGTCCCAGTCCTAGTCCTAGTTCCGGTTCCAGTCCCATTCCCAGTCCCAGTCCTAGTCCCAGTTCAAGTCCCAGTTCCAGTTCCAGTCCCAGTCCCAGTTCCAGTCCCAGTCCTAGTCCCAGTCCTAGTTCCAGTCCCAGTCCCAGTCCCAGTCCCATTCCCAGTTCCAGTCCCAGTTCCAGTCCCAGTTCCAATCCCAGTCCCAGTTCCAGTCCCAGTCCTAGTCCCAGTCCCATTCCCAGTTCCAGTCCTAGTCCCAGTCCTAGTTCCAGTCCTAGTCCCAGTCCCTGTCCCAGTTCCAGTTCCATTCCCAGTTCCAGTTCCATTCCCAGTTCCAGTTCCAGTCCCAGTCCTAGTTCCAGTCCCAGTCCCAGTCCCAGTTCCAATCCCAGTCCCAGTCCCATTCCCAGTTCCAGTCCCAGTTCCAGTCCCAGTTCCAATCCCAGTCCCAGTCCTAGTCCCAGTTCCAGTCCTAGTCCCAGTCCCAGTCCTAGTCCCAGTCCCAGTCCCAGTCCCAGTTCCAGTCCTAGTTCCAGTCCGAGTCCCAGTTCCAGTCCCAGTCCCTGTCCCAGTTCCAGTTCCATTCCCAGTTCCAGTCCTAGTCCCAGTCCTAGTTCCAGTCCCAGTCCCAGTCCCAGTTCCAATCCCAGTCCCAGTTCCAGTCCTAGTCCCAGTTCCAGTCCTAGTTCCAGTCCCAGTCATAGTCCTAGTCCCAGTTCCAGTCCAAGTCCCAGTTCCAGTCCGAGTTCCAGTCCCAGTCCAAGTCCCAGTTCCACTCCTGTTCCCAGTCCAAGTTCCAGTCCCAGTCCCAGTCCTAGTACCAGTTCCAGTCCAAGTTCCAGTCCTAGTCCTAGTCCCAGTCCCAGTCCCAGTTCCAGTCCCAGTTCCAATCCCAGTCCCAGTTCAAGTCCTAGTCCCAGTCCCAGTCCCAGTCCTAGTCCCAGTCCCTGTCCCAGTCCTAGTTCCAGTCCTAGTCCCAGTCCCAATCCCAGTCCCAGTTCCAGTCCTAGTCCCAGTCCCTGTCCCAGTTCCAGTTCCATTCCCAGTTCCAGTCCCAGTCCCAGTCCTAGTTCCAGTCCCAGTCCCAGTCCCAGTTCCAATCCCAGTCCCAGTTCCAGTCCTAGTCCCAGTTCCAGTCCTAGTTCCAGTCCCAGTCACTAGTCCTAGTCCCAGTTCCAGTCCAAGTCCCAGTTCCAGTCCGAGTTCCAGTCCCAGTCCAAGTCCCAGTTCCACTCCTGTTCCCAGTCCAAGTTCCAGTCCCAGTCCCAGTCCTAGTACCAGTTCCAGTCCAAGTTCCAGTCCTAGTCCTAGTCCCAGTCCCAGTCCCAGTTCCAGTTCCAGTCCCAGTTCCAATCCCAGTCCCAGTTCAAGTCCTAGTCCCAGTCCCAGTCCTAGTCCCAGTCCCAGTCCCAGTCCCAGTTCCAGTCCTAGTTCCAGTCCTAGTCCCAGTTCCAGTCCCAGTCCCAGTCCCAGTTCCATTTCCAGTTCCAGTTCCAGTCCTAGTCCCAGTTCCAGTCCTAGTACTAGTCCCAGTCCCAGTCCCAGTCCCAGTCCTAGTCCCAGTCCCAGTCCTAGTACCAGTTCCAGTCCCAGTCCTAGTCCTAGTTCCAGTCCTAGTCCCAGTCCCAGTCCCAGTTCCAGTCCCAGTTCCAGTCCGAGTTCCAGTTCCAGTCCCAGTCCCAGTCCTAGTACCAGTTCTAGTCCAAGTTCCAGTCCTAGTCCCAGTCCCATTTCCAGTGCCAGTCCTAGTCCTTGTTCCAGTCCCAGTCCCAGTCCTAGTCATAGTCCCAGTCCCAGTTCCAGTCCTAGTCCTAGTTACAGTCCTAGTCCCAGTCCCAGTTCCAGTGGGGGGGGGGTAGGTCTGAACCCGAACCGGACCAACTGGAGGTCTGAACCCGAACCGGACCAACTGGAGGTCTGAACCTGAATCAGACCAAAGGAAGAGGGTTTCAGAAACCCGTCTGGTCAGACCGAGACCTTCACATGGTCCTGCTGGGAGGGTCAGAGTCCAGACCTGATTCTGAACCAGACCTGGTCTCTGCGCGGTCCAGAGTCTAGACCGGACTGAGGTGCTGGGCTGGGACCTCGGACCTCTGTGTCGTGAGGATGCAGGTGATGAATCAGTCCTGCTAGCTGCTCTCTGATTGGCTGTCTCCAGTCCACGGCTGGCGTCTCCTGGTTACATCTGCAGCATCCCTCCAGCTCAGAGGGGTCATGTCAGTCCTGATCCGCTGCAGCTGGCCGTGGAAACGTGCTGCTCCGCCCTCAGGGCGTCTCCGGACCAATCTGCTATTATTATCTGCATGTGGAGGAACAATGAGTCTGGATCAGGTTTCCCTCCGTATGACAGGACCTTCAGTCCGGCTCGCACATTCCAGACTTCACGTGTTCCTCCAGCTGATCCGGTTCCTGCTTCAGTCTCAAGTAAATCAGGAGTTTTTCAGCTTTATTCCTTCCTGTGGTTTTCTGCAGGACCTAATGTGTGACCTGCTGTAAAGTCCAGACCAGAACAGACTGATGGTTTCAGACTGATGGTTTAGTTTCAGTCACACGTCGCCACGGCAACAATATTTAAAATGAAGGCCATGATGTCCTTCGCCCAGAATGAGGATCCTCAGTCTCAGGAGGCACCTAGACTACAGGACAGAGTGGGTCTAGAGAGGAAGGGAGGTGGTCTACAGGTGGAGGGAGGTGGTCTACAAATGGAGGGAGGTGGTCTACAGATGGAGGGAGGTGGTCTACAAATGGATGGAGGTGGTCTACAGATGGAGGGAGGTGGTCTACAGAAGAAGGGACGTGGTCTACGGGTGGAGGGAGGTGGTCTACAAATGGAGGGAGGTGGTCTACAGAGGAATGGAGGTGGTCTACAGAAGAAGGGACGTGGTCTACAGATGGATGGAGGTGGTCTACAGATGGATGGAGGTGGTCTACAGAAGAAGGGACGTGGTCTACAGATGGATGGAGGTGGTCTACAGATGGATGGAGGTGGTCTACAAATGGAGGGAGGTGGTCTACAGAGGAATGGAGGTGGTCTACAGAGGAATGGAGGTGGTCTACAGAAGAAGGGACGTGGTCTACAGATGGATGGAGGTGGTCTACAGATGGATGGAGGTGGTCTACAGAAGAAGGGACGTGGTCTACAGGTGGAGGGAGGTGGTCTACAAATGGAGGGAGGTGGTCTACAGAGGAATGGAGGTGGTCTACAGAGGAATGGAGGTGGTCTACAGAAGAAGGGACGTGGTCTACAGATGGATGGAGGTGGTCTACAGATGGATGGAGGTGGTCTACAGAAGAAGGGACGTGGTCTACAGGTGCAGGGAGACGGCTGAAATGAGTTTCCTCCGCAGGGTGGCCGGGCTCTCCCTTAGAGATAGGGTGAGGAGCTCGGTCATCCGGGAGGAGATCAGAGTAGAGCCGCTGCTCCTTCGTATCGAGAGGAACCAGTTGAGGTGGCTCGGGCATCTGGTCAGGATGCCTCCTGGACCTCCCTGGTGAGGTGTTCCAGGCACGTCCCTCTGGGAGGAGACCCCGGGGAAGACCCAGGACACTCTGGAGGGATTACATCTCTCGGCTGACCTGGGAACGACAGATGAGTAAAGGAAGACGGTAGAAAGAGGGAGGAGGGGAAATAAATTAACCAAAGGAAGAAACAGCTGTTGATCACAGGGGGCGTGGCCTCCGTATATGGGCGTGGCCTCTGGGTCACTTCCAACCAGATCATAATAAGTGGACAGACTCCAGCTGGTTACCGTGGTAACAGTTTATTGATGCTGAAATACTACACATAGCACCGTTTAGGCGTCCATAGTAAAAACGTTGAGCGTCTGCAGGGCTCGGTTCTACATCTGCAGTTAGCGCACATTAGCACGTCAACGTTAGCACACATGACATCACACTGTCCTCCATCACGGCCAGCAGTATGGCACCATTTCAGGCTGCGCAGCGTCCAGTGTCGCGTGATGAGAGGATTTACAATAAAAACACAAGGAAAAAAGAAAAACGTGTTTTAAAAACTGTGCTTGAAACGAGGAACTCCACAAAACTATGTACACACCTGCATCTACGTTATATACGTGTCGTTTCACATTGTTAATAAGTCACATTAATCATATTAAATATAGCAAACATGTCTGCTGTAGAAAAGAAACTGACGTAACCTCCACGTGGATCACAGCTCCATAGAAAACAATATTAATGCTAATAATTCTGACAGTTTCTGAACGATTAAATGGAAATCTCTTTCAGCATCTTTCCCACGCCTCTCCTTCCAGTCCCATTATTTACAAGAACATTCAGAGCTGCTTCCGTCCTGAAGAGATCTCTTCTTCTTCTAGCATTTGGTTTTTAACTGGCTGTCATTCTGTCACTGCTGCTGTGTCGACCTGAAGTTTCTCACCTGATGTGGTTTTTTCTGCCTGTCAGAAGGCAGACATTCGCAGGGGGGTGGGGGTCTCTCTGGTGTCTACATCTAGCATAATCTCACAAATAATCTCATATTTGTGCATCAAGTGTGTTAAAGTCAGCCTTCATCTTCTCTAATGATGATGATGATAAAGATCTAAAAAGTCAAACTGCTGCGTACAATTTTAATAAAAATCTTAATTTTAATGATTTAAAACTCGTCAGGTCATATTTTATTCCCAGAAGAAGATGAATAACATGTCAGATGATGAAACAGACATCTTATAATGTGATGCAGAAACACATCTGTAAAAGTTAAAACAGGGATAATATCAGAAGAAGATTCTGAAGGAATCTCTGTATGCTTGGACAAGGCTGGATGCTGGTGATCTTCTGTATTGAAAGAAGACGTAATTCTCTACTGGAAACCACTACATGGACTCAGGAAGACAGTTTACCCTGAAATCCACAAAAAAGACGGACATTTTATCATTTGATGCAGAATATGAGGCGGCTGTGACTCTGATGCTGTAACAGCTGGAACAACAAGCTGAAAAAGTAACATCTGGATGAGCTTTTGATAACTCATCAGGTCAGTAACCTGGCATGAAAGGAGCATTTCAGAGTGTCTCCGATGGGAAGATGGACAAAACTTCCCCAATCTGAGACAAACTGGAACTAAAAATTCAGAAAAATGTTCTGCAGACGTTGAAGATCCACGATCAGGTCAAATCCCCAGAAGGAATCTCTGTATGCAGGGGACACGGCTGGATGCTGGTGATCTTTAGGTCCTCGTTAAAAACAAATGTCTGGAGGAAGAAGTTACAGCTAATCAGGTTAATTATCAGAAGGATCAGAAAGATGTTTGGAACTAGAAGAGCACCTCAGAGAGATAGAGTCTCTCAGAAGTTCATCAATCTGTACGATTATTCTGCTTATCTGTAAGATTACCAGCTTCCAGTGCTGTCCCATGCATACAGAGATTCATTCCAATTCCCTGAATCCTCTGATATTTAACATCTGAGAGACTTTTCCTCTCTGTTTATGTTTCCAACCTGTTCCCAGTTAAACCAGTAACAGCCCCTCCATGTGACGCTGCATCCGATTCACAATCAGCTCATGTTTTCCACCAGACCATAAAAGGTCTCAGCTTCCTCTGATCTGTTGCTTATCTTCTAGTGGGAATAAAAGGACTCGATGAGACTGGTATCGCCATTTCCCACGGCGTCCCAGCTTCTTGTCCCAGTTGTATTTCCACACGACAGTTTTAAAACGTGGCGCTCCAGCTGATCCCTTCAGATCAGCCGCTTCATCCATCCTCCGTTCTTTTCTTGCAGGTTGGCTTCATAAACAATCAAGGACATTTACTTATTTGAACAACATGAATAAATAAATCTGTTAAACCTTTAAGAACGAAAAGAGTAAACAAGCGTCCTCAAGCTCTGAGATGTTCGACAACCACAAGGAAATAATTCAAGTTTGAGAAAGATTGATCACACTAAATGTTCAGAAGTGTCTGTGCTTGTGAGGAAACAAAACTATTTCCTACAGTGGACCCCAAAATAATCAAACCTTCACATTGCATCAAAAGCTTGAACATGAATATGAAATAAAAATAAGGAATAATTTTTCCTTTTACAACACGTCTGCCCTCAGTGGCTGCTTGAATGAAACATGTTCAACCATCTTCCTGCCTTCCACACATCTATGGAATAATCTCAGTGTTAAATGAAGGAATAACTTTACATTCGTGTTTCGTGATGGAAAAACTTTTCCGTCTGCATCTGAAGAAGAAAAACTGCAAAACGAAGAAGTGCGTCTGATTGGTGGAAAACCGGCATCACTGCCCACCTTCCTCACTGTACATTCATGAAGTGGAGGTGGATGATGGCCCCCCCGTTTGCATCTGATACCACATAAAAGCAAAAACAAGCCACTAACCCAGAGATCGCCAGCTCCATGTCTGGGCCACGTCCGGCAGGTTTTCCCTGCTGCAACACGCCTGATTCTAATGAATGGATCATTCCAAGGCTTATGCAGAACCTGAAAGGCTGTTGGATCCATTCAATTTGAACCAAGTGGGTTGTAGCAGAAAAACATCTAAAGCTGGGTGGGGAACCCTGGTCCTTGATGGCCTGGAAAATTTTAGATGTTTCCCTGCTGCAATGGATCATTAGGAAGCTTATGGAGAACTTGAGAACAAGCTGTTGGATGGCTATTTAATTTAAATCCAGTGTGTTGCAGCAGGGAAACATCTAAAACAGGTGTGAATAACCCTGGATATTAAGGGCCTACAAGATTTAGAGGTTTCTCTGCTCCAGCACACCAGATTTAAATAAGTCATGGAGCAAAAACTGATAAAATGTTGGATCCATTTAATTTTTCATCATTTGTGTTAGAGCAGGAAAACATAGAAAACCTGCAGCGGCCCATGAATCTCAGAGTTGGAGATCTCTGTGTTAAGCTTCATTATAAAGTGTCGTTTATAAAGGGTCAGAAGATGAGTTTGATGGAACTGAACGGCCTCCAACTGCATTGTTTTCAGATTATTCAGCACGTCAACGTGAACAAGAAGTCTTATTCCCGAAACTTTCTCACGAACGGTGCAACAAAGAAGACAAAATTCAGACGAGCATGAAACCAGCTTGTTGCTGCCTGCTGCCATCCTGAGCTCAGCCGTCTACAGACCACACGGTTGGTGGTTTGATTCCCGGATTCTCCCGACAACATGCTGACGAGTCCCTTCCTCCATCAGGGAATGAAATGTTGATGATTGGAAAATTAGAGCGATTCAAACGAGCTATCTGAAGAGTAACTAGGGGACTTCAGCACACAAGCCCGGCGGTGGTCGAACTGAAAGGTCTGGCGCTGCGCAGGAAGTTCAGATGCAACTTCACTACATACCTAAAAAGGTTTAGCTGGGTGGCAGCTCTCCAACATGGAGAATCCTGGAAGTCTACAACTTCCTGGTGTGCAAATGGACGGAAGGAGTCGGATTTAAGACCCTTCGAGTTTCTGCTCCTGGAAGTTCGACTTTTGCTGTTTTTATGGCATCGTTGCTACATGCGAGTCCAGTTCTAATGTCATCATATGGAACGCTAGCCCCCGCTCTTCTTGCTAAGCAATTACAATCTGAACAAATAAAACCAGGAAGCAGACCGCTTTTATCGCATTAAAGTTCAGCCCCAACCAACTTGACCAAAATGAGTCCTAAACCTTCATCGGATCAATGAGCCTGAAGGTTCACAAGCAGCGTTGCCAGACCGGAAATGGTAAAAGGATCACATCATATATAGATATTAAAATATGTAGATATAACATATAGATATTAAGATGATCGGACACACCAAGCCGCCTTTATGAACATTTCTGTAGCTCCCGGAACAACAGCGCTAAAACAAACTTGTTTTTTTCTCTCTCAGAGCCATTTAACTATGTTGGTGGAATGGTGGCTTTCCAATATTTAGTTTTAAAGCCGACAGACTGATAACGAGCCGAGAATATTATTATGCTATGGGTCGGTTATCAGCCTAGCATGAAAAAAAGTCCTTAAAGAATGTAATAACTGCCGCTGACAACGTCATAAGACATAAACAGGACTAAATTTCTCAGAAATACAAGTTTTTCTAGCAGTCTGCTTGTTATAAAACATTATTTGCAGATTTAGTCACGCTAATTTTAAATTTCTCTCTGAAAAAATAAAGGATTCTGATTATGTCGACATTTTGCACACCGACTATGTGTAAACATTTAACTGAACGACCTGAAAACCTGCAGAAAAAACAAAACAAAACAAAAACAGCCTCTAAAATAACTTGCAACGATGCATTTTAACATGAAAAACAATCTTGTACATGCATAAAGTATGAGTTTTGAACTAAAGGTCCATTTATGCAGGATGCAGAAGACGGATACGCAGATGGATGTACAGTTTCGTCCGTCCCCTGCATCGGTTTTGTACGTTATTTGGTCTTTAAGCTATTTGTTTGACACTGAAAACAGAGCAAAACCAGTGGATACCACCAGGGGGCATTGTTGAGTTGTAAAACTGACACGCAACCAGAGAAACAAAAAAAAAAAAAAAAAGACGACCAGAAATAACAGAGATAAGTAATAAAATGCACCCAGAGTTGAGCAGAACCGCAACAAGCTAATTTTCTTCTTTGGGTGTTTTCAGGCAGTTTGAAAAACTTTCTAGCGGTGTGTTACCGCTGCCACCTGGTGTCGGGACGTGGAAGTAAACTCCGCACGGCCGACTAGAGGATGAATTGACATGTCAACGTAAGAGATGTATGAAGACGGCGACGTATGACGACATTTGACATGGATGCCTGTGTTTACGTATGTAAGGGAGCAGAAATAGACCCTAAAGCATCCATTTAATGTTCCGAAGCTCTGCTGAGATGTTAAGTTTCTCCCGTCTCATGCCTACTCCACTTCCTGTATTTGGGCTGCTTCAAACGGACTGAGACCTGCGTTTGTAGGCGGACTGAGTCGCTTCTTTGATCCAATTCAGAATTAGTTTAGAGCAGGGTAGGCAGCTCCGGTCCTCGAGTGCCACAGTCCTTCAAATGTTAGGAGTTTCCCTGCTGCAACGCACCTGACTCAAATCAATGACGAATTAGCAGACTTGAGTAGGGTTTGATGTCCAGCTCTGTACAAGTCTGTTGATTAGGTCTGATGTGTGTCTGGTATGTTGAAGCAGAGAAACTCCTAACATTTGCAGGATTGTGGCACTCGAGGACTGGAGTTGCCTACCCCTAGTTCAGAGCATTCACATTTCCCCAAACCAAGTGGACTTTCCAGGCAAACAGACTCGGATTCAGATCAGTAAGGCTGATGTGAATGAGTCCTTAGAGAGTAAATCCTGTCTAACTTGGAGCGTTCTGCAGTAACGGGTCAGTAGCTGATTGGGCGGGTCAGACTGATCGCCATGTCTGCGCTCATACCATGACGGTAAACATGGCGTTTTAAGACAAAAAAACAATTTAAATCTTCGGTTTCAGCTGCAGGAACATTAAACAATGAAGGTTTGCATATAGATACATAGCAGCTGATGTCACTTCGCCGCACTCCCTCCAGCCGCCATATCGAGTTCTTGCGCCAGTATCTGGAGCTACTGCGACTCATTCAGCTTGTCAGAGATGCCGTCCATATGCTCTGCAGCTGACTGTGGCGACAAGAAAGGACCCAGATGTTTCTTTCTACCAACTGCCAAAAGAAGAAGAATGTTGTCAGCTTTGAGCTTTAGCTACCGCTAACTGGATTGGATGTCTGATTAGACACCTTGTGTAAAAAAACACATTTAATCAGCATTTATGATGAAGATCGTGCTACAGAGATAGTAGCTGTTAGCTAGTTTAGCTATCGGTCAACAACAGCAAAAGTTCTTTGTCCTGGAAATGCCACGTTTTCGGATCAATAGCAAAGCCAACCATGAAACAGCGAAAAGCATCTGTGCTTTTAAAAACTTGGAGTATCTAGTCGATGTAAATGTCGTGGAAGGAAAAATCCGGTAGCTTGTCCGGCGATGTTAGTTGTTAGAAAAACCTCTGCAGGGACTTCGTACAGTTTGCATCAAATCTCAGCTTCCTAGGTATTAAAATGATCGATGGTCTGTACGTTATACCAGCCTTACTTTAGCAGGAATAAAGCAGCTTTCCTGTCGGTGAGGCTCGGTGTTTGCTACCATGGTGGGGGCAAAGTAGAATGCATAATGATGTCACGCTCCTGAAATGCATCAATAGGTGCAGTTCTGCACCGATCAATTCTCCTGATTTTGTCAGTTTTATTGCACCGTACAGAAAAAAAAGCTTGAAATAAAAAAACTGAGTTTGCTGGTTCACATCCTGACACAACAAATGCCATGTCTCCAAACGTTCACGTCTGATGGAGTTCATGGAAAGTAAATGTCATCGGAGTTTACGCAAATCTCGTAAACTAAAACTAAACTTCACAGGTGTTTGTTCCTGCATACGTAGCTAGCCGGGTTTCTGTTCCCAAATGATTTTCGAAAATAAGAAAGAAAACATAAAGGAAAACAAATTGTCGCTCTCTGAGTGTTTTCTTCCATTTTGAAGATGCAAGTTCGATGCAAGTTAAAGAGAATAAAAACTTTACAAATTGTGTTAAAGTTTTAGCCGATAAACAAATTGTCTGACTGAAGTTTTCCCAGATGTATGATCGGAGATATTCTTTACAACCACTAACTACAAAGCCTTCATCTGGCCCTCCAGTGAGCGGAGATGGGAATGGTTCAAAGCATGGCAGAGGATGAATTAACAACTAAAAACCCAAAGTCTCTTTCCTCTGGGCTTCAGATAGAAAGCAGTTTTGTTCATGCTCAACCTGAAGCAACTGATTAGGATCCGGTTTGGTTTGTAAGATCAATAACAGCCCTGATATTAGTCAATCATTAATCAATTTTATTCATTCCTGTCCTGATTAGATGCTCCACAGCCTGATTTATTTCCTTTAAACTCGTCAATGCATCATGGTTGGTCGAAAACTGCACAGTTTGCAAATCTGTAAGGAATCCTGCTGGTGACATAAGGAGAAAATTTATTTTGTGATCAGAGATTAATAACGATTGTAAAGGAAATAAAAGTGTTAACAGCAGAAATCTGATGATGAAAAATCGGATTAACACACCCTAAAGTGTGCATGTTGACTGTTTTGCTGTTTACTAGCTCCCACATCACCAACTAATGCTAAAACCACTGGTTCCCACATTAGAGGCTAATGCTAAGACTGCTGTTCCCACATTAGAAGCTAATGCTAAGACCACTGGTTCCTACATTAGAGCCTAATGCTAAGACTGCTGGTTCTCACATTAGAGGCTAATGCTAAGACTGCTGGTTCTCACATTAGAGGCTAATGCTAAGACTGCTGGTTCCAACAATGGAGGCTAATGCTAATACTGCTGCGTCCAACAGTAGAGGCTAATGCTAAGATTGCTGGTTCCAACAGTAGAGGCTAATGCTAAGATTGCTGGTTCCAACAGTGGAGGCTAATGCTAAGACCACTGGTTCCAACAGTAGAGGCTAATGCTAAGACCACTGGTTCCAACAGTAGAGGCTAATGCTAAGACCACTGGTTCCAACAGTAGAGGCTAATGCTAAGACCACTGGTTCCAACAGTGGAGGCTAATGCTAAGACCACTGGTTCCAACAGTAGAGGCTAATGCTAAGACCACTGGTTCCAACAGTAGAGGCTAATGCTAAGACCACTGGTTCCAACAGTGGAGGCTAATGCTAAGACCACTGGTTCCAACAGTGGAGGCTCATGCTAAGACTGCTGGTTCCAACAGTGAAGGCTAATGCTAAGACTGCTGGTTCCAACAGTAGAGGCTAATGCTAAGACCACTGGTTCCCATAGTGGAGGCTAATGCTAAGATTGCTGGTTCCAACAGTGGAGGCTAATGCTAAGACCACTGGTTCCCATAGTGGAGGCTAATGCTAAGACTACTGGTTCCAACAGTAGAGGCTAATGCTAAGACTACTGGTTCCAACAGTAGAGGCTAATGCTAAGACTACTGGTTCCAACAGTAGAGGTTCATGCTAGGACTGCTGGTTCCAACAGTGTAGGCTAATGCTAGGACTGCTGGTTCCAACAGTGGAGGCTAATGCTAAGACCGCTGGTTCCAACAGTGGAGGCTAATGCTAAGACCACTGGTTCCCATAGTGGAGGCTAATGCTAAGACCACTGGTTCCCATAGTGGAGGCTAATGCTAAGACCACTGGTTCCCATAGTGGAGGCTAATGCTAAGACTACTGGTTCCAACAGTAGAGGCTAATGCTAAGACTACTGGTTCCAACAGTAGAGGTTCATGCTAGGACTGCTGGTTCCAACAGTGTAGGCTAATGCTAGGACTGCTGGTTCCAACAGTGGAGGCTCATGCTAAGACTGCTGGTTCCAACAGTGGAGGCTAATGCTAAGACCACTGGTTCCCATAGTGGAGGCTAATGCTAAGACCACTGGTTCCCATAGTGGAGGCTAATGCTAAGATTGCTGGTTCCAACAGTGGAGGCTAATGCTAAGACCACTGGTTCCCATAGTGGAGGCTAATGCTAAGACTACTGGTTCCAACAGTAGAGGCTAATGCTAAGACTACTGGTTCCAACAGTAGAGGCTAATGCTAAGACTACTGGTTCCAACAGTAGAGGTTCATGCTAGGACTGCTGGTTCCAACAGTGTAGGCTAATGCTAGGACTGCTGGTTCCAACAGTGGAGGCTAATGCTAAGACTGCTGGTTCCAACAGTGGAGGCTAATGCTAAGACCACTGGTTCCCATAGTGGAGGCTAATGCTAAGACCACTGGTTCCCATAGTGGAGGCTAATGCTAAGACCACTGGTTCCCATAGTGGAGGCTAATGCTAAGACTACTGGTTCCAACAGTAGAGGCTAATGCTAAGACTACTGGTTCCAACAGTAGAGGTTCATGCTAGGACTGCTGGTTCCAACAGTGTAGGCTAATGCTAGGACTGCTGGTTCCAACAGTGGAGGCTCATGCTAAGACTGCTGGTTCCAACAGTGGAGGCTAATGCTAAGACCACTGGTTCCCATAGTGGAGGCTAATGCTAAGACCACTGGTTCCCATAGTGGAGGCTAATGCTAAGACCACTGGTTCCCATAGTGGAGGCTAATGCTAAGACTACTGGTTCCAACAGTAGAGGCTAATGCTAAGACTACTGGTTCCAACAGTAGAGGCTAATGCTAAGACCACTGGTTCCAACAGTAGAGGCTCATGCTAGGACTGCTGGTTCCAACAGTGTAGGCTAATGCTAGGACTGCTGGTTCCCACATTGGAGGCTATGCTAAGAGAGTATGGATGGCTGTATTTTCTACTGATGTCACCAGATGAACTCCACAGACTTTTATACAAACCAGCGTCTTTGTTTGACAACATGCATCACCTCCTGTTGGACATTAAAAATAATGCAACTTGTTTTCAGATGATTAGCAGGTGCGGAGACATCCAGACAACTAATGACCTCAAAACCAACCCAATCTTTTAAAATATGTGAAAGGTTATGGCTTGCGTAGGCATGAATGAACCCTTTAGGACTGTTTATTGTTTCTGATACATCCTGACTGCAATGACTTTACGGTAAAAAGTTTGCTCTGAATCCTGTTGTATACAGTCTGATACTTGTCTTCTGCCCCCTGGTGGACACCATTTGCACTACAGTAATTTTGACATATTAAAGCAAATTATTTCTGCTTATTTTTTAAAATAATTTTGTTCAAGTGTAAAATAAAGACGTCAGAATAAAACAGGAGAATTTTCTGCCCATCATTTATCGGATCAGGCTTTGAAGCTTGCATTATCTAGCATTGTCAACAAATGGGACATGTGAGCTGTGCGGTTTCATTTTCATTATGAAGCATTTTAGAGGGACACACCTGATAGCCGAGAAGGGACAAACCAAACCCAAACCGCTCTGAAGCAGGTTTTTCATGTTGTTTGGCAGTAGATGCAGGGCGTAGGAGTTCCTGCTCTACATCTGACAAACCGTCTGCAGAGCAACAGAACCCTGGACATCACTCTGGAAGTCATGCTGGCTAAACCTTTACTTTACATCCACACCAGCCGTAGGATTCTGGTGCTGAGAGCGGAGGACTTATCAGCTCTGATAAGCTGGGATCATAATAATCCATTTGCATCTTCCTTCAGTTTGCTGTCCTCTTCACGGTGTTTAAAATGTAAATGTAAATAATATTTAAATACTGACTGGTTTGTATCTGAATACTGGTTATAAAACCGGTCTTTCCTTCTCTGTGTCACATAAATACATTGATCACTCTTCACTGCATCATTGTAAACAAAGAACTCATACGATAATATGACTTGAAATACTGTACAACATAATGACCCGAACCCCCCGATGCCCCCCCACCCCACCAGAAAACCAGTCCAAATGAAAGAACAGAAGTGGGCCTGCGTTCCCTCTGTGTTGTCTGCAGGTATAAGGCTGCTCCACTCATCCTGTTTCTGGTTCTTCACAGTGTCCTGCTACATGGATGCCCCTGCTCACATGGTCAGAGGTAGAAGCCGGTGGGCGGTGGGTCCGGAAGCCCCGGTAAAGTCTCAGGACTGGGCATCTGGACGACAGGTGGCGCCGGTCCGCTGCCGTTGGGCAGAGCACAGCCTCCTGGGTAAGACCCGTTCAGGATGCAGCCATTCTCCACCTGCAGGAGGAAGCAGAAACTTTCAGATCCACATCTAACTCATCCTGATTCATCCTGATTCATGTGTGCTGAAAGGAGGGATGACGAAATAACCCAATCACTGATACTGAATCAATGCTGAAGACGTGAAAAAAGTTGTACTGAAAGACGAAAATATAAATATGAAGAAAATTAATCTCAGTTTAAGAAATAAAGTGTTTATGTAGACAGGTTTCTTTCAGCAGCTGCGTTTACATGGAGCACGTTGAATCCGATCCAACATCCACTCAGAATAAAAATGGGTCATGGAAACGCCACAGCTGAGCCAATCAGCCTTGATCTGAAACAGTTTTCAATCGGATCGAGAGGGGGGGCTGGGTCTCAGTTGGATGAGCACACATAAATAATCGTCTACATGGTGGTAGACGTGGTTTCGCACTGTGTGCATTTATACACAATATAAAAACTAGCGGCAGCAGATCAGATCAGGACTGACACAACATTCACGTTAGAAACTGACAAAGTTCAGGATTTTTGAGAATTTCGTTGGTCAAAAGGTTAAAAATTAAAATAAAAATCCCTCTTTTTCCAGAAAAGTAGGCAAGATCGATGGTATGAAATGTGTCAATGCGACTGATCAATTAGTTTACCATGTTATCGGCTGGAAATTCCCATCAGACTGGTCTAAATGAGACGGATTAAATATTCATCCAAGTAAACGTAGCTAGTGGTTTACTGGTGCAGGAGGCGGGGTCGTTGCCTCTCCAGGTGGGATGTTTACTGTTGACAAACATCCATGGACACGATGGCAGCTGCCAGCTCAGGTGGAACATACCTGCACAACCAGGATAGCTGAGCTAATAAAACCAACTGACTGCATCAAACAATGACTTTGATCCAATCGCCCATCCTGAGCATGCATGAGGCGACAGTGGGAAGAAAAACTTCCTTTTAACAGGAAGACAACACGTGTCATATGTGTTAATGCGCTAAATAAGAGTCTCTCTTCATAGTGAAGGTTGCAAATTTCAGAGGCGTACAAACTGAGATGTCTCCACTTCCTTCCATCTGAAGGTTGTAAAGTTCCTGCAACACACAGTGGCCTTCACTCCACTACCCACCTCTATCAGTCCTCTTCTCTACTCCCTTTTACTACGTGCCTCCTTCTATCCTTTGCTCTGAAGTAAAATAGCTGCAAGGAAGGAGGAGTGCACATCAACCAACACACTATGAAAGGGTTTGAGAGACATGTAGTCATGGTTCAGACTGCCTGAGCTGACCCACTTCTGTCTGTGACAGGGAGAGAACTCTGAAACTAGATCCGTATTGTTTACTCAGCTTGTAATAAATATTTTTACTTTCTACAATGGTATGTGATTACTCCTTTAATAATGCTAAAGATCTAGCTGAGAATTGGCCAAAGTGAAGGCAGTTTTCTCAGCACTTTGCCGTCTTGTATCAGATGTGCGTTCTGGATGTGTTAGTGTGTCCATTGACTCTGGAGGTTTAAAACAAAGAAAAAAGTGATATGATACAATATAAAACCACATGATGTGATGCGATACAATGTGAAGTGCTATGATACGATGCAATATGATATAATTTGACATGATGGGACACGTCGCCAAGGCAAAAACTTGGGCATGGGAGGAGTTCGGCGAGGCCATGGAGAAAGACTTCCGGACGGCTTCGAGGAGATTCTGGTCCACCATCCGGCGGCTCAGGAGGGGGAAGCGGTGCTCCATCAATACTGTGTACAGTGGAGATGGGGAGCTGCTGACCTCAACTCGGGACGTAGTGGGTCGGTGGAAGGAATACTTCGAAGACCTCCTCAATCCTACCAACACGTCTTCCGATGAGGAAGCAGAGCTGGTGGACTCAGGGGAGGACTCTCCTATCTCTGGGGCTGAAGTCGCTGAGGTGGTTAAAAAGCTCCTTGGCGGCAAGGCCCCGGGGGTGGATGAGATCCGCCCGGAGTTCCTTAAGGCTCTGGATGCTGTGGGGCTGTCCTGGCTGACACGCCTCTGCAGCATCGCGTGGACATCGGGGGCAGTACTGCTGGATTGGCAGACTGGGGTGGTGGTCCCCCTTTTTAAGAAGGGGGACCGGAGGGTGTGTTCCAATTACAGGGGAATCACACTCCTCAGCCTCCCTGGTAAGGTCTATTCAGGGGTCCTGGAGAGGAGGGTCCGCCGGATAGTCGAATCTCGGATTGAGGAGGAGGAGTGTGGTTTTCGTCCTGGTCGCGGAACAGTGGACCAGCTCTATACCCTCTTTGGGGTCCTGGAGGGGGCATGGGAGTTTGCCCAACCAGTCTACATGTGCTTTGTGGACCTGGAGAAGGCGTTCGACCGTGTCCCCTGAGGGCTCCTGTGGGGGGTACTCCGGGAGTATGGGGTACCGGACCCCCTTGTACGAGCTGTCCGGTCCCTGTGATTTGATATGGAATGACACGATGCAATGCGATACAATACAATGCGATACGATACGATGCATTAAGCTGTGATACAGTATGCTACAATGCCATGATATGATGCCCTTCTTGTCCCAATGGCAGAATTTGTTTTGAACTGAAGTGCTGTTACATTTGCTGCCTTGACAGCATCAACAAAGGAATTAACCACAAACCAACTGCAAACCACCATCCTCTGCACAGCAGAAACTATTTATAAATGTATTACATAACACCTACTTGGGATTAAAATGAAAGTAATCAGACATAACACCCTATTCCACAAGTTGCACAAGAATCACAAACTGTCTGCAGATGGAAATGTAACAAATACGTTTAAATGTGAGGATAAAAACACAGGTATCATAAACAGAAATCCTTTGTGCAATTTGGTTTCTTTTTCTAGATCAGATATTTTTCTTGTACTCCAGGCCTCTGTAAGTGTGTTGATGATGTCTTAGTGCATGAATTCTGTGTAACACAGTCAACCTAGAAATGTCACGGCCGAACGTCGGCAGAGGACCTGCTGCGTGGCTCGGCTTGAAACTTCAGCTTAATCATTTTAGAAGGAAAAGGTCAGAGAGTAAAATCATCATGATTCATCCTCTGAGAGCATCAGGACTCACCAGCAGCGACCCTACTGTGAGGCGTTAACCTCCTGACATGGACTGAGTCCACCCGGATGGACCACATGCAGGACTCGGCGCAAGAACAGAATCCCTCTGCTAAACCTCTTATGCCACCGTTCCTGCTCCGTCCACACATTTTCAACAATCCCCTGTGCCTAAAACAGCTGCTACCAGGTCAGAGGTGGTGAACAGAACCAACACAGACACAAACAAAACACATTCATTTCTCAATTAAACTCCCAGTCCAGGGGCATGCTTGTGTTTCAGGTTGCCTTAACTTACAAAGGCGGTTCCAGACGCCTGCAATGATTAAGCCACTGTTAGCTGTCAGGTGCACATTCACAGTAAACCTATAAAAGGCATCACCCACTGACCCCTGAAATCATGATGAGAATGAAAAGCGGGCATATTGATCAAAATATTGACAGTATCATCATCAAGATGACTCATTCTGGTCTTAGGGGAGGCAGAATCCAGCAGGTTTTCCATGTTTCCCGCCCCAACCAGACTCAAGTTAATGACTCATAGTTCAGAACTTGACAAGTTGTTGATTTTCGGGTACGTTACGGCACGGTACGTTACGGCACGGTACGTTACGGTACGTTACGGCACGGTACGTTACGGCACGGTACGTTACGGCACGGTACGTTACGGCACGGTACGTTACGGTACGTTACGGCACGGTACGTTACGGCGCGGTACGCTACGATGCGATACGCTACGATGCGATACGCTACGATGCGATACGCTACGATGCGATACGCTACGATGCGATACGCTACGATGCGATACGCTACATGTGATACGCTACGATGCGATACGCCACGATGCGATACGCCACGATGCGATACGCCACGATGCGATACGCTACGATGCGATACGCTACATGTGATACGCTACATGTGATACGCCACGATGCGATACGCCACGATGCGATACGCCACGATGCGATACGCCACGATGCGATACGCCACGATGCGATACGCCACGATGCGATACGCCACGATGCGATACGCCACGATGCGATACGCTACGATGCGATACGCCACGATGCGATACGCCACGATGCGATACGCCACGATGCGATACGCCACGATGCGATACGCCACGATGCGATACGCCACGATGCGATACGCCACGATGCGATACGCCACGATGCGATACGCCACGATGCGATACGCTACGATGCGATACGCTACGATGCGATACACTACGATGCTGCTATACGATACGCATACGGTACGCTACGATGCGATAAGCTTTGATGCGATAAACTACGACGCAATATGCTACAATGCGACAGGCAACGATGCGATAGGCTACGATGTGACAGGCTACGATGCGATACGCTAAGATACTGCTATACAATATGCTATGATGCGAAATGCTGCTCCCAATGCACTGTGATACAAGTCCATTCGTAAAACAATATTTTAATTCACAAAAATCTTTGCACTTTTTTTTTTAAATCCTAAAAATAATAATGATCAATAAACAAAGGCAAAATTATTAAATGATTGTCATATTTCAAGCAAAAAGGATCACTATTATTATTATATGTTTGTTTGTTATGTTTGCCCTGGATCTACTAGGTATGAGGTCGATACCAAAACCTACAGTATCACCCAACCTTACCGGTAAGCATTTCTCATCAGCATCTTTGACAAAATCTAGTCGTTGTATATCTGTTTCTGAAGACAGTGGAGGGTTTGAAAACAGTTCCAAGGTGACTGCTACAAACCCGCCTTTGTGTGGACTCGCTGAGCATCAACCGAGGGCCCCCAATAATCCCATCCTTCTTCTGCATACTTAAATATTTCTAACCTTGCAAGATGCTGAACATGTTTTGGCTGTCTGTGTGTCAGATGACTGCAAAGCAACCACTCATGATCATACAGCACTGACTAAGCTAGCGCTATAAAATCCAGTTTCATTTAGCAGGAAGCTAGCAAGGATGCTAGTTGGTATATGGCTGAAGAGAAGGAAAACATGGAGATATATATCCTGTAAGCAGTCTTATTCTGTAGAGGAAGATGTAGGAACACCATGTTTCCTCATGATGTCTCCAGTATGGTATACTTGAGTGTATGATTTGGGGAGTCTGGCATGTTGTGCTGAAGGCACATGCTTGACTAGATAGAAAAGAAAAGAAAGGTGCTGTACGAACACAATTCATCCACCTAAACGCCTCATTTTAACTTAGGTCAGGAAACCCAAAGAGAACCCATGCATGCATACACACCATGTCACTCACCTTATTGTGGCCAGGATCATGGCAGATCTCGGATGTCACCATGCCGTAAGAGTCCAGCTCCCCGCAGGGCTTGCTCACTCCTAGGATCTGCTCCAGGGAAGTGTTGGGGGGAGGGCACTGCGACAGGCTGGAGATGACCTGAGCTAAAGGGGCCGGCATCTGCTCCTGCTGCAGCTTGTGGTTCATCTCCTGGAAGGATGACATAGCCGACTCACCCGCCTGCTGATGTCCAGTCCTTGCAAACAAACTGTTCCCGGTGACGCTGTAATCCACATTGTGAATATCAGGCATGCTGTAATCCATGCATGACTCCGGAGACGTGTTTGTTAGCAGTTTCTGGCTGTTATCGAGGCAGGGACTATCACCGAATCCAAACTCCTGCCAGCGGGTTTGTCCTGCAGACCGGTCTGACCTGGAGACGCTGCACGGCCCGTGGAGGTTGGCCCCCGTCTGTTTGGTGTGGCACTGCTGGGACAGCTGATGGTGATGATGATGAAGCTCACCTGCAGTCTGCTGTGTGTTCAAGTGTTCCAGTTGTATCCCCGCAGTGGCTAAAATGTCCTGAGGTGTCCACTGTCCGTTGGGGAGGGACAGATGCTTCTCCATCAGGTCTCCATTGACCATCGTGTTGGAGACGTGGTCAACACGTTGGACCCAGTCGCGCGGCGCTTTTCCCACCTGCATGTTGAGGTGCTGCTGCATCTGCTGCGACAGCTGCACGATGGGTGTCTCTCCCACCCGAGGAGGGAACCTTATCTGGGCATTAGCATCAGATGCGAGGCTGTTTTCAGGAGGCGATGCCGTCGAGGACATCCCTGCTGTGGCGCTCAGAGGCACCTGTCCTTCAAGGTCTGCAGAATCGGTCTTTCCTTCGATAGAGTCGTAGATGTATGAGAGGATTTCATCATTTGTCAAGAGGTCATCCAACGTGGGCACGCGTTCAGGGTCCATCTCCACTCGTATCATCCGCTCATCCAGCAGCAGCAGCTCCAGGTCCTCGGCACTGAGCCCCAGACCCTCCAGAGCTCCAAACAGTTCCCTGTTTGAACAGCCTCCCTCCTCTGTCTCCAAAACCCCCTGACCCTCCAGAGACAGCGAGTCCAGAGTAGCAAGCAGTGGGTCGAAGCTGGTTCCAGGCTCTGTGACGCCCTGGTTCACCACACCGGTAGCCGGCTCAGCCCAGCTCTTGAGCTGCCCGCAGGATTCTGAGACAGAGTCCATCTGGTCTCCAAAGACACTGTTGTGGAAGGACATTTTGGGCTCTGGGGCTGCTTGACAGACGTACACTGACTCATCCTGACTCATCAGGGCCCCCAGCAGGGAGCCGGGGTCCAGACCATCCGGATCATCCCTCGCCAGCCTGTCAGACCGACTCTTCTTGGACTTGCTGCTGTGTTTATCTTGACCTCCATCCCTAAAGCCGGCGATGGGGTGACTGGACTGGTATAGCAGGGCCTCACCGGTGGCGAAGGTAAAGGGGAGGTGCATGGAGCGCTTCCGCAGGTGTTCTCCTCCTTCTTCATCCCTGAAATAAAAAAAACAACAAAAAGCAGGGTTATTATCAGGGGTTGTTGCCATGGCAACTGATTTAGGGATCCACGTTCTACATCACAGAGACGGGAAATTACAGCAGGGGCCTCTGGGTGGCGATGATGTAGTCTGGTTTGCCATTCTTGTACACCAGCCGGGCGTTGGCCTGGACCCATTTCCAGCGGTTCTCCTTGGTGAGGAGCCGGAACACGGTCAGTCCACTTTCTCCAGTCTTCATCACTGGACACACAAACACTGCCAGTCAATAAACTGTAGCAACAACTCACCAAAACCAGCAACAAAAAACTGTTTTTTAAATGTTTTCAATTCTGGTCGAACTGTGAAACTACAGCTCCTCTGATGGCCTGATTTAAAGGTTTACTGACATCTAGTGGTAAAGATGAACATTGCAATGAATTCAAACACAAAGCAGAGTTGTGAACGGACAGTTTCAATCTCTTCTTCAGAAGGCAGAATGAGATCTTCTGTTACAGACACTATGAAGCAGCAATGCTTACATGTAGCATAGCAACATGACAGGGAGAAACTCGTCTGAAAGACTCTACCAAGCGTCTGCATCCAGACCAGGCAGTTATATGTGAATGTAAGATCTCCTCTGACTCTGCCTTTGTTTGTTTGCTAGTTTCCATGGAGATGAAGGTCCTGCTAGTTTCCATGAAGATAAAGATCCTGCTAGTTTCCATGGAGATGAAGGTCCTGCTAGTTTCCATGAAGATAAAGATCCTGCTAGTTTCCATGGAGATGAAGGTCCTGCTAGTTTCCATGAAGATAAAGATCCTGCTAGTTTCCATGGAGATGAAGGTCCTGCTAGTTTCCATGAAGATAAAGATCCTGCTAGTTTCCATGGAGATGAAGGTCCTGCTAGTTTCCATGGAGATGAAGGTCCTGCTAGTTTCCATGAAGATAAAGATCCTGCTAGTTTCCATGGAGATGAAGGTCCTGCTAGTTTCCATGAAGATAAAGATCCTGCTAGTTTCCATGGAGATGAAGGTCCTGCTAGTTTCCATGAAGATAAAGATCCTGCTAGTTTCCATGGAGATGAAGGTCCTGCTAGTTTCCATGAAGATAAAGATCCTGCTAGTTTCCATGGAGATGAAGGCTTTTGCTCAGCTTCTTTTTACCTTCTCCAGTTGTTCCTCATCACATATTACTTTACTCATTCCTGGCACTGTATATACATTCAATATTGTGCATAGTAGTTAGCACCGTTGCCTCACAGCAAGAAGGTCACTGGTTCGATCCTCAGCTGACAGTGGCCTTTCTGTGTGGAGTTTGCATGTTCTCCCTGTGTATGTGTAGGTTCTCTGCGGGTACTCCGGCTTCCTCCCACTATCCAAAGACATGCATGTTAGGTTCTTTGGATATCCTAAATTACCCCTAGGTGTGAGTTTGTCTCTGTGTGGCCCTGTGATGAACTGTGGTGGACTGGCGGTCTGTCCAGGGTCTACCCTGCCTTTTGCCTGAAGGCTGCTGGGATAGACTCCAGCTTCCCCGCAAATGGACTAAGCGGTTAGGATGATGAATGAAATTTAAATAATATTAATATATTATATATATATATATATATATATATATATATATATATATATATATATATATATATATATATATATATATATATATATATAATAATTTATATATATATAATATATTAATATTATTGTGTATATACATAATATATACATATATACATTATTGTGTATATATAAGGGTATATATATATATATATATATATATATATACATACACACACACACACACACTACTCACAAAAAGTTAGGGATATTGAGCTTTTAGGTGAAATTTCACAACAAGCCTAAAATGCATTCAAACCTGTACAGGTGAACTTAATGTGATCTTCTCTAAGCTTTTAAATGCACATGTCCAACTGTTAAATGTTTCAATAAATTTTGCACAAGTTGCTGTTCTCTAACAAGGATCTTAACGGCAAAAATCACGGCAGGTGTGTGATCCTTGAATTGACCAATAAATGTCCTGGTTCAATTAGAGCTGGTGTTTAAACAGTTGTCCTCATCATGCTGTTCACATTTTGACATCATGAGACCAAGACGACACCTAACAATGGAACAACAGTCCCTTGCCATTGCCATGCTTCAAACAGGACGTTCTCAGACAGAAGTGGCCACTGAGCTTGGAGTGCCACAGAGTGTCATCAGCAGGTTGCAACAGAGATATGGAGAGACTGGAAGAGTCACAGAAAGGCCTAGAAGTGGACGTCCTTTGGCCACATCCCGTGCTGATGACCGCTACATTGTGAACGCTGCCCTGAGAAACCGGATGATGAATGCCACTCAACTCCAGGCACGTTTAAGAGAGGTGAGAGGCACCCAAGTGTCACGTCAGACCATTCCAAACCGTTTCCATCAGCGTGGTCTGCGTGCTAGACGACCTGCACGGGTACCTGACCACACCACCAGGCACAGGCATCATCGTCTTGCATGGGCCAGGGAGCATTTACGCTGGACGAGGAACCAGTGGGCCTCAGTGCTGTTCTCTGATGAAAGTCGATTCACACTGAGCAGAAATGATGGCCGGCAACGATGTTGGAGACGTCAGGGAGAGCGCTATGCATCAGCCACTGTTGTCACCAGGCCAGCTTTTGGTGGTGGCGGTGTTACAGTGTGGGCAGGGGTGTCCACTTGGTACAGAACTGCCCTACACTTTGTGAATGGTACAGTGACAAGCCCATACTACCTGAATAACATCATTAATCCAGTGATTGTGCCCCTACATGAACAGCACAGGCCTAATTTCATCTTCATGGACGACAATGCTCCTGCTCATCGAGGCCGCATCATCAGGGAACGGCTGTTGGAGACTGGTGTACCGCAAATGGAACGGCCTGCACTCTCTCCAGACCTGAATCCCATTGAAAACCTGTGGGATCAGCTGAGCCGTCGTGTAGAGGCTCGAAACCCTGCACCCCAGAACCTCAATGACCTGAGGGCTGCCCTTCAAGAAGAGTGGGATGCCATGCCTCAGCAGGCAATAAGTTGCCTTGTGAACAGCATGAGACGTCGTTGTCAAGCTGTAATTGATGCTCAAGGGCACATGACCAGATATTGAGACGTTCACATTTTTTGTTGTGGTGTAACTACCATTGTTGTTACCTTTTGTGTTGAATGAATTATTTGAGATGAGGAAATCAGTAGTGCATCCTTCTACTTAAATGTCTTACTTTTATGATATTATATCACTGTAGCATGAACATATTGCATTTTCCATAAATTTCACCTGAAAGCCAAATATCCCTAACTTTTTGTGAGTAGTGTATATATGTATATGTATATGTATATGTATATGTATATGTATATGTATACAAATTGTTCATATAGAGAGACTAAAATCTAGCAATCATATTTTACCTGCTGCATCTTTAAGCTCATTGGATCAGTGGGAATTGGACCGGATTGATTGATGGGATTATAACCATCTGGATTTGACTGGACCAGGATGAATCAGACTGAAATGGCCTCATCATAAACTTGCTTTACATTGCTTGAGATGACAGAAGTCATGCATCGGTTGCGTCTAAACGAACGTTCTGAAGCAGAACCGCGACCTGAAAATCTGGATTAAAACTGAAAATTCGTCGCGACACGTGGCGGTGAAAGGAAATTAAATTAGTTTCTGCTTATTTCCCGACCACCTGTCGTGGTGTTGGTGGTGCAGATGTGACTCTTGTGCTTCTTGCCTTCATGTTGATAAAACTTTATGGACCCCTGCCCCGCTGACAGCCGTCGTGTGCGTTGTTGTGCTGCTGCTGTATGGATCATCTCTGATGTTTTGCTCATGTTGTGGATTTGCAGGGCATATCCTTTCCTCTGGCGGCTCAGCAGCTTTGCTCAATCTGCTCCCTGATCCAGCAGGATTACTTGTGAAAGCTAGCTGAACTCTGTGACCTCGCTGGTTTAGGTCTCCTAAACTTTATCAGCAAGACAAAGGAAAAAACAGCAACTGTCCGGCTGATGTGGAGCATCGTCCTGCTGGCAGCTGGATGGTGATCAATTGTTTCAGAGTTACAGTGGAAACCAGCTGTTTGAGGTTTTCATTCTGTTCCAGAGATGTGATTCTACTGATTTTATTCTCCATCTGATACCAAATGAAACCCCTGGCTCGTATCGATGACACGGATTCCCTCCACAAAACCTCAATGTGTTTGGAAAATCCCTTCAAAGCAGCGTGTACGGAGAGGAATAAACAGTTTACATACACTATGCATGTAAAAAACTGCAATTAGAAAACATCATTTATTCAGTTTTTAATTCAAATCTGCTTTATGTGTTCACAACAACTTCATCTCGGTGCATTTTGCAGAAAAAATCAGTTCAATTCTGGTAATTCGGTTGTCAATAATAGCATTTTAAAATATTCATTTATGAACACACACAGATGTGTGTGTGTGAGTGAGAACAGTGTTTCTCAGGCCTGTTTCCATACTTTAACACATCAGCAGCAGCTTGCAAACAACCTGATGAGCAGTTCAGTTAGTCTGGATCAGGTCTGCTGGAAACCTCTAAAGCAGGGTAGGCAACACCAGTCCTGCAAATATTAGGAGTCTCTGCTGCAACACACCAGGCACACACCAGACCTAATCAGAAGACTTGTGCAGAACTTGACATCAAACTGCACAAGTCTGCTAATTGGCCATTGATTTGAATCAGGTGTGTTGCAGCAGGGAAACTCCTAACATTTCCAGGACTGTGGCACTCGAGGACCGGAGTTGCCTACCCTGCTCTAAGACATGCAGGGTGGAGGTCCCTGCATGTAGGCAGCCTGCATGTGGGGGGTCCCCGGCCTGCGTGAAGGGGTCCCTAAGCAGCCGGATGGGGAAACACTACCAGATGGATAATGTTGGCAGCTGGAGTGGTGCCGCGGGGCGGCTGTGGTGGTACTTACTTCTTACATGGTTCTCTGCACAGTACAGCATATCTGCTGCATGGATGAACTGATAGCCGGTTCCTCGAACCCGCAGCTCGGCCTCCGTGTATCCCAGAACGATCTTCCCTCTGAAAAACACATTAGAGTTGTGCATCATTTCCTTTCCTGCTTGGTTCCGACTGGAGCCGCTAACCGAGATGTAAACATTTACTTTGCATCACAGGCCAGAGGTGTGAAATCCAGCTTGTGTTTGGTCCTGAAGATCATGTTCTTGGTCCTGATCTCCAGGATGGACGGAGGCTGCAGAGGGGTTGCGATGGCAAAAAGAGCAAGCTGAGACGGCGCCTTTCCCCCGTTGTCCTGCCGCTGGTTCTGTCCATGCAGAAACTTCAGCCTTCCGTGGATGTTCAGAGCCTGCAGAGACATGAAACGACATGACTGCACCGGTTCCAGGAGAGTCCTGACAGGTCCAGTTCTGCACACCCTGAGACAAGTCTACGTATCGTGTAAGTTGTCATCAAAAAGAAGTAAATGCAAACAAGGTCACTTTGGTTCTGTTGTTTAAACTTCAGATGTTTTCGGCTTTGAACTGCGAGACGTAAAATTATACGTTCAGTCCTGTCGTCGTCAACACAAACATGAAAATAAAGTTAAATAAAATGAAAAACACTTTATTTATCAGAGAGGAAAAAAGTAGTTTGGGTTTGTTTTCAAAAATAAGAACAATAAAGATTCATTATAAGATAAAGCAAAAAAAAACGTATCAGTGAACATATAAAAAATAATTCAAAATGAATTCATTCATTATCTGAACCGCTTAATCCGATCAGGGGTCGCGGTGGAGCTGGAGTCTATCCCAGGAACCTTCGGGCCCAATCCATAGCAGTAAATCAAAATTTATAAAGAAAATAAAGATTTACTTTTAAATTTAACTTTTAACTGGTGTGTTTGCTGCCTGCCTTGGCGACTGGTAACTGGTGTGTTTGCTGCCTGCTTGGCGACTGGTAACTGGTGTGTTTGCTGCCTGCTTGGCGACTGGTAACTGGTGTGTTTGCTGCCTGCTTGGCGACTGGTAACTGGTGTGTTTACTGCCTGCTTGGCGACTGGTAACTGGTGTGTTTGCTGCCTGCCTTGGCGACTGGTAACTGGTGTGTTTGCTGCCTGCTTGGCGACTGGTAACTGGTGTGTTTGCTGCCTGCTTGGCGACTGGTAACTGGTGTGTTTGCTGCCTGCTTGGCGACTGGTAACTGGTGTGTTTGCTGCCTGCCTTGGCGACTGGTAACTGGTGTGTTTGCTGCCTGCCTTGGCGACTGGTAACTGGCGTGTTTGCTGCCTGCTTGGCGACTGGTAACTGGTGTGTTTGCTGCCTGCCTCGGCGACTGGTAACTGGTGTGTTTGCTGCCTGCCTTGGCGACTGGTAACTGGCGTGTTTGCTGCCTGCTTGGCGACTGGTAACTGGTGTGTTTGCTGCCTGCTTGGCGACTGGTAACTGGTGTGTTTGCTGCCTGCCTTGGCGACTGGTAACTGGTGTGTTTGCTGCCTGCTTGGCGACTGGTAACTGGTGTGTTTGCTGCCTGCTTGGCGACTGGTAACTGGTGTGTTTGCTGCCTGTCTCGGCGACTGGTAACTGGTGTGTTTGCTGCCTGCTTGGCGACTGGTAACTGGTGTGTTTGCTGCCTGCTTGGCGACTGGTAACTGGTGTGTTTGCTGCCTGCCTTGGCGACTGGTAACTGGTGTGTTTGCTGCCTGCTTGGCGACTGGTAACTGGTGTGTTTGCTGCCTGCCTTGGCGACTGGTAACTGGTGTGTTTGCTGCCTGCCTTGGCGACTGGTAACTGGTGTGTTTGCTGCCTGCCTTGGCGACTGGTAACTGGTGTGTTTGCTGCCTGCCTTGGCGACTGGTAACTGGTGTGTTTGCTGCCTGCCTTGGCGACTGGTAACTGGTGTGTTTGCTGCCTGCTTGGCGACTGGTAACTGGTGTGTTTGCTGCCTGCCTTGGTGACTGGTAACTGGTGTGTTTGCTGCCTGCCTTGGCGACTGGTAACTGGCGTGTTTGCTGCCTGCCTTGGCGACTGGTAACTGGCGTGTTTGCTGCCTGTCTCGGCGACTGGTAACTGGCGTGTTTGCTGCCTGCTTGGCGACTGGTAACTGGCGTGTTTGCTGCCTGTCTCGGCGACTGGTAACTGGTGTGTTTGCTGCCTGTCTCGGCGACTGGTAACTGGCGTGTTTGCTGCCTGTCTCGGCGACTGGTAACTGGCGTGTTTGCTGCCTGTCTCGGCGACTGGTAACTGGTGTGTTTGCTGCCTGTCTCGGCGACTGGTAACTGGTGTGTTTGCTGCCTGTCTCGGCGACTGGTAACTGGTGTGTTTGCTGCCTGCCTTGGCGACTGGTAACTGGTGTGTTTGCTGCCTGCCTTGGCGACTGGTAAGTGGTGTGTTTGCTGCCTGCTTGGCGACTGGTAACTGGTGTGTTTGCTGCCTGCTTGGCGACTGGTAACTGGCGTGTTTGCTGCCTGCCTTGGTGACTGGTAACTGGTGTGTTTGCTGCCTGTCTCGGCGACTGGTAACTGGTGTGTTTGCTGCCTGCCTTGGCGACTGGTAACTGGCGTGTTTGCTGTCTGTCTCGGCGACTGGTAACTGGTGTGTTTGCTGCCTGCTTGGCGACTGGTAACTGGCGTGTTTGCTGCCTGCTTGGCGACTGGTAACTGGTGTGTTTGCTGCCTGCTTGGCGACTGGTAACTGGTGTGTTTGCTGCCTGCTTGGCGACTGGTAACTGGTGTGTTTGCTGCCTGCTTGGCGACTGGTAACTGGTGTGTTTACTGCCTGCTTGGCGACTGGTAACTGGTGTGTTTACTGCCTGTCTCGGCGACTGGTAACTGGTGTGTTTGCTGCCTGCTTGGCGACTGGTAACTGGTGTGTTTGCTGCCTGCTTGGCGACTGGTAACTGGTGTGTTTGCTGCCTGCTTGGCGACTGGTAACTGGTGTGTTTGCTGCCTGCTTGGCGACTGGTAACTGGTGTGTTTGCTGCCTGCCTCGGCGACTGGTAACTGGTGTGTTTGCTGCCTGTCTCGGCGACTGGTAACTGGTGTGTTTGCTGCCTGCTTGGCGACTGGTAACTGGTGTGTTTGCTGCCTGCCTCGGCGACTGGTAACTGGTGTGTTTGCTGCCTGTCTCGGCGACTGGTAACTGGTGTGTTTGCTGCCTGCTTGGCGACTGGTAACTGGTGTGTTTGCTGCCTGCCTTGGCGACTGGTAACTGGTGTGTTTGCTGCCTGCCTTGGCGACTGGTAACTGGTGTGTTTGCTGCCTGCTTGGCGACTGGTAACTGGTGTGTTTGCTGCCTGCTTGGCGACTGGTAACTGGTGTGTTTGCTGCCTGTCTCGGCGACTGGTAACTGGTGTGTTTGCTGCCTGCTTGGCGACTGGTAACTGGTGTGTTTGCTGCCTGCTTGGCGACTGGTAACTGGTGTGTTTGCTGCCTGCCTTGGCGACTGGTAACTGGTGTGTTTGCTGCCTGCTTGGCGACTGGTAACTGGTGTGTTTGCTGCCTGCCTTGGCGACTGGTAACTGGTGTGTTTGCTGCCTGCCTTGGCGACTGGTAACTGGTGTGTTTGCTGCCTGCCTTGGCGACTGGTAACTGGTGTGTTTGCTGCCTGCTTGGCGACTGGTAACTGGTGTGTTTGCTGCCTGCCTTGGCGACTGGTAACTGGTGTGTTTGCTGCCTGCCTTGGCGACTGGTAACTGGTGTGTTTGCTGCCTGCCTTGGCGACTGGTAACTGGTGTGTTTGCTGCCTGCCTTGGCGACTGGTAACTGGCGTGTTTGCTGCCTGTCTCGGCGACTGGTAACTGGCGTGTTTGCTGCCTGTCTCGGCGACTGGTAACTGGCGTGTTTGCTGCCTGCCTTGGCGACTGGTAACTGGTGTGTTTGCTGCCTGCCTTGGCGACTGGTAACTGGTGTGTTTGCTGCCTGCCTTGGCGACTGGTAACTGGTGTGTTTGCTGCCTGCTTGGCGACTGGTAACTGGTGTGTTTGCTGCCTGCTTGGCGACTGGTAACTGGCGTGTTTGCTGCCTGCCTTGGTGACTGGTAACTGGTGTGTTTGCTGCCTGCCTTGGCGACTGGTAACTGGCGTGTTTGCTGCCTGCCTTGGCGACTGGTAACTGGCGTGTTTGCTGCCTGTCTCGGCGACTGGTAACTGGTGTGTTTGCTGCCTGCTTGGCGACTGGTAACTGGCGTGTTTGCTGCCTGTCTCGGCGACTGGTAACTGGTGTGTTTGCTGCCTGTCTCGGCGACTGGTAACTGGCGTGTTTGCTGCCTGTCTCGGCGACTGGTAACTGGCGTGTTTGCTGCCTGTCTCGGCGACTGGTAACTGGTGTGTTTGCTGCCTGTCTCGGCGACTGGTAACTGGTGTGTTTGCTGCCTGTCTCGGCGACTGGTAACTGGTGTGTTTGCTGCCTGCCTTGGCGACTGGTAACTGGTGTGTTTGCTGCCTGCCTTGGCGACTGGTAAGTGGTGTGTTTGCTGCCTGCTTGGCGACTGGTAACTGGTGTGTTTGCTGCCTGCTTGGCGACTGGTAACTGGCGTGTTTGCTGCCTGCCTTGGTGACTGGTAACTGGTGTGTTTGCTGCCTGTCTCGGCGACTGGTAACTGGTGTGTTTGCTGCCTGCTTGGCGACTGGTAACTGGTGTGTTTGCTGCCTGCCTTGGCGACTGGTAACTGGTGTGTTTGCTGCCTGCCTTGGCGACTGGTAACTGGTGTGTTTGCTGCCTGCCTTGGCGACTGGTAACTGGTGTGTTTGCTGCCTGCCTTGGCGACTGGTAACTGGCGTGTTTGCTGCCTGTCTCGGCGACTGGTAACTGGCGTGTTTGCTGCCTGTCTCGGCGACTGGTAACTGGCGTGTTTGCTGCCTGCCTTGGCGACTGGTAACTGGTGTGTTTGCTGCCTGCCTTGGCGACTGGTAACTGGTGTGTTTGCTGCCTGCCTTGGCGACTGGTAACTGGTGTGTTTGCTGCCTGCTTGGCGACTGGTAACTGGCGTGTTTGCTGCCTGCCTTGGTGACTGGTAACTGGTGTGTTTGCTGCCTGCCTTGGCGACTGGTAACTGGCGTGTTTGCTGCCTGCCTTGGCGACTGGTAACTGGCGTGTTTGCTGCCTGTCTCGGCGACTGGTAACTGGCGTGTTTGCTGCCTGCTTGGCGACTGGTAACTGGCGTGTTTGCTGCCTGTCTCGGCGACTGGTAACTGGTGTGTTTGCTGCCTGTCTCGGCGACTGGTAACTGGCGTGTTTGCTGCCTGTCTCGGCGACTGGTAACTGGCGTGTTTGCTGCCTGTCTCGGCGACTGGTAACTGGTGTGTTTGCTGCCTGTCTCGGCGACTGGTAACTGGTGTGTTTGCTGCCTGTCTCGGCGACTGGTAACTGGTGTGTTTGCTGCCTGCCTTGGCGACTGGTAACTGGTGTGTTTGCTGCCTGCCTTGGCGACTGGTAAGTGGTGTGTTTGCTGCCTGCTTGGCGACTGGTAACTGGTGTGTTTGCTGCCTGCTTGGCGACTGGTAACTGGCGTGTTTGCTGCCTGCCTTGGTGACTGGTAACTGGTGTGTTTGCTGCCTGTCTCGGCGACTGGTAACTGGTGTGTTTGCTGCCTGCCTTGGCGACTGGTAACTGACGTGTTTGCTGCCTGTCTCGGCGACTGGTAACTGGTGTGTTTGCTGCCTGCTTGGCGACTGGTAACTGGCGTGTTTGCTGCCTGTCTCGGCGACTGGTAACTGGTGTGTTTGCTGCCTGCCTTGGCGACTGGTAACTGGCGTGTTTGCTGCCTGTCTCGGCGACTGGTAACTGGTGTGTTTGCTGCCTGCTTGGCGACTGGTAACTGGCGTGTTTGCTGCCTGCCTTGGTGACTGGTAACTTGTGTGTTTGCTGCCTGCCTTGGCGACTGGTGACTGGTGTGTTTGCTGCCTGCCTTGGCGACTGGTAACTGGTGTGTTTGCTGCCTGCTTGGCGACTGGTAACTGGTGTGTTTGCTGCCTGCTTGGCGACTGGTAACTGGCGTGTTTGCTGCCTGCCTTGGTGACTGGTAACTGGTGTGTTTGCTGCCTGCCTTGGCGACTGGTAACTGGTGTGTTTGCTGCCTGCCTTGGCGACTGGTAACTGGCGTGTTTGCTGCCTTTCTCGGCGACTGGTAACTGGCGTGTTTGCTGCCTGTCTCGGCGACTGGTAACTGGTGTGTTTGCTGCCTGCCTTGGCGACTGGTAAGGCGTGTTTGCTGCCTGTCTCGGCGACTGGTAACTGGCGTGTTTGCTGCCTGTCTCGGCGACTGGTAACTGGTGTGTTTGCTGCCTGCCTTGGCGACTGGTAACTGGTGTGTTTGCTGCCTGCCTTGGCGACTGGTAACTGGTGTGTTTGCTGCCTGTCTCGGCGACTGGTAACTGGTGTGTTTGCTGCCTGCCTTGGCGACTGGTAACTGGTGTGTTTGCTGCCTGCTTGGCGACTGGTAACTGGTGTGTTTGCTGCCTGCTTGGCGACTGGTAACTGGTGTGTTTGCTGCCTGCCTTGGCGACTGGTAACTGGTGTGTTTGCTGCCTGCTTGGCGACTGGTAACTGGTGTGTTTGCTGCCTGCCTTGGCGACTGGTAACTGGTGTGTTTGCTGCCTGTCTCGGCGACTGGTAACTGGCGTGTTTGCTGCCTGCCTTGGCGACTGGTAACTGGTGTGTTTTCTGCCTGCCTTGGCGACTGGTAACTGGTGTGTTTGCTGCCTGCTTGGCGACTGGTAACTGGTGTGTTTGCTGCCTGTTTGGCGACTGGTAACTGGTGTGTTTGCTGCCTGCTTGGCGACTGGTAACTGGTGTGTTTGCTGCCTGCTTGGCGACTGGTAACTGGTGTGTTTGCTGCCTGTCTTGGCGACTGGTAACTGGTGTGTTTGCTGCCTGCTTGGTGACTGGTAACTGGTGTGTTTGCTGCCTGCTTGGCGACTGGTAACTGGTGTGTTTGCTGCCTGCTTGGCGACTTGTAACTGGTGTGTTTGCTGCCTGTCTCGGCGACTGGTAACTGGTGTGTTTGCTGCCTGCTTGGCGACTGGTAACTGGTGTGTTTGCTGCCTGCTTGGCGACTGGTAGCTGGTGTGTTTGCTGCCTGTCTCGGCGACTGGTAACTGGTATGCTTGCTGCCTGCTTGGCGACTGGTAACTGGTGTGTTTGCTGCCTGCTTGGCGACTGGTAACTGGTGTGTTTGCTGCCTGTCTCGGCGACTGGTAACTGGCGTGTTTGCTGCCTGTCTCGGCGACTGGTAACTGGTGTGTTTGCTGCCTGTCTCGGCGACTGGTAACTGGTGTGTTTGCTGCCTGTCTCGGCGACTGGTAACTGGTGTGTTTGCTGCCTGCTTGGCGACTGGTAGCTGGTGTGTTTGCTGCCTGTCTCGGCGACTGGTAACTGGTATGCTTGCTGCCTGCTTGGCGACTGGTAACTGGTGTGTTTGCTGCCTGCTTGGCGACTGGTAACTGGTGTGTTTGCTGCCTGCCTTGGCGACTGGTAACTGGTGTGTTTGCTGCCTGCTTGGCGACTGGTAACTGGTGTGTTTGCTGCCTGTCTCGGCGACTGGTAACTGGTGTGTTTGCTGCCTGCCTTGGCGACTGGTAACTGGTGTGTTTGCTGCCTGCTTGGCGACTGGTAACTGGTGTGTTTGCTGCCTGCTTGGCGACTGGTAACTGGTGTGTTTGCTGCCTGTCTCGGCGACTGGTAACTGGTATGTTTGCTGCCTGCTTGGCGACTGGTAACTGGTGTGTTTGCTGCCTGCTTGGCGACTGGTAACTGGTGTGTTTGCTGCCTGCTTGGCGACTGGTAACTGGTGTGTTTGCTGCCTGCCTTGGCGACTGGTAACTGGTGTGTTTGCTGCCTGCCTTGGCGACTGGTAACTGGTGTGTTTGCTGCCTGTCTCGGCGACTGGTAACTGGCGTGTTTGCTGCCTGCCTCGGCGACTGGTAACTGGTGTGTTTGCTGCCTGCCTTGGCGACTGGTAACTGGTGTGTTTGCTGCCTGTCTCGGCGACTGGTAACTGGCGTGTTTGCTGCCTGCTTGGCGACTGGTAACTGGTGTGTTTGCTGCCTGCCTTGGCGACTGGTAACTGGTGTGTTTGCTGCCTGCCTTGGCGACTGGTAACTGGTGTGTTTGCTGCCTGCCTTGGCGACTGGTAACTGGTGTGTTTGCTGCCTGCCTTGGCGACTGGTAGCTGGTGTGTTTGCTGCCTGCCTTGGCGACTGGTAACTGGTGTGTTTGCTGCCTGCCTTGGCGACTGGTAACTGGTGTGTTTGCTGCCTGCCTTGGCGACTGGTAACTGGTGTGTTTGCTGCCTGTTTCGGCGACTGGTAACTGGTGTGTTTGCTGCCTGTCTCGGCGACTGGTAACTGGTGTGTTTGCTGCCTGCTTGGCGACTGGTAACTGGTGTGTTTGCTGCCTGCTTGGCGACTGGTAACTGGTGTGTTTGCTGCCTGCCTTGGCGACTGGTAACTGGTGTGTTTGCTGCCTGCCTTGGCGACTGGTAACTGGTGTGTTTGCTGCCTGCCTTGGCGACTGGTAACTGGTGTGTTTGCTGCCTGCCTTGGCGACTGGTAACTGGTGTGTTTGCTGCCTGCCTTGACGACTGGTAACTGGTGTGTTTGCTGCCTGTCTCGGCGACTGGTAACTGGTGTGTTTGCTGCCTGTCTCGGCGACTGGTAACTGGTGTGTTTGCTGCCTGTCTCGGCGACTGGTAACTGGTGTGTTTGCTGCCTGTCTCGGCGACTGGTAACTGGTGTGTTTGCTGCCTGTCTCGGCGACTGGTAACTGGTGTGTTTGCTGCCTGCTTGGCGACTGGTAACTGGTGTGTTTGCTGCCTGCCTTGGCGACTGGTAACTGGTGTGTTTGCTGCCTGCTTGGCGACTGGTAACTGGTGTGTTTGCTGCCTGCCTTGGCGACTGGTAACTGGTGTGTTTTCTGCCTGCCTTGGCGACTGGTAACTGGTGTGTTTGCTGCCTGTCTCGGCGACTGGTAACTGGTGTGTTTGCTGCCTGCTTGGCGACTGGTAACTGGTGTGTTTGCTGCCTGCTTGGCGACTGGTAACTGGTGTGTTTGCTGCCTGCCTTGGCGACTGGTAACTGGTGTGTTTGCTGCCTGCTTGGCGACTGGTAACTGGTGTGTTTGCTGCCTGCCTTGGCGACTGGTAACTGGTGTGTTTGCTGCCTGCCTTGGCGACTGGTAACTGGTGTGTTTGCTGCCTGCCTTGGCGACTGGTAACTGGTGTGTTTGCTGCCTGCTTGGCGACTGGTAACTGGTGTGTTTGCTGCCTGCCGTGGCGACTGGTAACTGGTGTGTTTGCTGCCTGCCTTGGCGACTGGTAACTGGTGTGTTTGCTGCCTGCCTTGGCGACTGGTAACTGGTGTGTTTGCTGCCTGCCTTGGCGACTGGTAACTGGCGTGTTTGCTGCCTGTCTCGGCGACTGGTAACTGGCGTGTTTGCTGCCTGTCTCGGCGACTGGTAACTGGCGTGTTTGCTGCCTGCCTTGGCGACTGGTAACTGGTGTGTTTGCTGCCTGCCTTGGCGACTGGTAACTGGTGTGTTTGCTGCCTGCCTTGGCGACTGGTAACTGGTGTGATTGCTGCCTGCTTGGCGACTGGTAACTGGTGTGTTTGCTGCCTGCTTGGCGACTGGTAACTGGCGTGTTTGCTGCCTGCCTTGGTGACTGGTAAGTGGTGTGTTTGCTGCCTGCTTGGCGACTGGTAACTGGTGTGTTTGCTGCCTGCTTGGCGACTGGTAACTGGCGTGTTTGCTGCCTGCCTTGGCGACTGGTAACTGGTGTGTTTGCTGCCTGTCTCGGCGACTGGTAACTGGTGTGTTTGCTGCCTGCCTTGGCGACTGGTAACTGGCGTGTTTGCTGCCTGTCTCGGCGACTGGTAACTGGTGTGTTTGCTGCCTGCTTGGCGACTGGTAACTGGCGTGTTTGCTGCCTGTCTCGGCGACTGGTAACTGGTGTGTTTGCTGCCTGCCTTGGCGACTGGTAACTGGCGTGTTTGCTGCCTGTCTCGGCGACTGGTAACTGGTGTGTTTGCTGCCTGCTTGGCGACTGGTAACTGGCGTGTTTGCTGCCTGCCTTGGTGACTGGTAACTTGTGTGTTTGCTGCCTGCCTTGGCGACTGGTGACTGGTGTGTTTGCTGCCTGCCTTGGCGACTGGTAACTGGTGTGTTTGCTGCCTGCTTGGCGACTGGTAACTGGTGTGTTTGCTGCCTGCTTGGCGACTGGTAACTGGCGTGTTTGCTGCCTGCCTTGGTGACTGGTAACTGGTGTGTTTGCTGCCTGCCTTGGCGACTGGTAACTGGTGTGTTTGCTGCCTGCCTTGGCGACTGGTAACTGGCGTGTTTGCTGCCTGTCTCGGCGACTGGTAACTGGCGTGTTTGCTGCCTGTCTCGGCGACTGGTAACTGGTGTGTTTGCTGCCTGTCTCGGCGACTGGTAACTGGTGTGTTTGCTGCCTGCCTTGGCGACTGGTAACTGGCGTGTTTGCTGCCTGTCTCGGCGACTGGTAACTGGCGTGTTTGCTGCCTGTCTCGGCGACTGGTAACTGGTGTGTTTGCTGCCTGCCTTGGCGACTGGTAACTGGTGTGTTTGCTGCCTGTTTGGCGACTGGTAACTGGTGTGTTTGCTGCCTGCTTGGCGACTGGTAACTGGTGTGTTTGCTGCCTGCTTGGCGACTGGTAACTGGTGTGTTTGCTGCCTGTCTTGGCGACTGGTAACTGGTGTGTTTGCTGCCTGCTTGGTGACTGGTAACTGGTGTGTTTGCTGCCTGCTTGGCGACTGGTAACTGGTGTGTTTGCTGCCTGCTTGGCGACTTGTAACTGGTGTGTTTGCTGCCTGTCTCGGCGACTGGTAACTGGTGTGTTTGCTGCCTGCTTGGCGACTGGTAACTGGTGTGTTTGCTGCCTGCTTGGCGACTGGTAGCTGGTGTGTTTGCTGCCTGTCTCGGCGACTGGTAACTGGTATGCTTGCTGCCTGCCTTGGCGACTGGTAACTGGTGTGTTTGCTGCCTGCCTTGGCGACTGGTAACTGGTGTGTTTGCTGCCTGCCTTGGCGACTGGTAACTGGTGTGTTTGCTGCCTGTTTCGGCGACTGGTAACTGGTGTGTTTGCTGCCTGCCTTGGCGACTGGTAACTGGTATGCTTGCTGCCTGCCTTGGCGACTGGTAACTGGTGTGTTTGCTGCCTGCCTTGGCGACTGGTAACTGGTGTGTTTGCTGCCTGCCTTGGCGACTGGTAACTGGTGTGTTTGCTGCCTGTCTCGGCAACTGGTAACTGGTGTGTTTGCTGCCTGCTTGGCGACTGGTAACTGGTGTGTTTGCTGCCTGCCTTGGCGACTGGTAACTGGTGTGTTTGTTGCCTGCCTTGGCGACTGGTAACTGGTGTGTTTGCTGCCTGTCTCGGCGACTGGTAACTGGTGTGTTTGCTGCCTGTTTCGGCGACTGGTAACTGGTGTGTTTGCTGCCTGTTTCGGCGACTGGTAACTGGTGTGTTTGCTGCCTGCCTCGGCGCCTGGTAACTGGTGTGTTTGCTGCCTGCCTTGGCGACTGGTAACTGGTGTGTTTGCTGCCTGTCTCGGCGACTGGTAACTGGTGTGTTTGCTGCCTGTTTCGGCGACTGGTAACTGGTGTGTTTGCTGCCTGCCTTGGCGACTGGTAACTGGTGTGTTTGCTGCCTGCTTGGTGACTGGTAACTGGTGTGTTTGCTGCCTGCTTGGCGACTGGTAACTGGTGTGTTTGCTGCCTGCTTGGCGACTGGTAACTGGAGTGTTTGCTGCCTGCCTTGGCGACTGGTAACTGGTGTGTTTGCTGCCTGTCTCGGCGACTGGTAACTGGTGTGTTTGCTGCCTGTTTCGGCGACTGGTAACTGGTGTGTTTGCTGCCTGCTTGGCGACTGGTAACTGGCGTGTTTGCTGCCTGTCTCGGCGACTGGTAACTGGTGTGTTTGCTGCCTGCCTTGGCGACTGGTAACTGGCGTGTTTGCTGCCTGTCTCGGCGACTGGTAACTGGTGTGTTTGCTGCCTGCTTGGCGACTGGTAACTGGTGTGTTTGCTGCCTGCCTTGGCGACTGGTAACTGGTGTGTTTGCTGCCTGCCTTGGTGACTGGTAACTGGTGTGTTTGCTGCCTGTCTCGGCGACTGGTAACTGGTGTGTTTGCTGCCTGCCTTGGCGACTGGTAACTGGCGTGTTTGCTGCCTGTCTCGGCGACTGGTAACTGGCGTGTTTGCTGCCTGTCTCGGCGACTGGTAACTGGTGTGTTTGCTGCCTGTCTCGGCGACTGGTAACTGGTGTGTTTGCTGCCTGCCTTGGCGACTGGTAACTGGCGTGTTTGCTGCCTGTCTCGGCGACTGGTAACTGGCGTGTTTGCTGCCTGCCTTGGCGACTGGTAACTGGTGTGTTTGCTGCCTGCTTGGCGACTGGTAACTGGTGTGTTTGCTGCCTGCTTGGCGACTGGTAACTGGTGTGTTTGCTGCCTGCCTTGGCGACTGGTAACTGGTGTGTTTGCTGCCTGCCTTGGCGACTGGTAACTGGTGTGTTTGCTGCCTGCTTGGCGACTGGTAACTGGTGTGTTTGCTGCCTGCCTTGGCGACTGGTAACTGGTGTGTTTGCTGCCTGCCTTGGCGACTGGTAACTGGTGTGTTTGCTGCCTGCTTGGCGACTGGTAACTGGTGTGTTTGCTGCCTGCTTGGCGACTGGTAACTGGTGTGTTTGCTGCCTGTCTTGGCGACTGGTAACTGGTGTGTTTGCTGCCTGCTTGGCGACTGGTAACTGGTGTGTTTGCTGCCTGCTTGGCGACTGGTAACTGGTGTGTTTGCTGCCTGTTTGGCGACTGGTAACTGGTGTGTTTGCTGCCTGCTTGGCGACTGGTAACTGGTGTGTTTGCTGCCTGCTTGGCGACTGGTAACTGGTGTGTTTGCTGCCTGTCTTGGCGACTGGTAACTGGTGTGTTTGCTGCCTGCTTGGTGACTGGTAACTGGTGTGTTTGCTGCCTGCTTGGCGACTGGTAACTGGTGTGTTTGCTGCCTGCTTGGCGACTTGTAACTGGTGTGTTTGCTGCCTGTCTCGGCGACTGGTAACTGGTGTGTTTGCTGCCTGCTTGGCGACTGGTAACTGGTGTGTTTGCTGCCTGCTTGGCGACTGGTAGCTGGTGTGTTTGCTGCCTGTCTCGGCGACTGGTAACTGGTATGCTTGCTGCCTGCCTTGGCGACTGGTAACTGGTGTGTTTGCTGCCTGCCTTGGCGACTGGTAACTGGTGTGTTTGCTGCCTGCCTTGGCGACTGGTAACTGGTGTGTTTGCTGCCTGTTTCGGCGACTGGTAACTGGTGTGTTTGCTGCCTGCCTTGGCGACTGGTAACTGGTGTGTTTGCTGCCTGTCTCGGCAACTGGTAACTGGTGTGTTTGCTGCCTGCTTGGCGACTGGTAACTGGTGTGTTTGCTGCCTGCCTTGGCGACTGGTAACTGGTGTGTTTGTTGCCTGCCTTGGCGACTGGTAACTGGTGTGTTTGCTGCCTGTCTCGGCGACTGGTAACTGGTGTGTTTGCTGCCTGTTTCGGCGACTGGTAACTGGTGTGTTTGCTGCCTGTTTCGGCGACTGGTAACTGGTGTGTTTGCTGCCTGCCTCGGCGCCTGGTAACTGGTGTGTTTGCTGCCTGCCTTGGCGACTGGTAACTGGTGTGTTTGCTGCCTGTCTCGGCGACTGGTAACTGGTGTGTTTGCTGCCTGTTTCGGCGACTGGTAACTGGTGTGTTTGCTGCCTGCCTTGGCGACTGGTAACTGGTGTGTTTGCTGCCTGCTTGGTGACTGGTAACTGGTGTGTTTGCTGCCTGCTTGGCGACTGGTAACTGGTGTGTTTGCTGCCTGCTTGGCGACTGGTAACTGGAGTGTTTGCTGCCTGCCTTGGCGACTGGTAACTGGTGTGTTTGCTGCCTGTCTCGGCGACTGGTAACTGGTGTGTTTGCTGCCTGTTTCGGCGACTGGTAACTGGTGTGTTTGCTGCCTGTCTCGGCGACTGGTAACTGGTGTGTTTGCTGCCTGCTTGGCGCCTGGTAACTGGTGTGTTTGCTGCCTGCTTGGCGACTGGTAACTGGTGTGTTTGCTGCCTGCCTTGGCGACTGGTAACTGGTGTGTTTGCTGCCTGCCTTGGCGACTGGTAACTGGTGTGTTTGCTGCCTGCCTTGGCGACTGGTAACTGGTGTGTTTGCTGCCTGCTTGGCGACTGGTAACTGGTGTGTTTGCTGCCTGCCTTGACGACTGGTAACTGGTGTGTTTGCTGCCTGTCTCGGCGACTGGTAACTGGTGTGTTTGCTGCCTGTCTCGGCGACTGGTAACTGGTGTGTTTGCTGCCTGTCTCGGCGACTGGTAACTGGTGTGTTTGCTGCCTGTCTCGGCGACTGGTAACTGGTGTGTTTGCTGCCTGCTTGGCGACTGGTAACTGGTGTGTTTGCTGCCTGCCTTGGCGACTGGTAACTGGTGTGTTTGCTGCCTGTCTCGGCGACTGGTAACTGGTGTGTTTGCTGCCTGCCTTGGCGACTGGTAACTGGTGTGTTTGCTGCCTGTCTCGGCAACTGGTAACTGGTGTGTTTGCTGCCTGCCTTGGCGACTGGTAACTGGTGTGTTTGCTGCCTGTCTCGGCAACTGGTAACTGGTGTGTTTGCTGCCTGCCTTGGCGACTGGTAACTGGTGTGTTTGCTGCCTGCTTGGCGACTGGTAACTGGTGTGTTTGCTGCCTGCTTGGCGACTGGTAACTGGTGTGTTTGCTGACTGCTTGGCGACTGGTAACTGGTGTGTTTGCTGCCTGTTTCGGCGACTGGTAACTGGTGTGTTTGCTGCCTGCCTTGGCGACTGGTAACTGGTGTGTTTGCTGCCTGCCTTGGCGACTGGTAACTGGTGTGTTTGCTGCCTGTCTCGGCGACTGGTAACTGGTGTGTTTGCTGCCTGTCTCGGCGACTGGTAACTGGTGTGTTTGCTGCCTGCCTTGGCGACTGGTAACTGGTGTGTTTGCTGCCTGCCTCTGCGACTGGTAACTGGTGTGTTTGCTGCCTGCTTGGCGACTGGTAACTGGTGTGTTTGCTGCCTGCCTTGGCGACTGGTAACTGGTGTGTTTGCTGCCTGCCTTGGCGACTGGTAACTGGTGTGTTTGCTGCCTGCTTGGCGACTGGTAACTGGTGTGTTTGCTGCCTGCTTGGCGACTGGTAACTGGTGTGTTTGCTGCCTGCTTGGCGACTGGTAACTGGTATGTTTGCTGCCTGCTTGGCGACTGGTAACTGGTGTGTTTGCTGCCTGCCTTGGCGACTGGTAACTGGTGTGTTTGCTGCCTGCTTGGCGACTGGTAACTGGTGTGTTTGCTGCCTGCTTGGCGACTGGTAACTGGTGTGTTTGCTGCCTGCTTGGCGACTGGTAACTGGTGTGTTTGCTGCCTGCTTGGCGACTGGTAACTGGTGTGTTTGCTGCCTGCCTTGGCGACTGGTAACTGGTGTGTTTGCTGCCTGCTTGGCGACTGGTAACTGGTGTGTTTGCTGCCTGCCTTGGCGACTGGTAACTGGTGTGTTTGCTGCCTGCCTTGGCGACTGGTAACTGGTGTGTTTGCTGCCTTCCTTGGCGACTGGTAACTGGTGTGTTTGCTGCCTGCTTGGCGACTGGTAACTGGTGTGTTTTCTGCCTGCTTGGCGACTGGTAACTGGTGTGTTTGCTGCCTGCTTGGCGACTGGTAACTGGTGTGTTTGCTGCCTGCTTGGCGACTGGTAACTGGTGTGTTTGCTGCCTGCCTTGGCGACTGGTAACTGGTGTGTTTGCTGCCTGCCTTGGCGACTGGTAACTGGTGTGTTTGCTGCCTGCTTGGCGACTGGTAACTGGTGTGTTTGCTGCCTTCCTTGGCGACTGGTAACTGGTGTGTTTGCTGCCTGCCTTGGCGACTGGTAACTGGTGTGTTTGCTGCCTGCTTGGCGACTGGTAACTGGTGTGTTTGCTGCCTGCTTGGCGACTGGTAACTGGTGTTTTTTCTGCCTGTCTCTGCGACTGGACGCGTTTCCATCACAGTGAAAACCTTTTTTTAACCAGTTTGTGCCTTTCTTCATTGAGGATGGAAACTTTCAGACCAACATGTTTCGATTGTGCGGAACTTCGTCTTTGACTCGTCTCTGCCGTCACACACCTACCAGGAAGCCGGACGAGTTGTCCAGGAGGCAGCGGAAGCGACAGACAAAGCTCCTTTCCAGGAAGGAGGAGTTCTCCGGAGGAAGCTGTTCAGGGTTGTAGGTGACCAAAGACGAGCTGCTTTCCGGCTCCACCTCTGCAGCAACACAAACACCAACAGCTTCAATTAGAGACAACTTTATTTAAACCCCCGTCAGTCAAGTCCCTGTCGGTATCAGAGAGAGTTCCTTCACATCGTTTGTTTTGGGACTGCAGATCTAAACACACCGCGCTCAGCCAAAGCACACACACATAAGCATCTTAAACACACATGTAGATCCAGGACCACTTCAGCTCGTAAGCAGCCGCGGCTTAAGAGGGTCATGTGATCTGACCTGAGGCTGGTCTTACAGCTTAATGCTGGTGTAAACCGTCTCGTGTTGATGTCTGAATGTGCTCGTCAAGGCAGCAGAGGAGCTGCTCTTAGAAACGTGGAACTCCATGAAACGTGGCCTAAGCGGGGGGGATTCTGTTATTGTCAGTCTACATGAACTCCTGGTGCAGCAGGGGGTGGTGGGTACCTTGAGGGGAGTCCTGAGTCACTCCAGATGTTGCAGATGGAGGATTTAAAGCCCAATGCAGGTTTCTCCGGAGCTCCTGCTGATCCTCCGTGTGCACCAGTTCATAGACACTCTGATGCATGACGTCAGTCTGAGGGAAACAAGAGGACGTGTTAGATGCTAAAATCCACAGATTACATTCTGATAAAACTCTCATTTTCTTTCAGTTTTCAAATCCAGTTCTGCCCAGCTTGTTTTATTCTCCATCCCAGTCCTCAGATCAGTTCCCCAGAATGCTAGAAGTCCAGTTTCTCGTTGAGCCACCACAGATACTTGCATTGGAAATACTTGCCGATCTTGCCATAAGTACGATCGCCATCACACACATGGGGAAAGTGGCGATTGTTTAGAGTTGGTCGGTGAAAAAGCAGCTGCACATGAGGCGCTCGCTGCGTTTGTAAATAAAAGTGATATTTCTGAATTTGGGATGTGCAGGTGTTGACATATAACCTGTAATCCGGGTAGGATCCAGTCTGTTACGAGACCTGCGGCTTATGTCAGGTTGCTACGTGGCATTGTTTCGAAGCCCTTCCCCCTCGTCTCTCTTTCTGATTCCTTGTAAAACGCTGCATTTGGCTGCTGTTAGCTGTCAAGGGTGGAGGTTTTATTTTTCTCTTTAATTATCTGTCAAAGGGTTTCCTTCTCCTCCTCCTTTAAAACCAAACGATAACCTCCAGGAGTTAAAAGTGAAGCCGATGCAGAAGTGCATAAAACTGCAGTTCCCCCTTCATCCACTAGGGGCTGCAAAACAGAGCGAATCCCCATAGACTCCCATGTTAAAAAGACCAACTTCACAGCAGAAATAAACATGTTTACAGCAGAAATAAACATGTTTACAGCAGAAATAAACATGTTTACAGCAGAAATAAACATGTTTACAGCCAGGTACAAAAACCATTTTCAGTTTAATCAGTCAGGTTTACCTTCATGACAACCATTTAGAAGTAATTTATTTGAAATTGGGCAAATTTAGGGGCGTGTCCTTTTGATTGACAGGTACCCAATCTCCCGCTTCAAGTCAGAAGAACGTAGAACAACCGCAGTTTTTAGTCGGTTAACAGCGTGAATTAACTTTAGCCCGCTTACCTCCGTTAGCTGGTTAGTCCTGTTAGTGCCGGGTTAGCTTGGTTCGCTCTTAGTTACAGGTAGGTTGAGTTCGCTACCTGTAAATCATACACTCCCCCCCTCTCAGCTCCACCTTTTTGCCCATTTTTGTATTTTCCGGGAGAGACGACAAGCGTGATGCTGCCAACATGGCGGCAGTAGGAACTGCCCAATGAGCTTCAATTCAGCTCTTCAGAAACCTGAGGGTGACGTCACGTAGACTCCGCCCATTTTACGCAGTCTGACACGCCGCGCCATCCTAACCTGAAATGACGTAACCTCCTACATCACATCCGGAGACACATAAATGTAAAAAAAGTGTTTCCATGGCACATATTCCACAAACTTCCACAGATAAATGTGTAAAAAAAACCTCATCATGAGTGTAAAAACTATTTTATGAACGTCGCTGTTTCCATCACCAGGTTTTAATGCAATGTCGAGGAAAAATGGAAATGCAGCGACTGCTGTGCTAAACTTGTGTGGTTTCAGCACGTCCAGCATTGCGAGCGTTATGTAAGACACACAGCGGCGGCGTGCAGAGCCGGTCACTCGGGCTCCACCTGAAGAGTTAGCATGGTGTCGCTCTGCAGGACGCTGCTGCAACCGCTGCTTTCTACGAAAGGCCAGGCTATTAATAGGAGGCCTTGTTGCAGCTGTCTGAGACAAGCATGTTGCTGGAGACAGCGGAGACGCCTGAAATGATGCCGCCACATGTTGCACGCGAGCCGTCCATCTCCATCCCAGCAGCTGTTAATGCTGAAACCATCGCAAGGATTAAATATTTTTACTTGCAGCATGAAACTAAATCACAGGTTAATAACCTAAACACTCCACTGGAATCTAATCGCTTTACTTAGGGAACTGTTAGTATGAAGCATTTCTCTCAACCTGCCATGGCTTTATTCAGCTGCCACCTTTTTTACTACGGTGTCTCTGAATGGACAAACAAGCTTTAACCCATAAGAGCGCAGCGTAACATATGTGACATACAGTTTCTGAGACATTTGGCATCGCTATGGCGACAACTTTACGCAGAATACTGTGGAACACAACCTGATTTTTGTCTTCTACCCTTTATGGACGCCAGAAAGCAGAAGATTAAACTGGAATTCCTGTGATTATAAATATCTTATAGAATTAAATTTCTTGTTTTTTGTTTTGTTTACATTTTGTTAAATGAACAAACACAAACCATATCTTTAAAAAATTGTACTTTTCCTATAATTTGGCCATAAGCCAGGTCTTCAGGGGTTAAAGTGCTGTAGCTACTTGGTTTAGCTTGTTGCTGTTCAGCAGCAAATGAAGTTTCTCTCAGTGGAAAAGTAGAAGATGGTTGGATATGTGTCAGATTCAACCTTCACTGTGTTGGAAATTCAGATATGGAGAAAAGAGTTTCAGTGTTGAAACATTTCGGACTTTTGTTCCGTCATGGTGGCAATAAACATCGTAAAACATTGATGTTTCCTCGCAGTAACGTTCTCTCCTAAACACAACACGCAGTCGTCCCTCATTTCTACATCACGTTAATGTTTTCTGAATCTGCTGCTGCTTTAATAACATTTATTATAGTACTACAGCTTTTCAACTATAACATTTATCATAGTACTACAGCTTTTACTAGAGTAATATTTATTATAGTACTGCAGCTTTTACTTTTACAGAACTTGACAGGTATGGTCCAGGTGTACCTGCCTCTCACACTGCGATTGCTGGGATAGATTCCAGCTTCTCTGACATCCTTAATTGGACTAAATGGTTAAGACAAAGGATGTATGAATAAATGAATGAATGAATGAACGAACGGCTCTGTCGCTCTATATACAGGAAAACATCTTCATGTCTGGAAGAAGTTTGTCCTCTGATGGCCACTGTCCATTCACAGCTTGCTATACCCGTCTTGACCACTAGATGTCAGTATTTCTGACACGCTGGACCTTTAATTTGGTGAAACTTAACTGCTTTACTGTGATTTATGTAATCAGTGTTTAGTTGTGATTTGTTTTAATGTCTTCTGTTGTCTAATTAATAATGTTGCTTTTGCTGCAATGCTTTTCATGTTGTATAAAAAACACTTTGATGTGTCTGGTCCATGAAGCGTGACGTATAAATAACCCTGCTTTGCTTCACACCACTTTTCATTGCGTTTCATCTAATCTACCTCCTGCACAGTGACTCGTCTGGGAGGTATTTCCTCCTCCAGAACTGTTACATACAACCTTCTTTGTCCAAGCGGACAGGTGTGACGTTACCTGATGGAAGCCCAAGTAGTCCTGGATGGTATGGGAGGAGTAGAAGATGGTTCCACTGGCAGTAATAACCAGGACAAACCCATTGAGAGCCTGTAAGAAAGAAACACACCCACTCAGTCACTTAGCTCTGACACAGGATTAGATGAATATGCTGTATCCTGCCGTCTGATTGGCTGCTGAGGAGATAACCAATGAAGATTACGAGTTCTCAGAAATATGCTTCAGTTAACTCGTACAGACGTAAACAAAAAGGCTGCTTACATGAACTAAACATTATTTCTTGGTCTCAGAGTAACCCCTCTAATCTTTTTAATCCGATTTCTTGGGAAACCAGTTTTTGTTTGGTCTTTATTTTTTTGCCGATAACTCTTTTTGTCTGACGTATTGTGATAAAATAGAACAGAATAATCTGTTATTACTCGTCATCCAGCAGCAGAGGGATCAGACACACAGAAGAATCCATAAATATCCAGAAATTAGATAAAAAGTGAGAATAAACAGAGAAAGGAATCAGAAATATACAAAGAAATACAGCGATCCATTTAATTTTCAATCTTTTTTTCCATTGAGTATGGTCATTTTCTGAAACCAGATCATCTTCTGGGTCCATCAGGTTTAAGTAGCACGACACACCTTTCCCGCCTCATCCGAGGTTTGACCACAGATGTCGATCCTCGGCGTTCCCGACTCCTTCGACGCCATGCTGATATCTGCTCTACATTTCCCATCTTTGCAGCGTAACACACTGCATCACATGCTGCTTTTCACACGGCCGGACAGAAGACGTTACTGAACCTGAAAAACTGGGACTTTCTGGCACCAAACTAAACTGGTATTAGTGGTTTTTAGGGCAGGGACTACTTTGTGTCTGTTGATAAATGTAAATCTATAAAAACAAACATCCATAACCTGTGGAATTCCCCAAGGCTCCATGTTGGGGTCGCTGCTGTTCAATATCTAAACATCTGCCTCATTTTTCCATAATAGTGCCAACGACACAAAAACCTACATGATCATCTCACCAGCAGACCATGTTCTGATCCGATCACTGTCTGATGTATTGATCAGTTCAAAGATTGGATGTGCCAGAACTTCCTTCCGACTTCTGGCAACCGGGCCAGATATCTGGGAATGGTCCTGGACCTGGACTTCAGCATCACATACAAATGGTTTTTATCACTTATATAACATCGGAAAGCAGAAAGACAAAAGTCCAGTCCTCAGATCTCAACTTCTTCTCTGGAATTTATCCTTTCAACCAAAATCCAGTCAGGACCTTCTGGTTTGTTAAGAACCAGATCCCTCGGGTCATCAGGGTTAGGTCTACATCTCTCAGGTCATTCCACGGCAGAAAACGTCGATATCTGCCGGTCAAAATATTGGATTTGATACTTTGAGCATGTAGATACCGCTATGCTGATATAAAACACACCATTAGTTTTCATTTCTCACAGTTTTAGACAATCAAATTGTTTTGAAGCCCTGAAACAGTGGATTCCTTCTGTCACATGATCACGGCAGCCAATCAGATGTCATGATGATTCTCTTAGTGATGATGTTTTTTTATGATTTACAGGCTTAATGCAGGTTATTGTGTATCATGTTACATTTATCTGACTACTTTGTCATATTTTGCACATTATTAATGCACACTGCACAACTGTGGGCAAGGATGATCTGTTGGTATTGATATTGATGGAAAACGTTCCATAAACTAATCGACAGGAAAGGTTTTGGTCTCATCTCTACTAGAAGGTGGTCCTGCCAAAGTGGATGGTTGTAACCAGTCTAAACCAGTCCAGACATGCTATCTTGTCGAAACGTGCCAGGCTGAATTGATTTGTTGACCTGAGCTACCACATACATACAACTGATGTATATATGTGGCATACATCAGTTGTATCACACAGAACTGTCAGTTCTGTGTGATCAATAATCATGGCTCAATAATCATGGCTTAATCAGAATATTTCAACGTCTCAGCAGTATAAATGACTCCATCTGAGTCTGCTGGAGCGACAACCGACGTAGCCATCGCAACAAGTAGATCCAGATGTTCAAACAGTTGAGCGAAGCGTGGATTTATGGGCGTGTCCTCAACCCACCGCTGTGACGTTGTTGTGTTGTGTGTACGTCTCTGGGTCGGATGAAATTTCCGGTTATGGGGTGCTCTAGTCCCGTTAAACAACAAATGACAAGTGAAGGCAGCGGGTAGGAGCGAGACAGAAAACGGGGATAAAAGGAGGATATCGAATTATTTTTGGTGAAATGGAGCGCGCTCATTGTTTCTCCTCAAAGAGGAGCAGCTGCTCCAACGTTTCCGCCTCACTAAGCGAACATGTGCTCATTCACGGCCTCGGAAACAACACACACTCAGAAAATGTCCTCACAAAACCACCAATATTCAAACAAAGGCGGTCTGCGGGGGGACGGTGACTAATGCTGCAGACGCCATGTTATTCTTTCACATAATACACCAGTGGCCCGCTACGATTATCTGCCACACTTCCTCCACCGTAAACACAAACAAGCAAATGTCAAAGCGCCTCAGTGAGGAGGAAGGCGAGCGCTCGGCTCTGCAGCCGCCATGACGCCGAACGGATCAAACCAGGCAACGGCTCCTCAGACCACGCCGTCCACTCCTTAACCTCCAGCTGCACGTGATCCGATCCGGCCTCGAGTGGAGAACAACGCTGGCCCACAAAGTCTGGATCACACAGAAAAGTCAGTAATGAGGTCAGCTGATGTCCTGAGAGCGTCGTCGAGACTTTAATCAACAAAGATCTGATAAATTCTGCCAGGTTTCCTCCTTTTTCTGAGTCTGAATAATTGATTCTTCTCTATAATTTACAACCATCCAATGTGAAGAAAAACCGGCCCAGCTGGTGAACTGGAGGAAGAGGAGGGGGCACATTCACCTCCAACTAACCAGCTTTCATTTCTCATTATTATGAGCAACGTGGGGAAATAAAAATGAAAGCTGGGCGCTCCGGTCGGGGGAGTGGCGGGCGGCCGGTTTCCTCTCCTGGAATGCCAGTGTGATGCACATTGGAAGGAACTGGACTGGAAAATCAATGACTGCAGCAAAACCCAAAAAGATCTGGCAGCCAGTGAGCGCGCTCAGTCCTTCAGTCACATGTGCAATGCACAAGACACAAAAACTCCAACAACCGTTGACTTTATTCTCCTACTGAGCAGAAAACACGGCAGCGGATCCGGTTTAGGACTTTATGACATATGCTGACAAGCTAACGCTGAGCCTGATTGTCAAACATCTCTTTCTAAAATCATGAGCACTAATGTTGGGCTTTAACAGCCGGCCGTCCAAAAGACTTATCTGAAAGGATTTTCTCCCACTCAGCCACAAGAGCATTAGTGGAGCCCGGTTTTTTGTGGGCAAAAAGGTCTGACCTGCATCCCAGGCCTGGTTCATGTCAGAGGTCTGAGGCCAGTTAATGCTCAGCCACGGCGTCAAAACTAGAGCAGGGTGCAAAGCGCCTGCAGCAACATGACTGGATGCAGCATTAATTTATTTAATTTCAACTAGCATTTAGGGTATGAAATATAAAAAATACAACGTTAAAACTGTTTTATCTGCCGTGTTTTCTGACCAAACATTTACAGTTTTACAAAGTAAAACTACAAGAATCTAATTTCCATTGGACATGTTAATCTACAAGGATTAGAAATGAGCCACATCATCACAGAGAGCTGGTTAGCTTCAGCAAAGCTAACTAGCTTCAACCGAGCTAACTAGCTTCAACAAGCTAACTAGCATCAATAGAGCTTAACAGCTTTAACAGAGCTAATTAGCATCAACAGAACCGACTAGCATCAACAGGCTAACTAGCATGAACAGAGTTAATTAGCATCAACAGAGCTAACTAACATCAACAGGCTAGCAAGCTTCAACAGAACTAAATAGCATCAACAGAACTAACTAGCATCAACAGAGCTAAGTAGCATCAACATGCTAACAAGCTTCAACAGAACTAAATAGCATCAACATTAAATAGCATTGTCTGTTGTCTTTCTGTCCTCTTCCCCCCACACAGCAGAGGCAGATGGCTGCCTGTCCTGAGCCGGGTTCTGCCGGAGGTTTCCTTCCGGTTAAAAGGGAGTTTTTTCCTTCCCACTGTTGCCAGTGTGCTTGCTCAGGATGGGAGATTGAGTTGGACTCAACTCAATCTGTTGGTTTCCTTATATAGGCTGTTATGAATTGGCTTTCATTATGTTTTCCCCTCTGTCTGTAAAGCGTCTTGAGATGGCGTTGCCGTGATTTGACGCTATATAAATAAAGTTGAATTGAATTGAATTGAATTGAACATGCTAAGGAGCTTTAACAGAGCTAAGTAGCATCAACAGTAGGGGTATATTGTTGTGCATATGTGAATGTGAACCTTAACTGTATTTGACAAAAGGACCACAGGTCCCCGGGAAGAATAGCTGCAACTAGCTGTTGCAAGCTAATGGGGATCCAAAAAAAGAAAAACAGAGGTAACTAGCTTCAAAAGAGTTAACTTGCACCAATAAGCTTACTCGCTTCAACAGAGCTAAGTAACTAAAATGCTTACTTCTACCTAACCCCTGCTAATGCTAACATCAAATTTAAAACCAGGAATTTAGAACATTTGTCTGCATAATAACATTAGCTTGGATGTCTAAGGTCCAAGTTCATCATGGGAACAAAGAAAATTACGTTTTAAGTCCACAATCAAAAACTTCCAGTTTAGTCTCATTGCTCCACAGAAAAGCATCCTAAAACTTTTTGGCTTATTTCTGTAGAGTTGACCAGGTCGTAGAGGAATTTTCTTGTGCTTTTGGGTCAGTAGTGGTGCACGTTGTGGAGCCCTCTAGGGTGCAGTGTGTAGCATGTAGCATGTAGCACGTAGCATGTAGCGTGCACCTTACTGTGGAAGCTGAAAGCTCAGTGGCTGCAGTCTCCAAGTCTTGCTGCAGGTCTTTTGCGGTCAGTCGATGGACCACCTGCCTCCTCAGGAATGTAGCAGCAGCCACTGATAACTTCCTCTTTCTGCCACATTCCGGTTGTGCAGCTACATTTCCTTCAGCTGGAAACTTGTGAACTTCCAGCTGAATCTCCGGAACATTCAACGCCTTGGCTCTCTGTTTGCATCCTTTACCGTGTTCATGTAAAGTCTCACCTCTGAAAGTTTTGGACAATTCTTTTTATTTAGCATCTCTAACAATCCAACGTCTTGGTAAACAGTCCAGGTATCTGAGGTGTTCCATCTCAAACACACCGGATGTAACTGATAACCTTGATCGCTTGAATCAGGTGTGCTTGAGTCCAAACCTAAATAGCTTATGAGGTCTTCGGTTCAGGGCTTCAATCATTTGGAGACTGCAGTGATCACTAAAAGTGTCATTTTCTGCTCAGTTTGGAGAAACCAGAGTTGAGCTATTTGAATGGCTGTTATTTGATTTGTTTTATTGAAAACAGTTGCCAGTTTGTACATTCTGCCAATAATCGTCATTTACATCGGGTGTGAATCATTTTGACTACAGCCGTTCAACAAGACGCCCAGTAGGCGTTTTCTTAGAGTATTTTACCAGATATGACAGATGTTTTCTGAAAATGTAGCTCATTTTCCATCTTTTATTTGTTTGTTATGGCTTCAAGCGTCTTTCTGTCAAGTGTTGAATGTGTGTTTTTTAGATGCTGCTTTAGTGAAAAGCTTCAGAGTTATGGATAGCGTTAGCAAACGTTAGCTAACACTCCATGCAAACCTCTTCAGCAAACCTCTGTTTACTAAACCGTACTTACTAAATCTGATTGTTGTTCCGCAAAATCTTTACATTTTAGGGTGTTTAAGAGCAATTTTGTCGTTTTAAATTCTTCTTCATAACTCTAGCTAGCAGCTAGCTAGAAGTGTCTTCTCTGCCGATGGGCTTGTTGAACAGACAGAATACCACCACCAAGTGGTGGGAGGCTGCACTGCAACCAAACTTCTCGTGGTTAAATGTAATGTCTGTGTATTTAACTGATAAATTACAGGTCCCTGCTGCAAAATGGAGCTATTTTGTGGCCCCTTAGGTGGTGCTTGAGGCCCCATGGTTAAGAATCACTGGTCTTCTAGCCTTATTAAGGTTAAATCTGGTACTGGGCAAACAAATACATTGTTGGTTTAATTACATTTAAAATACATGAAATTGTTAGATTACTGGTTGCTAAAAGCTGATTTTAACATAATGATGCTCTGTCAGTTTTAATTCAACGTTCATTAATAAACAAGAAAGCCACTAACGTCGCTGTCCTGGAAGAACAATAATCCATGAATAAATGATAAAGATGGAAGATGCAGCGTGCAGGAGTCTGAGTGGTGACTGACCTGCAGCAGGAGCTCGCCTTCGGGGATCCTGCTTTCCGCCGGTCCCGCTTTGTCGTTGTCATCGTTGGCACCAGCAGCACTCGCTCCGTTGCAACTGTTCAGGGCCACTGCAGACACACAGACATGTTTCAGTCCTCTGATCATGTTTGCAAAACTCTGCAGTGACTGTCAGAGCGATTTAAGTCCAGCAGGCAGCAGACGCTGCGCTCTCATAAAACTTTAAAATAATCTGAAAGTCTAATTTCCAAAACGCTCAAGTTTTACCATTTCAAACATGATGAGGTCATATTTCCCATGACATCAGTCATAAAATACAAAATAAACACATTTCTTCTGCTGCTCTTAAGGGTAAAATATGATTTTATATTAATGAATGTTGCCTTTAAGCTGCTTTAAGCCTCAGTTAAAAAAAAAAAAGTCCTTCACTGATAAACTGAATAAATCAAGCGAGATGCTCTGAAGCTTTCACTGAAATACAAACAAATTACAAAAACGGTTTGAACTTTGTGTAGAAATGTAAATTTAACCAAAATCCTGGGATTTTCTGAATCTCATCAGGTCATATTTTATCCCAGTAGAAGAAAAACATCATATCAGATGATGAAACAGACATTTTATCATTTGATGGAGTTGGAGGAAAAACATCTGTAAAATGTATAAAAACAGAATAAAAGCAGCATTTCAGAGTCTCTCGTGGAAAGATGGATAGAGCCTCACCAATCTGGAACAAACTGGATCTAAATATTCAGAAAAATGTTGGTATCATAAGAAGATTCAGATAATCAGAAGGAATCTCTGTATGTTTGGCAGAAGGCTGCATGATGGTACTCTTCGGGTCCTCAATGAAAACAAACAAAAAGAAATGTCTGGGGTAAGAAGTTACATATATATATATATAAAAGGTCTAAATATGGGAGAAATTTGACAAAAGATGATTTAGGATCATGTAGGATCGCACCACCTGCAGTGTAAAATGTTATCAAACAAGTCAGAGAATCAGAAGAAATCTCTGTATGCTTTGGACAAGGCCGATGCTGGTGATCTGAATGATTTTCTGCTGGATGAAGAGTCCAGAAATCACTGACACACAGCTTTAACATAAGAAATATATTTCAGATATAAACTCAAGGATCTTAAAACGTTAAACATTTAGATTTCACATTTAGATTTAATGTTTAAATTTAGTATTTTAGCTTTAGATTCGACTTGTGCACATGAGGTTTTACAACTTTAATAACGTCGTTTTAAGGTAAATTTCCTCTTTAAATGTGGTGAAAACGAGGAAAGTGAGATGAATAATAAAAACGTGTCAGTTTTAACCTGTAAATAAAAACGTTGAGCCGCACCAAGCTGTTCGGGAAGTCTGTGCAGCGGTTCCACATCAACCGCTGACTGGAAACTAGTGGAGACGTCTCAGATCCTGAACCATCACAGAAGGATCTTTTGATACGGACACGGAGTCAGTAACGTGGATGCTGACAGAACCGGTCCAGAAATCTGCTCTGGATCTCACCTGGATGTTCCCCCAGGTGTTTCTGCTAAGTCCCGCCTGGAGGAGGCCTGCAGGACCCCCTCGGTGGAGTCTCCACTGTGAGACCAGAACCAGCAGGTTCTGTTCCAGGCCGCATCTTTAGTTCATCTTAAATATCAGCTGAGAATCTGAGATTCCACAGAGAAGTTTAACTTCCTGTTTTCCTTCTGGAGCCGCGGCGAGTTTCTGCGTTTACAGCAGGGTGTAGAGGGTCCGGCTGGCCTGCAGGAGCCCGTCGGACCCTCTGCAGACAGCTGCTAACAAATGGAACTGAGTGTGGAGTTACTCGGTATTAGATCAATGAGCAGTATTGATCAGTCCTGATGTGATGCGGTCGCGTAACTCGCCGAGTTAAACTCAGCGACGTGTCACGCTCGCAGCCTCGCGGTGCACACGCCTGTTCGTTGCCACGGAAACGTCCGCCCGGAGGGACGGAAAGCTGCTCCATCTTTCTGTTGCCGTCATCAGCAACATTTAAATCCTTTAATCATCAATAATTCCTCTCCAGGACCCGTTGGAGCAGTTAAAACGGGGACGGATAAACAGCTGGACTGAATCTGGAAATCCTTTCAGGAAATCTGATGTTTTCTGATCAACAATCACCAGATCGATCAGCGACTGATCGTCCGTGTCAGGCGGGATCCTCACCGGCGTCCTGAGAAAGAGAGCAGAGATCGCAGATGATTAATCTCTGACCCCGCTGGAACGCCGCGACCCGTGACGACCTCTGACCCTCAGGGCAACGTGCGATGTGATTGGATGACTGATTCTGGGTCAGATCTTTTGTTTCCTGCTAACGAGGTTAACGAGGGGTCACGCTGGAGGCGGTGCGGAGCTGGGAGCGTCAGGGCGGACACCGCGATGCTGACGGTCCGTGCTGGACGTCTGACACGGGACGCAGCTTTGGTCCAACGCCTCCAACGGCGTTCCCGAACAGACGTCCGGGATCAGCGGAGCATTGAGCAGGATGCCGACAGGAACCACTCCGGATCAGTTCTCATCCTGCTGGAGCTTCATGAAGACGCGACATCCTGATCGTTGATGTCTCAGGCGAAACCCGCCTCCCGCCGTTTGTTGTTTATCTCACGTCTAAATAAAAAGCAACAAACCTGAAACGCTGTTTTACTGCTAACTCATGAGAACGCGGTTATTTCTACGCCGACGGCTTCGATCCCGTCATCATCGAGGATAAAGTTGGTGAACCGGGTCGTTCCAGACTTTCTACTGATAACCAGGACCGGACCGATTCATCCTAATCTGACGGCGCCGATACCAAGGCTAGTACCGGTATCGATCGATACCAGGGTGATGACCTCAGGATCTTTTTACAGGGTTAAAATAACGACGGAGAAGCAGCCGATAGAACGTTGTTTTCTAACAACTGTGTGAGAAAAGAGAAAAACTTTCGTGACATTATTTAAGATTAAATTCTTCATTTTCTCACTCAGAATTTATTAATTAACATCTTTATGATCATAAACATGATCAATAGTTAGAGAAAAACCATGAAATGATAAATTTCAAGCATGAAGCATCAGTATCGGCTTTTTCTGCTCGTATCAGGCTGCAGCATCGCTCCTACTGGAAACCAGTTTGGTTCCAGGAAAGACCATGGCAGGAAAAATGGAGGAAAATTCTATTTTTTCCATCTGAAGTCTTTATTTGGCCGGAAAAAACACAAACCAGAACATTTTCTTCGACTTTTCCTGAATCCTGGAATCCTGCTGAGATGTTCCAGATCCTGAAGGAACGCCGAGAACGCAGAGCTTTCCTGATACATCCATGTCGCATCTCCGCGTCACGTGCTGACGTGTGATTGGTTGGCGTGTGCAGGAGCTCGTGTGGACCATAGACTGAAGATAGAAAGATGGGCGGAGTCTCCGTGACCTCACCTGTAAGTTTCTGAAGAGCTGAATTGAAGCTCGGTGGGCGGTTCCTACCATCACCATCTTGGCAGGGCATGCATGTCTCTCCCGGAAAATACAAACATGGGCAAAGAGGTGGAGCTGAGAGGGGGGGCTGTGGGCGTCGTGGTGGATGATTGACATCGAGCGAACTCCAAGCTTTCTGTAGCCAAGAGCTAACCAAGCTAACCCGGAGATAACAGGAGCTAACCAGCTAACGGAGGTAAGCGGGCTAAAGCTAAGTTACGTTGTTAACCGGCTAAAAACCACGGTTGTTCTACGTTCTTCGTACATGAAGCAGGAGATCGGGTACCTGTCAATTAAGAGGAGACGCCCCTAAATATGCCGAACTTTGAGATTAAATTACTTTTAAACGGGCGAGTTAGAAAAAAATTCACTCCCCCCACAGTTGTCATGAAGGTAAACCTGACATATTAAACCTAAAATAGATTTTTGTACCAGGCTGTAAACATGTTTATTTCTGCTGTAAACATGTTTATTCCTGCTGTAAACATGTTTATTCCTGCTGTAAACATGTTTATTCCTGCTGTAAACATGTTTGTTTCTGCTGTAAACATGTTTATTCCTGCTGTAAACATGTTTGTTTCTGCTGTAAACATGTTTGTTTCTGCTGTAAACATGTTTATTCCTGCTGTAAACATGTTTATTTCTGCTGTAAACATGTTTGTTTCTGCTGTAAACATGTTTATTTCTGCTGTGAAGTTGGTCTTTTTAACATGGGAGTCTATGGGGATTTGCTCTGTTTTGCAGCCCCTAGTGGATGAAGGGGGAACTGCAGTTTTATGCACTTCATAGGCTTCACTTTTAACCGCTGGAGGCGCCGTCCATCTTTCATTTACGGTCTGTGGTGCAGACAGACTTCCAGTTCAACAGTGGAAGTTGACGCCACGGCTAACGCGGCGTGGAACACGGGGAAGCGGCGTCCGCGGTAGCGGGGTCGCCTCAGCCAGGTAGACAGCGGCGTATCGGGAAAAGTGGGCCAACAGGAAGCCATGTGGAAGGCCGGAGGAGTACGAAGAGCAGATCCTGTTATTAAGCTTGACTGAGCGCATGTTCATAATGAAAAAGTGAAATCTCGCAGCGCTCCATGCATGACTGTAACAGCCAGAAGCGTTTCCGCTGGATTAGATAGAGCAGCTTGACTTTCCCACACGAGCTCCTCGCCGTCGGAGCGGCGAGCGGGAAGGAAGAAGAGAGGTGACGGGTCCGCCTTCCTCCTCCGCTCATTACTGTCTGTTCCTCAGAGAGTCGCCACGGGGATGTTTACCCGGAGCAGGCAGCGGCCGAGTGTGACACACACCCCATGTTTACTGCTCCAGCAGCGTTTTCACACCGCCGCCGGCACAAACACACTAAACACTCATTACACACATTACACACACACTGGCAGGTTCTGCTTCCTGGTTCTGGTTCTGATGGAGGTTTTCCTTCCTGGTTCTGGTTCTGATGGAGGTTTTCCTTCCTGGTTCTGGTCCTGATGGAGGTTTTCCTTCCTGGTTCTGGTTCTGATGGAGGTTTTCCTTCCTGGTTCTGGTCCTGATGGAGGTTTTCCTTCCTGGTTCTGGTCCTGATGGAGGTTTTCCTTCCTGGTTCTGGTCCTGATGGAGGTTTTCCTTCCTGGTTCTGGTCCAGATGGAGGTTTTCCTTCCTGGTTCTGGTCCAGATGGAGGTTTTCCTTCCTGGTTCTGGTCCAGATGGAGGTTTTCCTACCTGGTTCTGGTTCTGGTGGAGGTTTTCCTTCCTGGTTCTGGTCCTGGTGGAGGTTTTCCTTCCTGGTTCTGGTCCTGATGGAGGTTTTCCTTCCTGGTTCTGGTCCTGATGGAGGTTTTCCTTCCTGGTTCTGGTCCTGATGGAGGTTTTCCTTCCTGGTTCTGGTCCTGATGGAGGTTTTCCTTCCTGGTTCTGGTCCTGATGGAGGTTTTCCTTCCTGGTTCTGGTCCAGATGGAGGTTTTCCTTCCTGGTTCTGGTCCAGATGGAGGTTTTCCTACCTGGTTCTGGTTCTGATGGAGGTTTTCCTTCCTGGTTCTGGTTCTGATGGAGGTTTTCCTTCCTGGTTCTGGTCCTGGTGGAGGTTTTCCTTCCTGGTTCTGGTCCTGGTGGAGGTTTTCCTTCCTGGTTCTGGTCCTGGTGGAGGTTTTCCTTCCTGGTTCTGGTCCTGGTGGAGGTGTTCCTTCCTGGTTCTGGTCCTGGTGGAGGTTTTCCTTCCTGGTTCTGGTCCTGGTGGAGGTTTTCCTTCCTGGTTCTGGTCCTGATGGAGGTCCATGGACCGTAAATCTGCTTGCAGAGAACTTTGTCGTCAACGACGGCTGTATAAATAAAGCTGGACAGGTTTACTGACCACCTGGTGTCTCCGCCTCGTCTGTCCGTCACACCGGACTCAGAGTCTCGTCTCAAGTGGACAAAACTTTTAGCAGGACGTGAAAACTCTCAGATTGCAGTTAGAAACTTTTCCTCGGAGCAAACATGGAGGATTCTCCCGGTCCGGCGGAACCTGGAGGGGCTGAAGGGGGCGTTCTGTCGGTATGCCCCGCCCACTGGGCCTCCTGGCAGCACTGTCTGGACCAGACGGATGAAACCCGAGAAATGAGCGGTGACCCTGACGAGGCTCCAGGTTCCGCTGCAGAAGGATTTCTGATCGCACAGCGTTGTTGCAGCTGCGACCCGGAGATTTATCACAAGATGACATAATTCCTGATGTCAGAGAATTCCGGGTCACGGCTCTGATTACATGTTGAGCCAACACATATGCATGGATGTTTCCACCTTTCTGAATAAAATCATCCTCCGAGGTGAGATGTGCCGGTGAAACCAGCGAGCAGAAGTTAGACCGGGCCGAACCCTGCTCCGCCAGCTGCTGCTTCATCCCGACCAGAAACTGGAAACATGGTTCTAACCAGCAGACTCCTCCGCTTCTGCAGGGAAACCCTGAACATAGATACAAGCTCCGCCTCCTCCCAGCGGTACAAGCTCCGCCTCCTCCCAGCGGTACAAGCTCTCTGCCTCCTCCCATCGGTACAAGCTCCGCCTCCTCCCAGCGGTACAAGCTCTCTGCCTCCTCCCATCGGTACAAGCTCCGCCTCCTCCCATCGGTACAAGCTCCGCCTCCTCCCATCGGTACAAGCTCCGCCTCCTCCCATCGGTACAAGCTCTCTGCTCCTCCCATAGATACAAGCTCCGCCTCCTCCCATCGGTACAAGCTCCGCCTCCTCCCATCGGTACAAGCTCTCTGCCTCCTCCCATCGGTACAAGCTCCGCCTCCTCCCATCGGTACAAGCTCTCTGCCTCCTCCCATCGGTACAAGCTCCGCCTCCTCCCATCGGTACAAGCTCCGCCTCCTCCCATCGGTACAAGCTCTCTGCCTCCTCCCATAGATACAAGCTCTCTGCTCCTCCCAGCGGTACAAGCTCTCTGCCTCCTCCCATCGGTACAAGCTCTCTGCCTCCACCCATAGGTACAAGCTCCGCCTCCTCCCACCGGTACAAGCTCCGCCTCCTCCCAGCGGTACAAGATCTCTGCCTCCTCCCATCGGTACAAGCTCCGCCTCCTCCCATCGGTACAAGCTCTCTGCCTCCTCCCATAGGTACAAGCTCCGCCTCCTCCCATCGGTACAAGCTCTCTGCCTCCTCCCATAGATACAAGCTCCGCCTCCTCCCATCGGTACAAGCTCCGCCTCCTCCCATCGGTACAAGCTCCGCCTCCTCCCAGCGGTACAAGATCTCTGCCTCCTCCCATCGGTACAAGCTCTGCCTCCTCCCATCGGTACAAGCTCCGCCTCCTCCCATCGGTACAAGCTCTCTGCCTCCTCCCATAGGTACAAGCTCCGCCTCCTCCCATCGGTACAAGCTCTCTGCCTCCACCCATAGGTACAAGCTCCGCCTCCTCCCATCGGTACAAGCTCTCTGCCTCCTCCCATAGATACAAGCTCCGCCTCCTCCCATCGGTACAAGCTCTCTGCCTCCTCCCATCGGTACAAGCTCCGCCTCCTCCCATCGGTACAAGCTCCGCCTCCTCCCTCCATCAAGATAAAACCTCAGATGAACATCCTGCGGCTGCACCGCGCGGATCTGCCGTCGTTTCTGAGCGCCCATCATCTTCCACCATGATGTTCGTTACATCCGCTGCAGGATGCAGAACAGAAGTTTTGCTCCTTCCGTCCATCGTAACGTCAGAACACGCCGACATCGATGGGTTTGACATCCAGACATTCTTCCAGTTCAGTAATATGGAGATAAAATATTTAATTCAATTAGTATTTTTATTGCTGAAGGTTAAAAACTTTAAACTGGTTATTTATTCATTAGAGCTTAAAGGTAACAACACACACACACACACACACACACACACACACACACAAAATATAAAAACTGTCTTCAGTTTAAACAAAAAAAAATTGTATATAACAAACAAATATAAAAAAAAACAAAAACTTACAATTTAAAAAAACCACAAATAAATTTAACAAATTAAAAATAATGAAATGAAATTACTGTAAATATTATACAAAATGTCCTGCATATCGTCCAGGGGTTACTGGGATAGACTCCAGCTTCCCCATAATCCAGTTGGATTATTGTATATTGTATATATATTATTGTATATTTTATATATATATATATATATATATATATATATATATATATATATATATATATATATATATATAAATAAATGTATAAATGTCTACGTCAGAGGACTAAAGCATGAGGAGTAAATACGGTGATGAAGAGTTGGTCTGAATAAAACTGTCAAACCTCTGAAATTCCCAGAGTCTGGGACTCCAAACTGGTCTGAATTGGTTTTGGCCCAAATTCCAAACCAACACCTCCCTTGGTGATGTGGGCGGAGCCTCCCCCCCCTCCCCCCTCCCCCCAGCTTACCAGGCTTAATGAGGGCTCAAACAATGTGCACATGATTCACATGTGATGCAAACATGCAGCCCAGCGCCGAGCTCTCTGGGATGAAAAATGTGTGTTAGCATGTGCTTAACGTGTAAATAAAGATTTATTTGTCATCATATCAGGTTGCACGTGTGATGTGGGCGGAGCTACGTTAGGTGTGTGTGTGTGATGCTTTAAACTGCAGCTTGTTAAGTAAGACTTTATCCCAGATCTCTGCTGTGATTGGTCAAAAACTCTTTCATAAGTCTCATGTGTAGGCGTTACACGTCTGTGTGTGTGTGTGTGCGTGCGTGTGTGTGGAAATGTTCTGGACACAGTCCAGGACGGCATGTAGGCATTGGGCTGGAAACTGAAGCAACACAAACTCAGCATGTCCTCCATAATCCTGTTGTAATTTCATGAAGGGACAAATTGAAAACGGTCAAATATTTGATAAACGTTTGCTGTTAGCTGGAAGTTTGTTTTTTTTTTTTTGTTTTTTTAAATAAATCCCATCATTCCCAGTGCAGGCTGTCCCAGCTTCATGCTGGAGGAAAGACTTTTCCTCTCTTTTGTGCCTTTAACTCTTCAAGCTGCTTTCTGCTAATTTTCTTCCACCTGTCTGGTTTTTATATAAACCTGCATGTAGAAGTTTTTCCTCCCAGTCAGCAGGCGTTACGTTTCCATGGAGACGTGATGTTTCCATGGAGACATAATGTTTTCAGTCTCAGCTGTCAGATTATGAGACTGAAATTATGTAAAATGAATTATTTTCCTGCTTTTCTCATCACTTGTTGATCTTTGGCTGCTCCTGATTGGACGTTACCGTCAGTTTAAGCTCTCTGATTGGTGGAAAGTCTGACAGGAAGTGTCTTCATCATCATGTCCAGGTGGAAATAGAGGTCTCTTAGCAACATGGTGGTGATGGTGATGAAGATGTGATAAATAATGGTGGATTTACCATCTAGAGTCTCTGAATAAACACTACATGTTGTGTCTGGATTGTAAAGAAATGCTGGAAAACCTCCGTAGACCAGCTTTTTCACGCCGTATTGTTGGAAATCGTTGGTATTTCTACTGTTTTCAGAACGATTCAACTTTTTTTTTTTTACCAACAAAAATTCTACAAAATAAAAAGTTGCTTTGCGAACATCTTCAGACCGACAGCAAGGAGCGGTTCTGCTCCGTCCCTCCGTTCCAATCAGTGCAGGTCAGGAAGTGATGTATGTATGTGTGTGTGTGTGTGTGTGTGTGTGTGTGTGTGTGTGTGTGTGTGTGTTATCACGTCAACAGTCAACTGTTTCTTTCTCAGCATCATGGTTTAATCTGCCAGAAAAGGCTTGAACGAGCAGGAAGGTGCAAATGTGCAGCAGCAGACACACCGCGCTGCACACACGCACACGGGACGTGTGTGTGTGTGTGTGTTTACACGCTAATTATTCTACCAGAGTGAAAACAGCAGCGAGTAAACATGTTAGCAAATGAACACGCGATGCACACACACCTCCCCCCCGCACACACACATGGATGCACACAACAGGTACAGTTTCACATGAGTCCTAATGCTGCAGGAGCGGCGCGCACACCCAGCTCCCCCACATCCAGCAGCAGGATTTAGTTTGGGGGGGGTGTCATTCCTTTGGGTGCCACATCGTGATCAGCCGGCGAGGCATTGGGGGAGGGGTTAAGCTCTGCAGCGCTGGATGGATGGGGGGGGGGGTTCCATGACTGGGGGCTGCTGTGAGGGAGGACGACGGCTGTAAGGAGGCGGGAAAGATAAACTCTCCCCGACAGCGTTAAATGACCCGGAACGGATGTGACGACACGTCATGAGACTTTCACAGCTTAGATAACCGGTCACGGAGCAGCGGGGGGGGTCATCACGCATCGTGCATGCAGCGGCGCAGCAGCCATGTCCAGGTGGTAATTTAATTAAAACTGATTAATCTGGCCTGTTTTAATCTCACACATCAGGATGTGCAGCAGCGTCCATTTAACTGCTTCATGAGCTCGGCGGTTTTCTGCCTCCCGTCTGATACGACGTGGTGGACAGGTCCTTCCAGGATGGACAGGTCCTTCCAGGATGGACACGATCCTTCCAGGATGGACAGGTCCTTCCAGGATGGACAGGATCCTTCCAGGATGGACAGGTCCTTCCAGGATGGACACGATCCTTCCAGGATGGACAGGTCCTTCCAGGATGGACAGGATCCTTCCAGGATGGACAGGTCCTTCCAGGATGGACAGGTCCTTCCAGGATGGACAGGTCCTTCCAGGATGGACACGATCCTTCCAGGATGGACAGGTCCTTCCAGGATGGACACGATCCTTCCAGGATGGACAGGTCCTTCCAGGATGGACAGGATCCTTCCAGGATGGACAGGTCCTTCCAGGATGGACACGATCCTTCCAGGATGGACAGGTCCTTCCAGGATGGACACGATCCTTCCAGGATGGACAGGTCCTTCCAGGATGGACAGGTCCTTCCAGGATGGACACGATCCTTCCAGGATGGACAGGTCCTTCCAGGATGGACACGATCCTTCCAGGATGGACAGGTCCTTCCAGGATGGACAGGTCCTTCCAGGATGGACAGATCCTTCCAGGATGGACACGATCCTTCCAGGATGGACAGGTCCTTCCAGGATGGACAGATCCTTCCAGGATGGACACGATCCTTCCAGGATGGACACGATCCTTCCAGGATGGACAGGTCCTTCCAGGATGGACACGATCCTTCCAGGATGGACAGGTCCTTCCAGGATGGACAGGTCCTTCCAGGATGGACACGGTCCTTCCAGGATGGACACGATCCTTCCAGGGTGGACAGAAGAGATAAAACACGGCTTTACTGCAGTAAATGCGGCCGTTCGAGGGCTGCTGGGCTTGTTGTGAAAACACCGCATTACAGTTTATTCATGTTTCTTCATTTTCCAGCCATGGAACAATAAAGTTCAGGAGTGAAGCTGAAATTTGTCAATACCAGGATATTAAGATTGATTTCTGAATTAAATTTAATAAACATGGAGCTCATAATTTTCTGACTGCTTGTACATCAGTAATAAAGGAATAAAGGAAACTGAAGATGCAACACATATGTATCTTGGAATTGAATCATTATTAAAAGAATAATTTTAATTAGAAAAATTAAGAAATTAATCAATCCAAATTAAATTAAATTAGGATTTAAATATAAAGGTTTTTTTTCTGTTTTAATAAAATCAAATTTAAAAAAATTCTTCTTGTAAATTAAATTAATTCAATTCAATTCAATTAGGATTTAGATGTATTAACATATTTTTTCTTATTTTCCTAAATAAAATGAAATGAAATGAAATTAGTCACACTCAGGAACAGCTAAGATACTGAAGAGAAGCCGTCCAGGACTCTGGTAGAAAACCCGAGCTGGAGATGAACAGCCACCCGCCCAACCCTGGGGAGATGGGAGGGGTGGGTGAGAGAGGAGTTAGAAGGGGAGGTAAAAACTGATTGATACCGAACAGTCTTCCAGGTGTGTAATCCAGGTGTAAAAGAGGTGTTACCAGGTAAATATCTCTGGAAGCCATCAGATGATGATGATGATGGATGATAATGGACACCTCTATTACTAACCAGAGTCAGGAGAATCCAAGGATAGACCCCACATTCACCTTAGAAACACCATGCGGGTCCAGAAGCAGAACGTATGGGTCCCATGAGGCGGCCTGTAAAAGCAGCAATAAAACCTCGATGGAGCAACGAGCAGGACCAGGCCAGACTGGGTCCAGCAGAGACAGACACAATGAAGAAAAAGGACAAAGGACAAGTGAGTGTCTGCAGGCAGTGACTCCTCCATGACACCCATGAGAGGTTTTGTTGGCATAATTGTGTCATCCAGGATCTCATCAAATCCGAGGCTTTTCCCTCCGAGGACCGATGTTCCATATGGAGAATCATCACAGCTCCATCAGGAAGCAGCAATAAGCAGCAGGCTGCGCCTCATGGTCCGGGTCCGTTTCCGGTCAGTTCCGTCTGAGAAAACATAACGCTATTCGGACATCGAGGAGGACGATGGAAGGCCTTCACCCAAGTGATGAAGAGGAGGAGAAACGCTGGACTACACAAGGTCACCACGGAAGCAGACAACCAATCAGAGCCGTCTCAAGCTGCACTGCTATACTACTGCTGAATGAAGACTTCCTCCAGGATGGACAGGTCCTTCCAGGATGGACAGGTCCTTCCAGGATGGACACGATCCTTCCAGGATGGACAGGTCCTTCCAGGATGGACACGATCCTTCCAGGATGGACAGGTCCTTCCAGGATGGACACGATCCTTCCAGGATGGACAGGGTCCTTCCAGGATGGACAGGTCCTTCCAGGATGGACAGGTCCTTCCAGGATGGACACGATCCTTCCAGGATGGACACGATCCTTCCAGGATGGACAGGTCCTTCCAGGATGGACACGATCCTTCCAGGATGGACAGGTCCTTCCAGGATGGACAGGGTCCTTCCAGGATGGACAGGGTCCTTCCAGGATGGACAGGTCCTTCCAGGATGGACACGATCCTTCCAGGATGGACAGGTCCTTCCAGGATGGACACGATCCTTCCAGGATGGACAGGTCCTTCCAGGATGGACACGATCCTTCCAGGATGGACAGGGTCCTTCCAGGATGGACAGGTCCTTCCAGGATGGACACGATCCTTCCAGGATGGACACGATCCTTCCAGGATGGACAGGTCCTTCCAGGATGGACACGATCCTTCCAGGATGGACACGATCCTTCCAGGATGGACAGGGTCCTTCCAGGATGGACACGATCCTTCCAGGATGGACAGGGTCCTTCCAGGATGGACACGATCCTTCCAGGATGGACACGATCCTTCCAGGATGGACACGATCCTTCCAGGATGGACAGGTCCTTCCAGGATGGACACGATCCTTCCAGGATGGACAGGTCCTTCCAGGATGGACACGATCCTTCCAGGATGGACAGGTCCTTCCAGGATGGACAGGTCCTTCCAGGATGGACACGATCCTTCCAGGATGGACAGGTCCTTCCAGGATGGACAGGTCCTTCCAGGATGGACACGATCCTTCCAGGATGGACACGATCCTTCCAGGATGGACACGATCCTTCCAGGATGGACAGGTCCTTCCAGGATGGACACGATCCTTCCAGGATGGACAGGATCCTTACAGGATGGACAGGTCCTTCCAGGATGGACACGGTCCTTCCAGGATGGACACGATCCTTCCAGGATGGACACGATCCTTACAGGATGGACAGGTCCTTCCAGGATGGACAGGTCCTTCCAGGATGGACACGATCCTTCCAGGATGGACAGGATCCTTACAGGATGGACAGGTCCTTCCAGGATGGACACGATCCTTCCAGGATGGACAGGTCCTTCCAGGATGGACACGATCCTTCCAGGATGGACAGGTCCTTCCAGGATGGACAGGTCCTTCCAGGATGGACACGATCCTTCCAGGATGGACAGGTCCTTCCAGGATGGACACGATCCTTCCAGGATGGACACGATCCTTCCAGGATGGACAGGTCCTTCCAGGATGGACACGATCCTTCCAGGATGGACAGGATCCTTACAGGATGGACAGGTCCTTCCAGGATGGACACGGTCCTTCCAGGATGGACACGATCCTTCCAGGATGGACACGATCCTTACAGGATGGACAGGTCCTTCCAGGATGGACAGGTCCTTCCAGGATGGACAGGTCCTTCCAGGATGGACAGGTCCTTCCAGGATGGACACGATCCTTCCAGGATGGACAGGTCCTTCCAGGATGGACACGATCCTTCCAGGATGGACAGGTCCTTCCAGGATGGACAGGTCCTTCCAGGATGGACACGATCCTTCCAGGATGGACAGGTCCTTCCAGGATGGACACGATCCTTCCAGGATGGACACGATCCTTCCAGGATGGACACGATCCTTCCAGGATGGACAGGTCCTTCCAGGATGGACAGGTCCTTCCAGGATGGACACGATCCTTCCAGGATGGACAGGTCCTTCCAGGATGGACAGGTCCTTCCAGGATGGACACGATCCTTACAGGATGGACAGGTCCTTCCAGGATGGACAGGTCCTTCCAGGATGGACACGATCCTTCCAGGGTGGACACGATCCTTACAGGATGGACAGGTCCTTCCAGGATGGACAGGTCCTTCCAGGATGGACACGGTCCTTCCAGGATGGACACGATCCTTCCAGGGTGGACAGAAGAGATAAAACACGGCTTTACTGCAGTAAATGCGGCCGTTCGAGGGCTGCTGGGCTTGTTGTGAAAACACCGCATTACAGTTTATTCATGTTTCTTCATTTTCCAGCCATGGAACAATAAAGTTCAGGAGTGAAGCTGAAATTTGTCAATACCAGGATATTAAGATTGATTTCTGAATTAAATTTAATAAACATGGAGCTCATAATTTTCTGACTGCTTGTACATCAGTAATAAAGGAATAAAGGAAACTGAAGATGCAACACATATGTATCTTGGAATTGAATCATTATTAAAAGAATAATTTTAATTAGAAAAATTAATTAAGAAATTAATCAATCCAAATGAATGTAAATTAGGATTTAAATATAAAGGTTTTTTTTTTCTGTTTTAATAAAATCAATTTAAAAAAAATTCTTCTTGTAAATTAAATTAATTCAATTCAATTCAATTAGGATTTAAATGTATTAACATATTTTTTCTTATTTTCCTAAATAAAATGAAATAAAATTAAATTAGTCACACAATCATTTTAAAGTTAAACGTTTATTTTTCTGTCCTTCACTTGTGCAGACAAATGATCCAAATTACAGACAACAGCTGTGAAGATGAAGAAGAAGGTGTGGTACGGCCTAGTGGGGGGATTGAGGGGGGCATCACGCCCACTGTGGGGTGGTCAGCGAAGCCCATTGTTGCCCTCGATGACAACAAAGATGGCAGCTTGCTGGGATAATGCTGTCATGCAGATTAAGTGAGCTTTGTTCAGGTTTTTCAACTCAGCTGTGACACAGAGTGTTTTGGCTTCAACACACTCATACAGTTTAAAAGTTAATGAAGACTCCTCTCAGCGTTAAGCACTTCCTCTGAACACATAAACATAGCAGAGCGTTGAAGCAGTGGCAGCGCTCCCAGAGTCCTCGCCACTCAGACCACCAACTTCTGAGCGTCTCTGACGAGTTGAGTTTAAGCTGTTTACCCACAACAAATTACAGAAGACCACGAAGGCAGCCTGGAGCAATGGGCCACAAGGGCCAAAGAGCTGCTCTCTTAATGTAAGAGCCCTGAGCTTGTTAATTACTTTGAGACAGTCAAGGAAGTAGGCTAATGTAGTTGGACAGGAAGTTTTGTCCATAGGCTACACTTTGACCTATTAGTTCTGTAGTCCAGCAATCACTATGACAGTTTCAGTAGCCGGCAAATAAAAAAGTCAAAGCACTGCAAATTGTTTTGAAATTAATCTGTCAGAATGAAGAAAACGCCTCAGACTGGAGTCATGGCTTTGCCTACTTTCTTCAGGGCGCCTGATACAAAGCAAGCGTTCTCGCAGCAGAAACACAGTCTCAGCCCAAAGAGCCATTTCTGCCTCCAGCTCATAAATTCTTCAAACTCCAGAGTTTCCCTCAATTATTCATGTTTCAAGAGCATCGGACGGCCGCACTGCAGCATTCTGTCAAAGATCAGCACCTGAAATAACAATTACAAAGCCATAACTACCAGTATAAAAACCATCACTGCCAGTAAAAAACCATCACTGCCAAGATATAAACCATCACTGCCAGTATAAAACCATCGATACCAGTATAAAAACTATCACTGCCTGTATAAAACCATCAATACCAGTGTAAAAACCATCACTGCCAAGATATAAACCATCACTGCCAGTATAAAACCATCGATACCAGTATAAAAACCATCACTGCCTGTATAAAACCATCACTACCAGTGTAAAAACCATCACTGCCAGTATAAAACCATCAATACCAGTGTAAAAACCATCACTGCCAGTATAAAACCATCAATACCAGTATAAAAACCATCACTGCCAGTATAAAACCATCAATACCAGTGTAAAAACCATCACTGCCAGTATAAAACCATCAATACCAGTGTAAAAACCATCACTGCCAGTATAAAACCATCAATACCAGTGTAAAAACCATCACTGCCAGTATAAAACCATCAATACCAGTGTAAAAACCATCACTGCCAGTATAAAACCATCAATACCAGTGTAAAAACCATCACTGCCAGTATAAAACCATCAATACCAGTGTAAAAACCATCACTGCCAGTATAAAACCATCAATACCAGTGTAAAAACCATCACTGCCAGTATAAAACCATCAATACCAGTGTAAAAACCATCACTGCCAGTATAAAACCATCAATACCAGTGTAAAAACCATCACTGCCAGTATAAAACCATCAATACCAGTGTAAAAACCATCACTGCCAGTATAAAACCATCAATACCAGTGTAAAAACCATCACTGCCAGTATAAAACCATCAATACCAGTGTAAAAACCATCACTGCCAGTATACAAACCATCATTGCCAGTAAAAAAAAAAACATCAATACTAGTATACAAACCATCACTGCCAGTATAAAACCATCACTGCCAGTATACAAACCATCACTGCCAGTATAAAACCATCAATACCAGTGTAAAAACCATCACTGCCAGAATAAAACCATCAATACTAGTATAAAAACCATCACTGCCGGTATAAAACCATCAATACCAGTGTAAAAACCATCACTGCCAGTATAAAACCATCAATACCAGTGTAAAAACCATCACTGCCAGTATAAAACCATCAATACCAGTGTAAAAACCATCACTGCCAGTATAAAACCATCAATACCAGTGTAAAAACCATCACTGCCAGTATAAAACCATCAATACCAGTGTAAAAACCATCACTGCCAGTATAAAACCATCAATACCAGTGTAAAAACCATCACTGCCAGTATAAAACCATCACTACCAGTGTAAAAACCATCACTACCAGTGTAAAAACCATCACTGCCAGTATAAAACCATCAATACCAGTGTAAAAACCATCACTGCCAGTATAAAACCATCAATACCAGTGTAAAAACCATCACTGCCAGTATACAAACCATCATTGCCAGTAAAAAAAAACCCATCAATACTAGTATACAAACCATCACTGCCAGTATAAAACCATCACTGCCAGTATACAAACCATCACTGCCAGTATACAAACCATCACTGCCAGTATAAAACCATCAATACCAGTATACAAACTATCACTGCCAGTATAAAACCATCAATACCAGTGTAAAAACCATCACTGCCAGTATAAAACCATCAATACTAGTATAAAAACCATCACTGCCGGTATAAAACCGTCATTGCCAGTATACAAACCATCACTGCCAGTATAAAACCATCAATACTACTATAAAAACCATCACTGCCGGTATAAAACCATCACTGCCAGTATACAAACCATCATTGCCAGTAAAAAACCATCAATACCAGTATAAAAACCATCACTGCCTTTTGAAAACCATCACTGCCAGTACATAAACCATTACTGCCAGTATATAAACCATTACTGCCAGTATAAAACCATCAATACCAGTATACCAGTATAAAAACCATCACTGCCAGTTGAAAACCATCACTGCCAGTATAAAACCATCAATACCAGTGTAAAAACCATCACTGCCAGTATACAAACCATCATTGCCAGTAAAAAAAAACCCATCAATACTAGTATACAAACCATCACTGCCAGTATAAAACCATCACTGCCAGTACATAAACCATTACTGCCAGTATATAAACCATTACTGCCAGTATAAAACCATCAATACCAGTATACCAGTATAAAAACCATCACTGCCAGTTGAAAACCATCACTGCCAGTATAAAACCATCAATACCAGTGTAAAAACCATCACTGCCAGTATACAAACCATCATTGCCAGTAAAAAAAAACCCATCAATACTAGTATACAAACCATCACTGCCAGTATAAAACCATCACTGCCAGTATACAAACCATCACTGCCAGTATACAAACCATCACTGCCAGTATAAAACCATCAATACCAGTGTAAAAACCATCACTGCCAGAATAAAACCATCAATACTAGTATAAAAACCATCACTGCCGGTATAAAACCATCAATACCAGTGTAAAAACCATCACTGCCAGTATAAAACCATCAATACCAGTGTAAAAACCATCACTGCCAGTATAAAACCATCAATAGCAGTATAAAAACCATCACCATGTTTAAATGAAAGACAAGTTGACCTGAGAACTGAAATCTGAAGAAATCCACAGAACCTTCCATCATTCCCCTGTCCATTATAAACACAGATAACCTTTGACCAATCCCAGATCAATTCCAGACCAATCCAGGATCGATTCTAGGCCGATCTCTGCTGGGAACTCACCGGAGAAGAAGTTTTTGGCTCTCAGGTAACTGACGCTCAGACGGAGGATGGACAGTTTGTCCAGACTGGCGGTGACATCCTCAGGAAAAGGAAGCAGGCTGGCCAGCCGCTCCAGTTCACCGTTCAACCGGTCCCGGTGCCGTTTGGACGGGTTAGACTTGGCGCCTTCGGCCGGAGGCTGCTTCACTCTGATCATTGGGAAAAGCAAGAAAAGTGTCAGAATATTTCAGAGGGTTTCATACGGCTGGAAAAGTTTTCACAACTTAAACTGAAACATGGAGAAACACACTGAATAAAGACATAAATATGAGGAGCGATCACATGTTTCTTGAGGTCCTGGTTTTACTTCACATCTGTGTTCAGTGACTTCCACCCAATACCTGTACAAAACCAGTCCAACACTGGTCCACAATCACTCCAAAACTTGTCCAAAACCCGTCCGAAACTAGTCTAATACTGGTCCATAATCAGTCCAAAACTGGTCTAATACTGGTCCAAAACCAGTCTATTCTGATCCATAACTTCAAGTCCAGTCCAAACCTTAATTGGTCCAAACATAAACTAGACTAAATTCATTCCAAATCTAAACCCATCATATTCAAACTCCAGCTGCCTCTGGCTGGTCATCATTTCTCTGTCGGCTTCTGAAATTATTATGTTCTAATTATTAATATAATGAAATTTTATTGTAACAAATTGTGTCTGACTTTAGAAACAGAAAGAAAAGTCCTCGACTACTTAGTAGTTGTGATAACTAAATCATTCCTTCAGAGAAAATGTCCAGGGGAAATAAATTAGCGTTTGCTTCCATTAGCTAAAAACACCACTGTGTATTTTCTATGCAGAAATTAACAAGTGTTATTTACCATAAGCTAATCAGACCACTGTACAGTTTTTGTTAAGGAAAGGATGATGTTAACTTGAAAATAAATTCTAAACAAGCAAATCTTACTTTTCTTCAAATGAAAATAAAGATGTATGATCCTGTGTTTTTTCCAAAGTAAATCTCCATAATTAGGTTTTATCTGACTGGTTTGACGACATAAACCTGATTTTCCACTTGAATCCATATTAAACTGATTAGATTATTCATTTTCTACTCGTATGTTTTAATTTTAGGAGGATATTTTTTGTTAAACCTGTTTCTTTAACTATGTTAAAGTGTTGATATTTGGTGTTTTAGTTGCAGCAGAAAAAGTTGGGGTAGCAGAGGGAAATACATGGGGAATTTCCCTCCGCACCCACATGGGGAACCTAGCCGCCCATGTAGGCCTGGTCTAGCAAGGTCCCTGCATTAAATAAAATCCTTCACAGATATTTTGGCTTCAGATTTCTTGGATCCCGGGAGAGACATTGACTGAACTTAATCAGTCAATGGACTGAATCATGTGCAGCGTCATTCAGTCCAACAAGAAATACAGATTATCCAAGAAAACCAAAATACAGCTCGGTTCCAAATGTCTTGTTCCGTGTCTAGGAGGTGGTTCTGAGTTTAAGATAGGGTTCTGTGTCTCATTTAGGTTCTGTGTTTGGGATGCGGTTCCGTGTCTAGGATGTGGTTCCGTGTCTGGGATGCGGTTCGTGTCTGGAATGCGTTTCGTGTCTGGGATGCGGTTCGTGTCTGGGATGTGGTTCCACATTTAGGATGCGGTTCTGTCTGGGATGTGGTTCCACATTTAGGATGCGGTTCTGTCTGGGATGTGGTTCCGCATCTAGAATGTCTAGGATGTGGTTCCGTGTCTGGGATGTCTAGGATGCAGTTCCGTGTCTAGGATGCGGTTCCGTGTCTGGGATGCGGTTCCGCATTTAGGATGCGGTTTTGTCTGGGATGTGGTTCCGCATCTAGAATGTCTAGGATGCAGTTCCGTGTCTGGGATGTGGTTCTGTGTCTGGGATTATGTTCTATGTCTAGGATGTTATTCCATGTTCTAGGATGTGGTTCCGTGTCTGGGATGTGGTTCTGTGTCTGGGATGTAGTTCTGTGTTATAGGATGTGCTTCTGTGTCTGGGATGCGGTTCTGTGTTTGGGATGTGATTCCGTGTCTGGGTTGCGGTTCCGTGCCTGGGATTATGTTCCTTGTTTGAGATACGGTACCGTGTCTGGGATGCGGTTCTGTGTCTGGGATGTGGTTCTGTGTCTGGGATGTGGTTCTGTGTCTGGGATGTGGTTCTGCGTCTGGGATGTGGTTCCGTGTCTGGGATGTGGTTCTGTGTCTGGGATGTGGTTCTGCGTAGGATGCAGTTGCGGTTCCGTGTCTGGGATGTGGTTCCGTGTCTGGGATGTGGTTCCGTGTCTGGGATGCGGTTCCGTGTCTGGGATGCGGTTCCGTGTCTGGGATGTGGTTCTGTGTCTGGGATGTGGTTCTGTGTCTGGGATGTGGTTCCGTGTCTGGGATGTAGTTCTGTGTCTGGGATGTAGTTCTGTGTCTGGGATGTAGTTCTGTGTCTGGGATGTGGTTCTGTGTAGGATGCAGTTGCGGTTCTGTGTCTGGGATGTAGTTCCGTGTCTGGGATGTGGTTCCGTGTCTGGGATGTAGTTCTGTGTCTGGGATGTGGTTCCGTGTCTGGGATGTAGTTCTGTGTCTGGGATGTGGTTCCCTGTCTGGGATGTAGTTCTGTGTCTGGGATGTGGTTCCGTGTCTGGGATGTAGTTCTGTGTCTGGGATGTGGTTCTGTGTAGGATGCAGTTGCGGTTCTGTGTCTGGGATGTAGTTCCGTGTCTGGGATGTGGTTCTGTGTCTGGGATGTAGTTCTGTGTCTGGGTTGCGGTTCCGTGCCTGGGTTGCGGTTCCGTGCCTGGGATTATGTTCCTTGTTTGAGATACGGTTCCGTGTCTGGGATGCGGTTCTGTGTCTGGGATGCGGTTCTGTGTCTGGGATGCTGTTCTGTGTCTGGGATATGGTTCTGTGTCTGGGATGTGGTTCTGTGGTTCTGTGTCTGGGATGTGGTTCTGCGAAGGATGCAGTTGCGGTTCCGTGTCTGGGATGTGGTTCCGTGTCTGGGATGTGGCTCCGTGTCTGGGATGTGGTTCCGTGTCTGGGATGTGGTTCTGTGGTTCTGTGTCTGGGATGTAGTTCTGTGTCTGGGATGTAGTTATGTGTCTGCGATGTGGTTCTGTGTAGGATGCGGTTGCGGTTCCGTGTCTTGGACGTGGTTCCGTGTCTGGGATGTGGTTCCGTATCTGGGATTATGTTCCGTGTCTAGGATGTGGTTGCGGTTCTGTGTCTGGGATGTGATTCTGTCTGGGATGTGGTTCTGTGTCTGGGATGTAGTTCTGTGTCTGCGATGTGGTTCTGTGTAGGATGCGGTTGCGGTTCCGTGTCTTGGATGTGGTTCTGTGTCCGGGATGTAGTTCTGTGTCTGGGATGTGGTTCCATGTCTGGGATGTAGTTCTGTGTAGGATGCAGTTGCGGTTCCGTGTCTGGGATGTAGTTCTGCGTCTGGGATGTGGTTCTGCGTCTGGGATGTAGTTCCGCGTCTGGGATGCGGTTCTGTGTCTGGGATGCGGTTCTGTGTCTGGGATGTGGTTCTGCGTCTGGGATGTGGTTCTGCGTCTGGGATGTGGTTCTGCGTCTGGGATGTGGTTCCGTGTCTGGGATGTGGTTCCGTGTCTGGGATGTGGTTCCGTGTCTGGGATGTGGTTCCCTGTCTGGGATGTGGTTCTGTGTCTGGGATGTGGTTCTGTGTCTGGGATGTAGTTCTGTGTCTGGGATGTGGTTCTGTGTCTGGGATGTGGTTCTGTGTCTGGGATGTAGTTCTGTGTCTGGGATGCAGTTCTGTGTCTGGGATGTGGTTCTGTGTCTGGGATGTGGTTTTGTGTCTGGGATGTAGTTCTGCGTCTGGGATGTGGTTCCGTGTCTGGGATGTGGTTCTGCGTCTGGGATGTGGTTCTGCGTCTGGGAGGTGGTTCTGCGTCTGGGAGGTGGTTCTGCGTCTGGGAGGTGGTTCTGCGTCTGGGAGGTGGTTCTGCGTCTGGGATGTGGTTCTGTGTAGGATACGGTTGCAATTCCATGTCTGGGATGTGGTTCCGTGTCTGGGATGTAGTTCTGTGTCTGGGATGTAGTTCTGTGTCTGGGATGTGGTTTTGTGTCTGGGATGTGGTTCTGCGTAGGATGCAGTTGCGGTTCCGTGTCTGGGATGTGGTTCCGTGTCTGGGATGCGGTTCCGTGTCTGGGATGCGGTTCCGTATCTGGGATTATGTTCCGTGTCTAGGATGTGGTTGCGGTTCTGTGTCTGGGATGTGATTCTGTCTGGGATGTGGTTCTGTGTCTGGGATGTAGTTCTGTGTCTGCGATGTGGTTCTGTGTAGGATGCGGTTGCGGTTCCGTGTCTTGGATGTGGTTCCGTGTCTGGGATGTAGTTCTGTGTAGGATGCAGTTGCGGTTCCGTGTCTGGGATGTAGTTCTGCGTCTGGGATGTGGTTCTGCGTCTGGGATGTGGTTCTGCGTCTGGGATGTGGTTCCGTGTCTGGGATGCGGTTCCGCGTCTGGGATGTAGTTCTGCGTCTGGGATGTAGTTCTGCGTCTGGGATGTAGTTCTGCGTCTGGGATGTAGTTCCGCGTCTGGGATGTGGTTCCGCGTCTGGGATGCGGTTCCGCGTCTGGGATGCGGTTCCGTGTCTGGGATGTAGTTCCGTGTCTGGGATGTAGTTCCGTGTCTGGGATGTAGTTCTGTGTCTGGGATGCGGTTCTGTGTCTGGGATGCGGTTCTGTGTCTGGGATGCGGTTCTGTGTCTGGGATGCAGTTCTGTGTCTGGGATGTAGTTCTGTGTCTGGGATGTAGTTCTGTGTCTGGGATGTGGTTCTGCGTCTGGGAGGTGGTTCTGCGTCTGGGATGTGGTTCTGCGTCTGGGATGTGGTTCTGTGTAGGATACGGTTGCAATTCCATGTCTGGGATGTGGTTCCGTGTCTGGGATGTAGTTCTGTGTCTGGGATGTAGTTCTGTGTCTGGGATGTGGTTTTGTGTCTGGGATGTAGTTCTGTGTCTGGGATGTGGTTTTGTGTCTGGGATGTGGTTTTGTGTCTGGGATGTAGTTCTGTGTCTGGGATGTGGTTTTGTGTCTGGGATGTAGTTCTGTGTCTGGGATGTAGTTCTGTGTCTGGGATGTAGTTCTGTGTCTGGGATGTGGTTCTGTGTAGGATACGGTTGCAATTCCATGTCTGGGATGTGGTTCCGTGTCTGGGATGTAGTTCTGTGTCTGGGATGTGGTTCTGTGTCTGGGATGTGGTTCCGTGTCTGGGATGTGGTTCTATGGTTCTGTGTCTGGGATGTGGTTCCGTGTCTGGGATGTGGCTCCGTGTCTGGGATGAGGCTCCGTGTCTGGGATGTGGCTCCGTGTCTGGGATGTGGTTCCGTGTCTGGGATATGGTTCTGCGTAGGATGCAGTTGCGGTTCCGTGTCTGGGATGTGGTTCCGTGTCTGGGATGCGGTTCTGTGTCTGGGATATGGTTATGCGTAGGATGCAGTTGCGGTTCCGTGTCTGGGATGTGGCTCCGTGTCTGGGTTGTGGTTCTGTGTCTGGGATATGGTTCTGCGTAGGATGCAGTTGCGGTTCCGTGTCTGGGATGTGGTTCCGTGTCTGGGATGCGGTTCTGTGTCTGGGATATGGTTCTGCGTAGGATGCGGTTGCGGTTCCGTGTCTTGGACGTGGTTCCGTGTCTGGGATGTGGTTCTATGGTTCTGTGTCTGGGATGTGGCTCCGTGTCTGGGATGTGGCTCCGTGTCTGGGATGTGGCTCCGTGTCTGGGATGTGGCTCCGTGTCTGGGATGTGGCTCCGTGTCTGGGATGCGGTTCCGTGTCTGGGATGCGGTTCCGTGTCTGGGATGTGGTTCCGTATCTGGGATTATGTTCCGTGTCTAGGATGTGGTTGCGGTTCTGTGTCTGGGATGTGATTCTGTCTGGGATGTGGTTCTGTGTCTGGGATGTAGTTCTATGTCTGGGATGTGGTTCTGTGTAGGATGCAGTTGCGGTTTCGTGTCTGGGATGTAGTTCTGCGTCTGGGATGTAGTTCTGCGTCTGGGATGTAGTTCCGTGTCTGGGATGTAGTTCCGTGTCTGGGATGTGGTTCCGTGTCTGGGATGTAGTTCCGTGTCTGGGATGTGGTTCCGTGTCTGGGATGTGGTTCTGTGTCTGGGATGTAGTTCCGTGTCTGGGATGTAGTTCCGTGTCTGGGATGTAGTTCCGTGTCTGGGATGTGGTTCCGTGTCTGGGATGTGGTTCTGTGTCTGGGATGTGGTTCTGTGTCTGGGATGTAGTTCCGTGTCTGGGATGTGGTTCTGTGTCTGGGATGTAGTTCCGTGTCTGGGATGTAGTTCCGTGTCTGGGATGTGGTTCCGTGTCTGGGATGTGGTTCCGTGTCTGGGATGTGGTTCTGTGTCTGGGATGTAGTTCTGTTTCTGGGATGTGGTTCTGTGTCTGGGATGTGGTTCTGTGTAGGATGCAGTTGCGGTTTCGTGTCTGGGATGTAGTTCTGCGTCTGGGATGTGGTTCTGTGTCTGGGATGTGGTTCTGTGTCTGGGATGTAGTTCCGTGTCTGGGATGTGGTTCCGTGTCTGGGATGTGGTTCTGCGTCTGGGATGTAGTTCTGTGTCTGGGATGTAGTTCCGTGTCTGGGATGTAGTTCCGTGTCTGGGATGTGGTTCCGTGTCTGGGATGTGGTTCCATGTCTGGGATGTAGTTCTGTGTCTGGGATGTGGTTCCCTGTCTGGGATGTGGTTCTGTGTCTGGGATGTGGTTCTGTGTCTGGGATGTGGTTCCGTGTCTGGGATGTGGTTCTGTGTCTGGGATGTGGTTCCGTGTCTGGGATGTGGTTCCCTCTCTGGGATGTAGTTCTGTGTCTGGGATGTGGTTCTGTGTCTGGGATGTGGTTCCGTGTCTGGGATGTGGTTCCATGTCTGGGATGTAGTTCTGTGTAGGATGCACTTGCGGTTCCGTGTCTGGGATGTAGTTCTGCGTCTGGGATGTAGTTCTGCGTCTGGGATGTGGTTCCGTGTCTGGGATGTGGTTCTGTGTCTGGGATGTAGTTCTGTGTCTGGGATGTGGTTCTGTGTCTGGGATGTAGTTCTGTGTCTGGGATGTAGTTCTGTGTCTGGGATGTAGTTCCGTGTCTGGGATGTAGTTCCGTGTCTGGGATGTAGTTCTGTTTCTGGGATGTGGTTCCCTGTCTGGGATGTGGTTCCCTGTCTGGGATGTAGTTCTGTGTCTGGGATGTGGTTCCGTGTCTGGGATGTGGTTCCGTGTCTGGGATGTGGTTCCCTGTCTGGGATGTGGTTCCGTGTCTGGGATGTAGTTCCGTGTCTGGGATGTGGTTCTGTGTCTGGGATGTGGTTCTGTGTCTGGGATGTGGTTCCCTGTCTGGGATGTAGTTCTGTGTCTGGGATGGGGTTCCGTGTCTGGGATGTAGTTCCGTGTCTGGGATGTAGTTCTGTGTCTGGGATGTAGTTCTGTGTCTGGGATGTAGTTCCCTGTCTGGGATGTAGTTCTGTGTCTGGGATGTGGTTCTGTGTCTGGGATGTAGTTCCCTGTCTGGGATGTAGTTCCCTGTCTGGGATGTAGTTCTGTGTCTGGGATGTAGTTCCCTGTCTGGGATGTAGTTCCCTGTCTGGGATGTAGTTCTGTGTCTGGGATGTGGCTCCGTATCTGGGATGTGGTTCTGTGTCTGGGATGTGGTTCCCTGTCTGGGATGTAGTTCCGTGTCTGGGATGTAGTTCCGTGTCTGGGATGTAGTTCCGTGTCTGGGATGTAGTTCCGTGTCTGGGATGTGGTTCTGTGTCTGGGATGTAGTTCCCTGTCTGGGATGTAGTTCTGTGTCTGGGATGTGGTTCTGTGTCTGGGATGTAGTTCTGTGTCTGGGATGTAGTTCCCTGTCTGGGATGTGGTTCTGTGTCTGGGATGTGGTTCTGTGTCTGGGATGTAGTTCCCTGTCTGGGATGTAGTTCCCTGTCTGGGATGTGGTTCTGTGTCTGGGATGTAGTTCCCTGTCTGGGATGTAGTTCCCTGTCTGGGATGTAGTTCTGTGTCTGGGATGTAGTTCTGTGTCTGGGATGTAGTTCTGTGTCTGGGATGTGGTTCTGTGTCTGGGATGTAGTTCCCTGTCTGGGATGTAGTTCCCTGTCTGGGATGTAGTTCCCTGTCTGGGATGTAGTTCTGTGTCTGGGATGTAGTTCTGTGTCTGGGATGTAGTTCTGTGTCTGGGATGTGGTTCTGTGTCTGGGATGTGGTTCTGTGTCTGGGATGTAGTTCCCTGTCTGGGATGTAGTTCTGTGTCTGGGATGTAGTTCTGTGTCTGGGATGTGGTTCTGTGTCTGGGATGTAGTTCCCTGTCTGGGATGTGGTTCTGTGTCTGGGATGTAGTTCCCTGTCTGGGATGTAGTTCTGTGTCTGGGATGTGGCTCCGTATCTGGGATGTGGTTCTGTGTCTGGGATGTGGTTTCCTGTCTGGGATGTAGTTCCGTGTCTGGGATGTGGTTCCGTGTCTGGGATGTGGTTCCGTGTCTGGGATGTGGTTCCGTGTCTGGGATGTGGTTCCCTGTCTGGGATGTGGTTCTGTGTCTGGGATGTGGCTCCGTATCTGGGATGTGGTTCTGTGTCTGGGATGTGGTTCCCTGTCTGGGATGTAGTTCTGTGTCTGGGATGTGGTTCCGTGTCTGGGATGTGGTTCCGTGTCTGGGATGTGGTTCCCTGTCTGGGATGTGGTTCCCTGTCTGGGATGTGGTTCCGTGTCTGGGATGTGGCTCCGTGTCTGGGATGTGGTTCTGTGTCTGGGATGTGGTTCCCTGTCTGGGATGTAGTTCTGTGTCTGGGATGGGGTTCCGTGTCTGGGATGTAGTTCCGTGTCTGGGATGTGGTTCTGTGTCTGGGATGTGGTTCCCTGTCTGGGATGTAGTTCTGTGTCTGGGATGTAGTTCCCTGTCTGGGATGTAGTTCCCTGTCTGGGATGTAGTTCTGTGTCTGGGATGTAGTTCCCTGTCTGGGATGTAGTTCTTTGTCTGGGATGTGGCTCCGTATCTGGGATGTGGTTCTGTGTCTGGGATGTGGTTCCCTGTCTGGGATGTAGTTCCGTGTCTGGGATGTAGTTCCGTGTCTGGGATGTAGTTCCGTGTCTGGGATGTAGTTCTGTGTCTGGGATGTAGTTCCGTGTCTGGGATGTGGTTCTGTGTCTGGGATGTGGTTCTGTGTCTGGGATGTAGTTCCCTGTCTGGGATGTGGTTCTGTGTCTGGGATGTAGTTCTGTGTCTGGGATGTAGTTCTGTGTCTGGGATGTAGTTCCCTGTCTGGGATGTGGTTCTGTGTCTGGGATGTGGTTCTGTGTCTGGGATGTAGTTCCCTGTCTGGGATGTAGTTCCCTGTCTGGGATGTGGTTCTGTGTCTGGGATGTAGTTCCCTGTCTGGGATGTAGTTCTGTGTCTGGGATGTAGTTCCCTGTCTGGGATGTAGTTCTGTGTCTGGGATGTAGTTCTGTGTCTGGGATGTGGTTCTGTGTCTGGGATGTAGTTCCCTGTCTGGGATGTAGTTCCCTGTCTGGGATGTAGTTCTGTGTCTGGGATGTAGTTCTGTGTCTGGGATGTAGTTCCCTGTCTGGGATGTAGTTCCCTGTCTGGGATGTAGTTCCCTGTCTGGGATGTAGTTCTGTGTCTGGGATGTAGTTCTGTGTCTGGGATGTGGTTCTGTGTCTGGGATGTGGTTCTGTGTCTGGGATGTAGTTCCCTGTCTGGGATGTAGTTCTGTGTCTGGGATGTAGTTCTGTGTCTGGGATGTGGTTCTGTGTCTGGGATGTAGTTCTGTGTCTGGGATGTAGTTCTGTGTCTGGGATGTGGTTCTGTGTCTGGGATGTAGTTCTGTGTCTGGGATGTAGTTCTGTGTCTGGGATGTGGTTCTGTGTCTGGGATGTAGTTCCCTGTCTGGGATGTAGTTCTGTGTCTGGGATGTGGTTCTGTGTCTGGGATGTGGTTCTGTGTCTGGGATGTAGTTCCGTGTCTGGGATGTGGTTCTGTGTCTGGGATGTGGTTCTGTGTCTGGGATGTAGTTCCCTGTCTGGGATGTAGTTCTGTGTCTGGGATGTAGTTCCCTGTCTGGGATGTAGTTCCGTGTCTGGGATGTAGTTCCCTGTCTGGGATGTAGTTCCCTGTCTGGGATGTAGTTCTGTGTCTGGGATGTGGTTCTGTGTCTGGGATGTAGTTCTGTGTCTGGGATGTAGTTCCGTGTCTGGGATGTAGTTCCGTGTCTGGGATGTGGCTCCGTGTCTGGGATGTGGTTCTGTGTCTGGGATGTGGTTCCCTGTCTGGGATGTAGTTCTGTGTCTGGGATGTAGTTCCCTGTCTGGGATGTAGTTCCCTGTCTGGGATGTGGTTCTGTGTCTGGGATGTAGTTCCGTGTCTGGGATGTAGTTCTGTGTCTGGGATGTAGTTCCCTGTCTGGGATGTAGTTCTGTGTCTGGGATGTGGTTCTGTGTCTGGGATGTAGTTCTGTGTCTGGGATGTAGTTCCGTGTCTGGGATGTAGTTCTGTGTCTGGGATGTGGCTCCGTATCTGGGATGTGGTTCTGTGTCTGGGATGTGGTTCCCTGTCTGGGATGTAGTTCTGTGTCTGGGATGTAGTTCCGTGTCTGGGATGTAGTTCCGTGTCTGGGATGTAGTTCCGTGTCTGGGATGTGGTTCTGTGTCTGGGATGTAGTTCCCTGTCTGGGATGTAGTTCTGTGTCTGGGATGTGGTTCTGTGTCTGGGATGTAGTTCTGTGTCTGGGATGTGGTTCTGTGTCTGGGATGTGGTTCTGTGTCTGGGATGTAGTTCCTATCTGGGATGTAGTTCCTATCTGGGATGTAGTTCCCTGTCTGGGATGTGGTTCTGTGTCTGGGATGTAGTTCCCTGTCTGGGATGTAGTTCCCTGTCTGGGATGTAGTTCTGTGTCTGGGATGTAGTTCTGTGTCTGGGATGTAGTTCTGTGTCTGGGATGTGGTTCTGTGTCTGGGATGTAGTTCCCTGTCTGGGATGTAGTTCTGTGTCTGGGATGTGGTTCTGTGTCTGGGATGTAGTTCTGTGTCTGGGATGTAGTTCCCTGTCTGGGATGTGGTTCTGTGTCTGGGATGTGGTTCTGTGTCTGGGATGTAGTTCCCTGTCTGGGATGTAGTTCTGTGTCTGGGATGTGGTTCTGTGTCTGGGATGTAGTTCCCTGTCTGGGATGTAGTTCCCTGTCTGGGATGTGGTTCTGTGTCTGGGATGTAGTTCCCTGTCTGGGATGTAGTTCTGTGTCTGGGATGTAGTTCTGTGTCTGGGATGTGGTTCTGTGTCTGGGATGTAGTTCCCTGTCTGGGATGTAGTTCCCTGTCTGGGATGTAGTTCTGTGTCTGGGATGTGGTTCTGTGTCTGGGATGTGGTTCTGTGTCTGGGATGTGGTTCTGTGTCTGGGATGTAGTTCTGTGTCTGGGATGTAGTTCTGTGTCTGGGATGTAGTTCCCTGTCAGGGATGTAGTTCTGTGTCTGGGATGTAGTTCTGTGTCTGGGATGTAGTTCTGTGTCTGGGATGTGGTTCTGTGTCTGGGATGTAGTTCTGTGTCTGGGATGTGTTTCTGTGTCTGGGATGTGGTTCTGTGTCTGGGATGTAGTTCTGTGTCTGGGATGTGTTTCTGTGTCTGGGATGTAGTTCTGTGTCTGGGATGTGGTTCCCTGTCTGGGATGTAGTTCTGTGTCTGGGATGTAGTTCTGTGTCTGGGATGTAGTTCCGTGTCTGGGATGTAGTTCTGTGTCTGGGATGTAGTTCTGTGTCTGGGATGTAGTTCTGTGTCTGGGATGTAGTTCCCTGTCTGGGATGTAGTTCCCTGTCTGGGATGTAGTTCCCTGTCTGGGATGTAGTTCTGTGTCTGGGATGTAGTTCTGTGTCTGGGATGTAGTTCTGTGTCTGGGATGTAGTTCCCTGTCTGGGATGTAGTTCTGTGTCTGGGATGTAGTTCCCTGTCTGGGATGTAGTTCCCTGTCTGGGATGTAGTTCTTTGTCTGGGATGTAGTTCTGTGTCTGGGATGTAGTTCCCTGTCTGGGATGTAGTTCTGTGTCTGGGATGTAGTTCTGTGTCTGGGATGTAGTTCTGTGTCTGGGATGTAGTTCCCTTTCTGGGATGTAGTTCTGTGTCTGGGATGTAGTTCTGTGTCTGGGATGTAGTTCTGTGTCTGGGATGTAGTTCCCTGTCTGGGATGTAGTTCTGTGTCTGGGATGTAGTTCTGTGTCTGGGATGTAGTTCTGTGTCTGGGATGTAGTTCTGTGTCTGGGATGGGGTTCTGTGTCTGGGATGTGGTTCTGTGTCTGGGATGTATTTCCCTGTCTGGGATGTAGTTCTGTGTCTGGGATGTAGTTCTGTGTCTGGGATGTAGTTCTGTGTCTGGGATGTAGTTCTGTGTCTGGGATGTAGTTCTGTGTCTGGGATGTAGTTCTGTGTCTGGGATGGGGTGTCTGGATAGCGGTTGCGGTTCCATGCGGTATGTTCATCGTTGTGATGTACGTTTAGATAAAACACAGAAAACCACCATGATGCACCAGACAGCCATAAATCCAGCGGTGGTTAAATAGTAAAATAAAGGTTTTTAAGGAGATTTTGACTTTTTATTCAACCAGAAGAAACTAAATATTTCATATTTTCTGATATTTTCTACAACAGCAAAACAACCAACAGCACATCCATGATTAGAGATAAATAATTCTCCACCACGAGGCTCCAAGCTGGATCGCAGCACAGCAATTAGACGGAACACCTGCGCAGGTCTGATCAAAAATGATCTGAATAAATTATTTATTAAAAATAAAGCCTGAAGCTAAAATATTTGTTTCCAGATTGTTATCCTGCGGCTTCATGAGGCCTCTGCATAAGTTTAACATTTCACTGAAATAAATACAAAATGTTGTGATATGGCCAAGTTTACACATTAAACAGACAACACACACACACACACACACACACACACATTATTCATTAAAGACAAAATTCACAGCAGCCACCCAAACCAGAGACAGATATAAGTAATAAATAAAAATGTGCTACAATAGAATTTATTTAAATAAGACATTCTTTTAGAAATAAATTGAGCTCAGGAAAAATATATAAATAAATAAAAGCAAATAAAAAAAATTAGAAGGCAGTGGAGCAGAATACCTGCCTTCAGGTGCAGAAAGCTATGTAAACAATATTTTATGATGTTTCTTAGCTTATTTAAATATTTCTATGAACCACAATTCAAAAGCAATGCCATGATATTTATTATATTTTTATTTATTACATTTTCAATTCCTGCTTTTTCCAGTGAAGCTGAATAGATGCAGTAAATGGAGGATATGAACACATCTGAGGTGGACGGTGTGTTTGCATGACTTTGTATTTTAACAACAAATATTAAATAGTATTGTTTTATTTATTTATGTTTTATTTCAAACATATAAGACATGCTTGAATGATATATGTGAGAATAAATGGAGCAAAAATTACGATACATTTTTTATCAGTGTGGGTTGTCTTCATGAAACAGCATTTTTCCTAGCATCTTTTATCTGTTATTTTTATTTATTTTAAATTGTTTTAATCCTAAAAAAGAAAAAAAAAGCTTCATGTCTAAAATATTTATTGATTTAACAAACAAGAATCTCAGAAATAGCGATTATAGGAAATAATTAGCCAGAATTCATCCATATATATATATATATATATATATATATATATATATATATATATATATATATATATATATATATATATATATATATATATCCACATGTGTGTTCATTTTTAGAAGTTATCTATAATTAATCTAATTGAAGGTTGTTTTTTTTTACTTTGGATGCTGCATGTTGAGAGACTGAGACTTTACTGTTTAATTAAATCTTTTTTAAAAAAATTTGTATAAAATGTTTTTTGTTTAAACAAGAATAAAATCGAACAAACTTTCACATTATTATTATTATTATTATTATTATTATTAATAATAATAATAATAATAATAATAATAAAAAAATTATTATTATTATTATTATTATTATTATTATTTCGCCAGCATAAATTTATGAGAACAAATCTGTAATTTCATGATAAACTAACTGAATATTGAGGATCAGATCCAAACCAGGTCCAGGTTTTGCTCCGTTCGGACAGAAAACGGCGAACCGGCCACCGGGAAGCGGGTCCAAATAAACACAATAAAAACAAAGAAACTGATAAATAAATAAATAAATACATGTTTGGAATAAATTTTGCTTTTATGGAGGAAAAGCAGAAACTGCTGGACCGGGTCTGGACCGGTTCTGGACGGGGCGGAAAGAGGCCCCTGCTGCTGCAGGCCTGCTGTAATCCGCTTCCACCATAAGATCCCCTTATTCCTGAAAACCAGGACCCGGTCTGAGGTCTGTAGAGCTCTGAAATGATTCTGGACTCGCTGAGAAACGAAATCCTGAAGGAAGACCAGATTTTAGGACGCGGAGGGCCTGAACCTGGAGGCAGAGTCCGGCTGGCGCTGGGTGTCACGCGGAACCGGCATCTGATCCAGGTCTAAACAGAAACCCGGACCAGAACCTCCGAGCTGGAGCGGAACAAGAAGAACTCACGCTCTCTGGACCGGTTTTCTCCTCTTGCGTCCCGCGTACATGTCGCTCCTCTTATATAAGCTGAAATCCACCAGACACGCGCGCGCCTCCTCACGGACCCGGACGGGCCGCTACGGTCCCGCACCTTCACGCATCATTGCGCCAAATCCGCAAACACGAGCAGAAAAGTCCAGAAGAAGAAAAGAGATGAGGGTTTGCAGGAGTTGGAAGAAGTTCCGTCCGCCGCGCGCCGCGTTTGCGCCTCCGCAGCCAAACCCCGCAGAAAGGAGAAAATGACGCAGCAGCGAACTGATGACGCAATTCAGGAGCGGAGGAGACGTCAGATCTTCATCCCGAGGAAGAGGAGGCGAACAGGAGGCGCAGTTTGCGCCGGAACGGTGCGCATCCCAGTCCGGCAGCGCGCAGAGAGACTCAGCGGAGCTCCAACCTGCACCAGGCCGCGAGGACGCGCATTCCACTTGCGGGCACGCCCAGCCCACGGGAACGCGCCTCGAATGCGCGGGCACGAAGAGAGTCTCCTGGAAACACAGGTCGAGCACGCCAACGCTGCGCGTTCTGGGAAGAACCTCCCGACCAATCAGAGCGCGAGGATCAGAATGTGGGTCAGAGGTCAAGTTTAAATAACGAAACAGGACCTGATCCGGGTCAGACCAGGACCTGGATCTGACCAGGACCTGGGTCAGACCAGGACCTGATCCGGGTCAGACCAGGACCTGGGTCAGACCAGGACCTGGGTCAGACCAGGACCTGATCCGGGTCAGACCAGGACCTGGGTCAGACCAGGACCTGGGTCAGACCAGGACATGATCCGGGTCAGACCAGGACCTGGGTCAGACCAGGACCTGATCCCGGTCAGACCAGGACGTTCATCAAACATTATTTGATTCATATCAGCTTTGACATGATTTTAGTAATCCATAAAAGATAATATTAGCTGCTATATTAGCATTAACCGGATTGCTTTGGTAGTTATTCCGGCCTACATATGCTCGCCTTGTAAAAATAACATTAGCTGTTAGGAGAAATTAATCATATTTAGGCTATTTAACATAAAAGATAACTAGTGTCTATTTTAGTTAAAATATAAAAATGAAGTCAGAACGTGTTTATCAACTGTGACTGTAGCAGCTACGATAGCTAAAATATAAAGCAAAAATAAAATGTGAGCAGTTTCATCAAGATGAGCGTTTTAGCAGTTAAATTAATCTAGCTAGAGCATTACTTTAAAAAAGATAGTCTTTGCTGTTTTATTAGCATTAAGATGTAAAGGTTAGCTCCCACATTAGCCTACAGATATCACCTAAATTAGCTTTACCAGCTTAATTTAGCAGCAACATTGAAGATAACCTTTGTTGCTTTGTTAGCATAATTATTGAAATGCTAGTGACTACATAAGCCAACACGTTATCAGCTGGATTAGCTTTAGGAGTTTAAGTTTAGCTGTAGCATTAGCATAAACGAGATAACAAGCTACTAAAATACCATTAGCAGCTAAAGTAGAATAAAGTTAGCAACGTTAGATTACAAAGGATGATGTTAGCCACAATGTTTGTCCAAAAATAGTTTAATTTTTCTTTTTACCTTTAAATAAGGTAACGTTAGCTGCTATGTTAGCTTTGCAGCCTAGTATTTTCATATTTTAGGGAAGAACAGAGCACTAACTGCTTCAACCCAAATTGTGTGCCTAGACCACATATTTGACACTAAAGTGTGCAGGTTCCTCAGAGAGCCTCCACCAACACTAAATCATTCATCTCCATAAATGTAGAAACCTGATTGCAGCCACGAGCGTGTACACTCAGTGTGTGCAAACAATCAGACTTTGAACACAGCTGTGTTTAGACAGCAGACAAAGACAGATGTGTCCTCATGCGCAGCCATTGAAATGCATACATTGAGTCACATGATTAAATCAGAGACACCCCCCCACTCACTTCTCATGTTGAGAGAAAACTAGGCCAACAGGCCTGGAGGTTGTTTTCATTTATTTCACAACTGTTCAGGCTTCCCAGAGGATGAAGTCTGTAGAATCTGAGTGATTTTCATTCCTCTAACTAAATGTCACATTTCCACTTTAGTCTAAAACAACGCCGAGGAGGAAAGACATCAGCAGCAAATGTTGAGACATGGCTGCATTCAGGACATCTTCCCAGCAGAGGATGTCCCAGTAAATTCAGAACCCTGAGAGAAAAACCCAGCAGAGCTCCAGGTCAGACGGTCCGGGCGTCAGTCAGCATGTTAAATGCTAAAGTTCATAACGGTCCAGTTTGTAAAAGACTGAACCAGTTTGGCTTGTGTGGAAGGAGAAAAAAGGAAAAGGCAGCACAGCTTCAGGTCCAAAGGAGACGGACAGTGTTGTCCAAGCAACCAGGGAAAGGATCAAACCAGAGAAGGGGAGGAGGAACAGGAAAAGGACAACACAGAAGCTATAGATTTGATCACGCTGCCTGTACGTGCTGACGTCTCGTCGCACCGCCATCTTGGATGGGTCTCCATGCGCCTCCAATGCATTTATTTGTAAGGTGTGGGTCCAACCACATCAATAATTTCACCAATTTTTACCAGATTTTTCTCACGGTTTGGTTTATTACAAAGGACAGAGATATTATGATATAGATCATTGTAAAATATTAAAAACTATGTGCTTTTATGCTAAAATATTTTTATAATGCTATTTAAGACATAATGTTGCTGCAAGATAATAAATGCAAACATGAATTCGAAACTAACATTTTAGATTGTTTATTGATGCATTTGGATTTTTTTTTTTTTTTTATCTGATCAAATAAATTATTATTCAACCTTGTGAAATGTAATTCCACACAATCTGCTTTCAATATTTCGCCGGTTATTGCAACCGTATGCTGAACAAAATACAGGAATAGTTGCTGCTTTCTCTTGACTACGGTTGACTCTTTTATTTACATTTATTAATTTATCAATATAGAGATACAGCTGTACAAAGTCTGCAATTCAAGTGTCCGAGTGTTTATCACCCAGATAAACACTCAGAGATCATAAACCTCCACCAAGACCTTTAAAAAGTTCCTGGGTCCAAACTGTGATCCGGATCACCACCTAAATTAATTCAGTTCTTCCTTTTCACATTTCCAACAAGTCCTGTATATTTCATAAAAATCCGTCCAGAACTTTTTAAGTTATCTTGAACACAAACAGACAAACAGATAAAGCGGTAAAAACATGACCTCCTTGGTGGAGGTAATTATGCTGCCATGTAAAACTCTCTTTGTGAAGCATCAAGATCATATTTATCCATAAACACCTCATAGGAGTAAAATTTATCATTTGCATTTAGTAGATTATTCACTGTGTTAACATTATTTATAAACCAGTTATGTAGAAAAGTGTTTTGTTTGTGTGTAATATATACGCATTGTTCCACAGAAAACAGTTATGGAGGGAAACTATGTTGACGTTGCAGCAAGACCCGAAAGCAGAGACCCATCCAATATGGCGGCAACACTGGTTCACTCTCCAGCGCACAATGAGGCATCTATGTATGTATGATGTCTATGACAGAAGCCAGCAAAAGAAAAGCTAAATAGTCTTTTTCTTCTTGTGTTTCTTGTCTTTTTCTTGTGTTTCTGTACAGTTGTAAATAGCTTCATAGCGGTGCGGGACAGCTACCAACCAGTGTCAAAATGTGGAAGTCTGAACTCAGCACCGCCCACTAGTGGATGAGCGGGTTTAACCACGGCAACGTAAGGCAACATTTGGAACATTTCTGTATGTAAGAGCAGAAATGGAGCCTTAGTGTGACAAACCAATGAATAAAGCAACATCGTACGAAACGTAGAGCAAAATTCATCCACAACCACAAGAGAGACGGTAAACTTCACCCAGGAAACCATGACAACAGCGTCCTGCTGCTGGAGAAGCTTCTAGAAGCCGCTGGATCCCGCTGCAACCAAACATTTCATTTTCCCTCCAAAGAAACTTCTCTGGGTTCGAGCCGTTCCGACTCCTGAACGTTCTCTTCACCTCGGTAACAAATCCGGTGAATCCAGGTTCTGTGTGAACCTCACCTGATCAGGCTGGTCACACCTGAGGCTCAGCAGCCAATCAGACAGAGGCAGGTGTAACTGACGAGGAGGAGGCGGAGTCAGAATGACATCAGACATCACAGTGAAACAGAAGGAAATTTCAGCCAAAGCAACAAGAGGATGAGCAATCAGGTTGAATAAAACCACAAATATAAAAACTAGAAGTCCCTCCTGGTCGGGTCCCCGATCGACCGGATCCAACGTGTTTCAACAACATTCAGACGGTGATGAAGGTTGTAAAGCTGAAGAACTGAAGAAGGAAACACTCAGAAAACAGTAAAATAAACAAGACAAATAATGAAACAACCATTTAAATCAGACAGAAAGTGAGAAAATACTCAACATAAAGACTCCGTAGGTGTCCAGTTCTGGTCCTCAAGGCCTGCAGTCCTGCAGGTTTTAGACACTTCCTGGTTCAACACGTCTGATGCAGATTAACGGATCATTGACAGGCAGAACATGTTGAGAACATTTAAACTTGACCTGGAGTCGAAGCAGGAAATGTCTAAAACCTGCAGGACAGCTTCTTCCTGAGGACCAGAACCGAAGCAGGTTTTACAGGTTTCCTGCAGGACGGAGGTACCTGAAGACGGACACATCCTCCTGGAGAGGATTAAAATAATAAGCTAATAAAATGTAAAAACATTCCAAATGATTTTAGAACTAAAAAAAATTGAATTAATTAAATATTTAAAATAAAAACTATAAAAAATAAGAAAAGACAATAAAATATCAAGTCCCTGTCTCTCGCCAAATGACTGCTGGGAAAGGCTCCAGTTTCCCTGCAATGCAGAAAATGAAAAAAATATTAATTAAAATTGGCAATAAAATATGAGCATGTAGAGTCTATCCATCCATCCATCCATCCATCTTCTGCCGCTTATCCGGGGTCGGGTCGCGGGGGCAGCAGCCTAAGCAGGGAAGCCCAGACTTCCCTCTCCCCAGCCACATTTGCCAACTCTGCGGGGGGGATCCCGAGGCGTTCCCAGGCCAGCCGAGAGATGTAATCCCTCCAGCGTGTCCTGGGTCTTCCCCGGGGTCTCCTCCCAGAGGGACGTGCCTGGAACACCTCACCAGGGAGGTCCAGGAGGCATCCTGACCAGATGCCCGAGCCACCTCAACTGGTTCCTCTCGATGCGGAGGAGCAGCGGCTCTACTCTGATCTCCTCCCGGATGACCGAGCTCCTCACCCTATCTCTAAGGGAGAGCCCGGCCACCCTGCGGAGGAAACTCATTTCAGCCGCCTGTATACGAGATCTCCTTCTTTCGGTCACGACCCACAGCTCATGACCATAGGTGAGGGTAGGAACGTAGATCGACTGGTAAATCGAGAGCTTCGCCTTCTGGCTCAGCTCCTTCTTCACCACGACAGACCGGCGCAGAGTCCGCATTACTGCAGACGCCGCACCGATCCGTCTGTCCATCTCACGCTCCATCCTGCCCTCACTCGTGAACAAGACCCCGAGATATTTAAACTCCTCCACTTGAGGCAGGACCTGACTCCCGACCCGGAGAGGACAATCCACCATATTCCGGCATGTAGAGTTAAAAAAAAACATAACAAATATGAAAATAAATTCAGATTAAAATGCAAAAAATATTGAATAATAAGAACCAAAATAACAAAATTAAAACATTTTAATCAAAATTATCATTTTTAAAATTTTCATGTGAGTTTATAATGAAGTATAAATGGAAACATTTATAAAATAAAAAAAAATATTAAAGAAATAAAATTAGATGAAAAAATGAAGCGTCTTTAAGCTTTTTCTGGTTTTTCCAGTTTGGTTTGTTCCGGATTCACCAGGAATCTGCTGCAGACAGGAAGAACGAGTCAAACGTTTCTGAATCAAGCAGAACATCCTTCGTCTTGCCAGAGAGACTTTCTGTGTTTGTCTGGACGCCTCCGTCTCCAGGGACATCCTCCGCCACGCCTGTAAATGACTTTTTCATGCTCGGGGCTCTGCAGGACGACAGGGGGGAGGGTGAAGAGCGGCTTCCTCTCGCAGGTCAAGGTCACCTGTCGGCGGGAAAACAAGATGGCTGAGCAGATGCAGGTGGAGGCGTTGTGTCAGGATGGAGCTCAGAAAGATGCTTCGCGCCTCCTGCCGGCGAACAAATCTCCACAGCGATGCCTGAAGGTAATTTTCTGCTCCCTTACGTGCGTAAAAGTGGAGTTTTCTGGTCACGTGGCGGACATTTTCTCCAGAGCGACTCGATCTGAGAGAACAAGACCAGCAGGAAGTCAGACGGCGGGGCGTCGTCGTGACAACGTGCTGGTCCAGCTGGACGCCACGCAGCAAGTCATGTCATGAAGTCGACCTGTTGGGGATTCGAACACAAAGCTACTGCTTTTCTCCTCCCTCACTGCAGATCATGTGACCACCAGCTGTCACCGTGGCAACCACAATGTGCGAAGATGTCACGAATCCAATCAAAACTATATTCTTTCTTTGTTGCATCTTTTCAGTAAAAATAATAAAAAGTCTAGTTTTTTCTGCCTTTGCGTCTTTTCCGCCATTTTGAGTTCCTGCCTGCAATGCATTGTGGTCCACATGGACCCGTCAGTCACCACCATAGACAATATATATATAAGATGGGCGGAGCCTCTGTGATGTCACCGGTAGCTGAATTAAAGCTCTTTGGTTGGTTTCCTACCATTGCCATCGTCTGACCTGCCTGTGGCTAAGAGCTAACTGAGCGAACTCGGAGCGAACCAGCTAACGGAGGTAAGCGGGCTAGCTTGATGGGTTGAAATCATGGACCGTATATGAAAGATGGATGGAGCCACCGGCAGATCAAAAGTGAAGCCTATTTGCTTCACTTTTGAATAAAGTGCATAAAACGGCACTTCCTCCATCATCCACTAGGGGCTCCAAAACAGAGCGAATCCCCAAAGACTCCCATGTTAAAAATAAACATGTTCACAGCAGAATAAACATGTTTACAGCAGAAATAAACATGTTTACAGCAGAAGTAAACATGTTTACAGCAGAATAAACATGTTTACAGCAGAAATAAACATGTTTACAGCAGAATAAACATGTTTACAGCAGAAAAAAACATGTTTACAGCAGAAATAAACATGTTTACAGCAGAAGTAAACATGTTTACAGCAGAAATAAACATGTTTACAGCAGAAATAAACATGTTTACAGCCAAATCCATTTTAGGTTTAATAGGTCAGGTTTCCCTTCATGACAACTGTGGAGGGAGTGAATTATTTTCTAACTCGACCGTTTAAAAGTAATTTCATCTCGAAGTTCTGCATATTTAGGGGCGTGTCCTTTTGATTGACAGGTACCCGATCTCCCGCTTCAAGTCAGAAGAACGTAGAACAACCGCGGTTTTAAGCCGGTTAACAACGTGACTTAGCTTTAGCCCGCTTACCTCCGTTAGCTGGTTAGCTCCCGTTATCTCCGGGTTAGCTCGGTTAGCTCTTAGCTAACCGGGTTAGCTCGGTTAGCTCTTAGCTACAGAAAGCTCGGAGTTCGCTCGATGTCAGTCATCCACCATGACGCCCACAGCCCCCCTCTCAGCTCCACCTCTTTGCCCATATTTGTATTTTCCTGGACAGACGACACGCATGCCCCTCCTCCTGTTAGCTTTGTTAGCTCCGGGTTAGCTCTTAGCTACACTTTTGGACTTTGATAGATGTCAATCATCCACCCCTCTCACAGCTCTACCTCTTTGTCCATATTTGTATTTTCCTGGTGAGACGATATGCATGGTGATGGAGCCAAGATGGTGATGGTAGGAACCGCCGACCGAGCTTAAATTCAGCTCTTTAGAAACCTACGGGTGACGTCACGGAGGCTCCGCCCATCTTTTCTATACAGTCTATAAACAAGACCCCCAGATGCAGCATAAAGTTGGATGCTAATGGTCACAGTGCCATTAACTACAGTCTATGTAACGGAGGTAAGCGGGCTAGCTTGATGGGTTGAGATCCATCCATCTTCTGAGCCGCTGTGTCCAGTGCCGGGTCGCTGGGAAGGTGGAGTTGGTCTCGGTAGTCGCTGGGTGGGACGATGGTTCAGCTGTTTGTTTCTCTGTAAACAACGTTTTTCTTCCAAGTTTTCTTGTGTTCTCTGGATGAAAAAGATGTTTTATAAATAAAGTTTGTTTGATTGACAGGAAAAAACCTCAGGAGACAAACACGGGAAGACTTCCAGATTTTAGACGAGCGGTGAAAGAACTGGATCTGAAATCCAGATAAGACCTGAACCAGAACCTGGGAGACATCTGGACCTTCTGCTGATCCGTCTGCTGTTGGCCAAAGTCTCATCAGAAACGGTCTCCATGGAAACGTGGCGTCAACAAGCCGGGAAAGGACGAGGTCACATGACCCAAGAACTGGGTTGAAGATCAGTGGAAACGGGTCTGATGGCGGGACGGATCTTCTCCAGAACCAGGACCAGGAACAGTCTGATCCTCTCCAGAACCAGGACCGGGACACGTCTGATCCTCTCCAGAACCAGGACCAGGAAAAGTCTGATCCTCTCCAGAACCAGCACCGGGACACGTCTGATCCTCTCCAGAACCAGAACCTGGACACATCTGATCCTCTCCAGAACCAGCACCGGGACACGTCTGATCCTCTCCAGAACCAGCACCGGGACACGTCTGATCCTCTCCAGAACCAGAACCTGGACACATCTGATCCTCTCCAGAACCAGGGCCGGGACACGTCTGATCCTCTCCAGAACCAGCACCGGGACACGTCTGATCCTCTCCAGAACCAGGGCCGGGACACGTCTGATCCTCTCCAGAACCAGGGCCGGGACACGTCTGATCCTCTCCAGAACCAGCACCGGGACACGTCTGATCCTCTCCAGAACCAGAACCTGGACACATCTGATCCTCTCCAGAACCAGAACCTGGACACGTCTGATCCTCTCCAGAACCAGAACCTGGACACGTCTGATCCTCTCCAGAACCAGAACCTGGACACGTCCGATCCTCTCCAGAACCAGAACCTGGACACGTCCGATCCTCTCCAGAACCAGAACCTGGACACGTCCGATCCTCTCCAGAACCAGAACCGGGACACGTCCGATCCTCTCCAGAACCAGGACCGGGACACGTCTGATCCTCTCCAGAACCAGAACCTGGACACGTCTGATCCTCTCCAGAACCAGAACCTGGACACGTCTGATCCTCTCCAGAACCAGGACCTGGACACGTCTGATCCTCTCCAGAACCAGAACCTGGACACGTCTGATCCTCTCCAGAACCAGGACCGGGACACGTCTGATCCTCTCCAGAACCAGGACCGGGACACGTCTGATCCTCTCCAGAACCAGAACCTGGACGCGTCTGATCCTCTCCAGAACCAGCACCGGGACGCGTCTGATCCTCTCCAGAACCAGAACCTGGACACGTCTGATCCTCTCCAGAACCAGGACCTGGACACGTCTGATCCTCTCCAGAACCAGAACCTGGACACGTCTGATCCTCTCCAGAACCAGAACCTGGACACGTCTGATCCTCTCCAGAACCAGGACCTGGACACGTCTGATCCTCTCCAGAACCAGGACCTGGACACGTCTGATCCTCTCCAGAACCAGAACCTGGACACGTCTGATCCTCTCCAGAACCAGAACCTGGACACGTCTGATCCTCTCCAGAACCAGGACCGGGACACGTCTGATCCTCTCCAGAACCAGAACCTGGACACGTCTGATCCTCTCCAGAACCAGCACCGGGACACGTCTGATCCTCTCCAGAACCAGCACCGGGACACGTCTGATCCTCTCCAGAACCAGAACCTGGACACGTCTGATCCTCTCCAGAACCAGAACCTGGACACGTCTGATCCTCTCCAGAACCAGGACCTGGACACGTCTGATCCTCTCCAGAACCAGAACCTGGACACGTCTGATCCTCTCCAGAACCAGGACCGGGACACGTCTGATCCTCTCCAGAACCAGAACCTGGACACGTCTGATCTTCTCCAGAACCAGCACCGGGACACGTCTGATCCTCTCCAGAACCAGAACCTGGACACATCTGATCCTCTCCAGAACCAGAACCTGGACACATCTGATCCTCTCCAGAACCAGAACCTGGACACGTCTGATCCTCTCCAGAACCAGAACCTGGACACGTCTGATCCTCTCCAGAACCAGAACCTGGACACGTCTGATCCTCTCCAGAACCAGGACCTGGACACGTCTGATCCTCTCCAGAACCAGAACCTGGACACGTCTGATCCTCTCCAGAACCAGAACCTGGACACGTCTGATCCTCTCCAGAACCAGAACCTGGACACGTCTGATCCTCTCCAGAACCAGAACCTGGACACGTCTGATCCTCTCCAGAACCAGAACCTGGACACGTCTGATCCTCTCCAGAACCAGGACCTGGACACGTCTGATCCTCTCCAGAACCAGAACCTGGACACGTCTGATCCTCTCCAGAACCAGGACCGGGACACGTCTGATCCTCTCCAGAACCAGAACCTGGACACGTCTGATCTTCTCCAGAACCAGCACCGGGACACGTCTGATCCTCTCCAGAACCAGAACCTGGACACATCTGATCCTCTCCAGAACCAGAACCTGGACACATCTGATCCTCTCCAGAACCAGAACCTGGACACGTCTGATCCTCTCCAGAACCAGAACCTGGACACGTCTGATCCTCTCCAGAACCAGAACCTGGACACGTCTGATCCTCTCCAGAACCAGGACCTGGACACGTCTGATCCTCTCCAGAACCAGAACCTGGACACATCTGATCCTCTCCAGAACCAGAACCTGGACACGTCTGATCCTCTCCAGAACCAGAACCTGGACACGTCTGATCCTCTCCAGAACCAGAACCTGGACACGTCTGATCCTCTCCAGAACCAGGACCGGGACACGTCTGATCCTCTCCAGAACCAGAACCTGGACACGTCTGATCCTCTCCAGAACCAGAACCTGGACACATCTGATCCTCTCCAGAACCAGGACCGGGACACGTCTGATCCTCTCCAGAACCAGAACCTGGACACGTCCGATCCTCTCCAGAACCAGAACCTGGACACGTCCGATCCTCTCCAGAACCAGGACCTGGACACGTCTGATCCTCTCCAGAACCAGGGCCGGGACACGTCTGATCCTCTCCAGAACCAGAACCTGGACACGTCTGATCCTCTCCAGAACCAGAACCGGGACACGTCTGATCCTCTCCAGAACCAGAACCTGGACACGTCTGATCCTCTCCAGAACCAGAACCTGGACACGTCCGATCCTCTCCAGAACCAGAACCTGGACACGTCTGATCCTCTCCAGAACCAGAACCTGGACACGTCCGATCCTCTCCAGAACCAGGGCCGGGACACGTCTGATCCTCTCCAGAACCAGAACCTGGACACGTCTGATCCTCTCCAGAACCAGAACCGGGACACGTCTGATCCTCTCCAGAACCAGAACCGGGACACGTCTGATCCTCTCCAGAACCAGGACCTGGACACGTCCGATCCTCTCCAGAACCAGAACCTGGACACGTCTGATCCTCTCCAGAACCAGGACCGGGACACGTCTGATCCTCTCCAGAACCAGGACCTGGACACGTCTGATCCTTTCCAGAACCAGGACCGGGACACGTCTGATCCTCTCCAGAACCAGAACCTGGACACGTCTGATCCTTTCCAGAACCAGGACCGGGACACGTCTGATCCTCTCCAGAACCAGAACCTGGACACGTCTGATCTTCTCCAGAACCAGAACCTGGACACGTCTGATCCTCTCCAGAACCAGGACCGGGACACGTCTGATCCTCTCCAGAACCAGAACCTGGACACGTCTGATCTTCTCCAGAACCAGGACCGGGACACGTCTGATCCTCTCCAGAACCAGGACCGGGACACGTCTGATCCTTTCCAGAACCAGGACCGGGACACGTCTGATCCTCTCCAGAACCAGAACCTGGACACGTCCGATCCTCTCCAGAACCAGGACCGGGACACGTCTGATCCTCTCCAGAACCAGAACCTGGACACGTCTGATCCTCTCCAGAACCAGAACCTGGACACGTCTGATCCTCTCCAGAACCAGGACCTGGACACGTCTGATCCTCTCCAGAACCAGGACCGGGACACGTCTGATCCTCTCCAGAACCAGGACCGGGACACGTCTGATCCTCTCCAGAACCAGGACCGGGACACGTCTGATCCTCTCCAGAACCAGGACCGGGACACGTCTGATCCTCTCCAGAACCAGAACCGGGACACGTCTGATCCTCTCCAGAACCAGGACCGGGACACGTCTGATCCTTTCCAGAACCAGGACCGGGACACGTCTGATCCTCTCCAGAACCAGGACCGGGACACGTCTGATCCTCTCCAGAACCAGAACCTGGACACGTCTGATCCTCTCCAGAACCAGAACCTGGACACGTCTGATCCTCTCCAGAACCAGGACCTGGACACGTCTGATCCTCTCCAGAACCAGAACCTGGACACGTCTGATCCTCTCCAGAACCAGAACCGGGACACGTCTGATCCTCTCCAGAACCAGAACCTGGACACGTCTGATCCTCTCCAGAACCAGCACCGGGACACGTCTGATCCTCTCCAGAACCAGGACCGGGACACGTCTGATCCTCTCCAGAACCAGCACCGGGACACGTCTGATCCTCTCCAGAACCAGCACCGGGACACGTCTGATCCTCTCCAGAACCAGAACCGGGACACGTCTGATCCTCTCCAGAACCAGGACCGGGACACGTCTGATCCTCTCCAGAACCAGGACCGGGACACGTCTGATCCTCTCCAGAACCAGGACCGGGACACGTCTGATCCTCTCCAGAACCAGAACCTGGACACGTCTGATCCTCTCCAGAACCAGGACCGGGACACGTCTGATCCTCTCCAGAACCAGGACCGGGACACGTCTGATCCTCTCCAGAACCAGAACCGGGACACGTCTGATCCTCTCCAGAACCAGAACCGGGACACGTCTGATCCTCTCCAGAACCAGGACCTGGACATGTCTGATCCTCTCCAGAACCAGGACCGGGACACGTCTGATCCTCTCCAGAACCAGGACCGGGACACGTCTGATCCTCTCCAGAACCAGAACCGGGACACGTCTGATCCTCTCCAGAACCAGGACCGGGACACGTCTGATCCTCTCCAGAACCAGAACCTGGACACGTCCGATCCTCTCCAGAACCAGGACCGGGACACGTCTGATCCTCTCCAGAACCAGAACCTGGACACGTCTGATCCTCTCCAGAACCAGAACCTGGACACGTCTGATCCTCTCCAGAACCAGGACCTGGACACGTCTGATCCTCTCCAGAACCAGGACCGGGACACGTCTGATCCTCTCCAGAACCAGGACCGGGACACGTCTGATCCTCTCCAGAACCAGGACCGGGACACGTCTGATCCTCTCCAGAACCAGAACCGGGACACGTCTGATCCTCTCCAGAACCAGGACCGGGACACGTCTGATCCTTTCCAGAACCAGGACCGGGACACGTCTGATCCTCTCCAGAACCAGGACCGGGACACGTCTGATCCTCTCCAGAACCAGAACCTGGACACGTCTGATCCTCTCCAGAACCAGAACCTGGACACGTCTGATCCTCTCCAGAACCAGGACCTGGACACGTCTGATCCTCTCCAGAACCAGAACCTGGACACGTCTGATCCTCTCCAGAACCAGAACCGGGACACGTCTGATCCTCTCCAGAACCAGAACCTGGACACGTCTGATCCTCTCCAGAACCAGCACCGGGACACGTCTGATCCTCTCCAGAACCAGGACCGGGACACGTCTGATCCTCTCCAGAACCAGCACCGGGACACGTCTGATCCTCTCCAGAACCAGCACCGGGACACGTCTGATCCTCTCCAGAACCAGAACCGGGACACGTCTGATCCTCTCCAGAACCAGGACCGGGACACGTCTGATCCTCTCCAGAACCAGGACCGGGACACGTCTGATCCTCTCCAGAACCAGGACCGGGACACGTCTGATCCTCTCCAGAACCAGAACCTGGACACGTCTGATCCTCTCCAGAACCAGGACCGGGACACGTCTGATCCTCTCCAGAACCAGGACCGGGACACGTCTGATCCTCTCCAGAACCAGAACCGGGACACGTCTGATCCTCTCCAGAACCAGAACCGGGACACGTCTGATCCTCTCCAGAACCAGGACCTGGACATGTCTGATCCTCTCCAGAACCAGGACCGGGACACGTCTGATCCTCTCCAGAACCAGGACCGGGACACGTCTGATCCTCTCCAGAACCAGGACCGGGACACGTCTGATCCTCTCCAGAACCAGGACCGGGACACGTCTGATCCTCTCCAGAACCAGGACCGGGACACGTCTGATCCTCTCCAGAACCAGGACCGGGACACGTCTGATCCTCTCCAGAACCAGGACCGGGACACGTCTGATCCTCTCCAGAACCAGAACCGGGACACGTCTGATCCTCTCCAGAACCAGAACCTGGACACGTCTGATCCTCTCCAGAACCAGGACCGGGACACGTCTGATCCTCTCCAGAACCAGGACCGGGACACGTCTGATCCTCTCCAGAACCAGAACCGGGACACGTCTGATCCTCTCCAGAACCAGAACCGGGACACGTCTGATCCTCTCCAGAACCAGGACCTGGACATGTCTGATCCTCTCCAGAACCAGGACCGGGACACGTCTGATCCTCTCCAGAACCAGGACCGGGACACGTCTGATCCTCTCCAGAACCAGCACCGGGACACGTCTGATCCTCTCCAGAACCAGAACCGGGACACGTCTGATCCTCTCCAGAACCAGAACCTGGACACGTCTGATCCTCTCCAGAACCAGCACCGGGACACGTCCGATCCTCTCCAGAACCAGAACCGGGACACGTCTGATCCTCTCCAGAACCAGAACCTGGACACGTCTGATCCTCTCCAGAACCAGCACCTGGACACGTCTGATCCTCTCCAGAACCAGCACCTGGACACGTCTGATCCTCTCCAGAACCAGAACCTGGACACGTCTGATCCTCTCCAGAACCAGGACCGGGACACGTCTGATCCTCTCCAGAACCAGGACCTGGACACGTCTGATCCTCTCCAGAACCAGCACCTGGACACGTCTGATCCTCTCCAGAACCAGGACCGGGACACGTCTGATCCTCTCCAGAACCAGAACCTGGACACGTCTGATCCTCTCCAGAACCAGCACCTGGACACGTCTGATCCTCTCCAGAACCAGGACCGGGACACGTCTGATCCTCTCCAGAACCAGGACCTGGACACGTCTGATCCTCTCCAGAACCAGGACCGGGACACGTCTGATCCTCTCCAGAACCAGCACCTGGACACGTCTGATCCTCTCCAGAACCAGCACCTGGACACGTCTGATCCTCTCCAGAACCAGGACCGGGACACGTCTGATCCTCTCCAGAACCAGGACCGGGACACGTCTGATCCTCTCCAGAACCAGCACCTGGACACGTCTGATCCTCTCCAGAACCAGAACCTGGACACGTCTGATCCTCTCCAGAACCAGAACCTGGACACGTCTGATCCTCTCCAGAACCAGGACCGGGACACGTCTGATCCTCTCCAGAACCAGAACCTGGACACGTCTGATCCTCTCCAGAACCAGAACCGGGACACGTCTGATCCTCTCCAGAACCAGGACCTGGACACGTCTGATCCTCTCCAGAACCAGAACCTGGACACGTCTGATCCTCTCCAGAACCAGAACCGGGACACGTCTGATCCTCTCCAGAACCAGAACCTGGACACGTCTGATCCTCTCCAGAACCAGGACCGGGACACGTCTGATCCTCTCCAGAACCAGGACCGGGACACGTCTGATCCTCTCCAGAACCAGAACCGGGACACGTCTGATCCTCTCCAGAACCAGAACCTGGACACGTCTGATCCTCTCCAGAACCAGAACCTGGACACGTCTGATCCTCTCCAGAACCAGAACCGGGACACGTCTGATCCTCTCCAGAACCAGAACCTGGACACGTCTGATCCTCTCCAGAACCAGAACCGGGACACGTCTGATCCTCTCCAGAACCAGCACCTGGACACGTCTGATCCTCTCCAGAACCAGGACCGGGACACGTCTGATCCTCTCCAGAACCAGAACCGGGACACGTCTGATCCTCTCCAGAACCAGGACCGGGACACGTCTGATCCTTTCCAGAACCAGGACCGGGACACGTCTGATCCTCTCCAGAACCAGAACCTGGACACGTCTGATCCTCTCCAGAACCAGAACCGGGACACGTCTGATCCTCTCCAGAACCAGAACCTGGACACGTCTGATCCTCTCCAGAACCAGAACCTGGACACGTCTGATCCTCTCCAGAACCAGAACCAGAACACGTCTGATCCTCTCCAGAACCAGGACCTGGACACGTCTGATCCTCTCCAGAACCAGAACCTGGACACGTCCGATCCTCTCCAGAACCAGGACCGGGACACGTCCGATCCTCTCCAGAACCAGGACCTGGACACGTCTGATCCTCTCCAGAACCAGAACCTGGACACGTCTGATCCTCTCCAGAACCAGGACCTGGACACGTCTGATCCTCTCCAGAACCAGAACCTGGACACGTCTGATCCTCTCCAGAACCAGAACCGGGACACGTCTGATCCTCTCCAGAACCAGAACCTGGACACGTCTGATCCTCTCCAGAACCAGAACCTGGACACGTCTGATCCTCTCCAGAACCAGAACCTGGACACGTCTGATCCTCTCCAGAACCAGGACCTGGACACGTCTGATCCTCTCCAGAACCAGGACCTGGACACGTCCGATCCTCTCCAGAACCAGAACCTGGACACGTCCGATCCTCTCCAGAACCAGAACCTGGACACGTCCGATCCTCTCCAGAACCAGGACCGGGACACGTCCGATCCTCTCCAGAACCAGAACCGGGACACGTCCGATCCTCTCCAGAACCAGAACCTGGACACGTCCGATCCTCTCCAGAACCAGAACCTGGACACGTCTGATCCTCTCCAGAACCAGGACCGGGACACGTCTGATCCTCTCCAGAACCAGAACCTGGACACGTCTGATCCTCTCCAGAACCAGAACCTGGACACGTCTGATCCTCTCCAGAACCAGAACCTGGACACGTCTGATCCTCTCCAGAACCAGAACCTGGACACGTCTGATCCTTTCCAGAACCAGGACCGGGACACGTCTGATCCTCTCCAGAACCAGAACCTGGACACGTCTGATCCTCTCCAGAACCAGAACCTGGACACGTCTGATCTTCTCCAGAACCAGAACCTGGACACATCTGATCCTCTCCAGAACCAGAACCTGGACACGTCTGATCTTCTCCAGAACCAGCACCGGGACACGTCTGATCCTCTCCAGAACCAGGACCGGGACACGTCTGATCCTCTCCAGAACCAGAACCTGGACACGTCTGATCCTCTCCAGAACCAGAACCTGGACACGTCTGATCCTCTCCAGAACCAGAACCTGGACACGTCTGATCCTCTCCAGAACCAGAACCTGGACACGTCTGATCCTCTCCAGAACCAGGACCGGGACACGTCTGATCCTCTCCAGAACCAGAACCTGGACACGTCCGATCCTCTCCAGAACCAGCACCGGGACACGTCTGATCCTCTCCAGAACCAGAACCTGGACACGTCTGATCCTCTCCAGAACCAGAACCTGGACACGTCTGATCCTCTCCAGAACCAGAACCGGGACACGTCTGATCCTTTCCAGAACCAGCACCGGGACAGGTCTGATCCTCTCCAGAACCAGAACCGGGACACGTCTGATCTTCTCCAGAACCAGGACCAGGAAGAGTCTGATCCTCTCCAGAACCAGAACCGGGACACGTCTGATCCTCTCCAGAACCAGAACCGGGACACGTCTGATCCTTTCCAGAACCAGCACCGGGACACGTCTGATCCTCTCCAGAACCAGCACCGGGACACGTCTGATCCTCTCCAGAACCAGAACCGGGACACGTCTGATCCTCTCCAGAACCAGAACCTGGACACGTCTGATCCTCTCCAGAACCAGAACCTGGACACGTCTGATCCTCTCCAGAACCAGAACCTGGACACGTCTGATCCTCTCCAGAACCAGCACCGGGACACGTCTGATCCTCTCCAGAACCAGAACCGGGACACGTCTGATCCTCTCCAGAACCAGGACCTGGACACGTCTGATCCTCTCCAGAACCAGGACCTGGACACGTCTGATCCTCTCCAGAACCAGGACCGGGACACGTCTGATCCTCTCCAGAACCAGGACCGGGACACGTCTGATCCTCTCCAGAACCAGAACCGGGACACGTCTGATCCTCTCCAGAACCAGAACCGGGACACGTCTGATCCTCTCCAGAACCAGAACCGGGACACGTCTGATCCTCTCCAGAACCAGGACCTGGACACGTCTGATCCTCTCCAGAACCAGGACCGGGACACGTCTGATCCTCTCCAGAACCAGGACCGGGACACGTCTGATCCTCTCCAGAACCAGGACCTGGACACGTCTGATCCTCTCCAGAACCAGAACCGGGACACGTCTGATCCTCTCCAGAACCAGGACCGGGACACGTCTGATCCTCTCCAGAACCAGGACCGGGACACGTCTGATCCTCTCCAGAACCAGAACCGGGACACGTCTGATCCTCTCCAGAACCAGAACCTGGACACGTCTGATCCTCTCCAGAACCAGCACCTGGACACGTCTGATCCTCTCCAGAACCAGGACCGGGACACGTCTGATCCTCTCCAGAACCAGGACCGGGACACGTCTGATCCTCTCCAGAACCAGGACCTGGACACGTCTGATCCTCTCCAGAACCAGAACCGGGACACGTCTGATCCTCTCCAGAACCAGGACCGGGACACGTCTGATCCTCTCCAGAACCAGGACCTGGACACGTCTGATCCTCTCCAGAACCAGGACCTGGACACGTCTGATCCTCTCCAGAACCAGCACCTGGACACGTCTGATCCTCTCCAGAACCAGGACCTGGACACGTCTGATCCTCTCCAGAACCAGGACCTGGACACGTCTGATCCTCTCCAGAACCAGAACCGGGACACGTCTGATCCTCTCCAGAACCAGGACCGGGACACGTCTGATCCTCTCCAGAACCAGGACCTGGACACGTCTGATCCTCTCCAGAACCAGGACCGGGACACGTCTGATCCTCTCCAGAACCAGGACCTGGACACGTCTGATCCTCTCCAGAACCAGGACCGGGACACGTCTGATCCTCTCCAGAACCAGAACCTGGACACGTCTGATCCTCTCCAGAACCAGGACCTGGACACGTCTGATCCTCTCCAGAACCAGAACCTGGACACGTCTGATCCTCTCCAGAACCAGAACCTGGACACGTCTGATCCTCTCCAGAACCAGAACCTGGACACGTCTGATCCTCTCCAGAACCAGAACCTGGACACGTCTGATCCTCTCCAGAACCAGCACCTGGACACGTCTGATCCTCTCCAGAACCAGAACCTGGACACGTCTGATCCTCTCCAGAACCAGGACCGGGACACGTCTGATCCTCTCCAGAACCAGGACCTGGACACGTCTGATCCTCTCCAGAACCAGGACCTGGACACGTCTGATCCTCTCCAGAACCAGGACCGGGACACGTCTGATCCTCTCCAGAACCAGGACCTGGACACGTCTGATCCTCTCCAGAACCAGAACCTGGACACGTCTGATCCTCTCCAGAACCAGGACCGGGACACGTCTGATCCTCTCCAGAACCAGCACCTGGACACGTCTGATCCTCTCCAGAACCAGCACCTGGACACGTCTGATCCTCTCCAGAACCAGGACCTGGACACGTCTGATCCTCTCCAGAACCAGGACCGGGACACGTCTGATCCTCTCCAGAACCAGGACCTGGACACGTCTGATCCTCTCCAGAACCAGGACCGGGACACGTCTGATCCTCTCCAGAACCAGGACCGGGACACGTCTGATCCTCTCCAGAACCAGAACCGGGACACGTCTGATCCTCTCCAGAACCAGGACCTGGACACGTCTGATCCTCTCCAGAACCAGGACCTGGACACGTCTGATCCTCTCCAGAACCAGAACCTGGACACGTCTGATCCTCTCCAGAACCAGAACCTGGACACGTCTGATCCTCTCCAGAACCAGAACCTGGACACGTCTGATCCTCTCCAGAACCAGAACCGGGACACGTCTGATCCTCTCCAGAACCAGAACCTGGACACGTCTGATCCTCTCCAGAACCAGAACCTGGACACGTCTGATCCTCTCCAGAACCAGCACCTGGACACGTCTGATCCTCTCCAGAACCAGAACCTGGACACGTCTGATCCTCTCCAGAACCAGGACCGGGACACGTCTGATCCTCTCCAGAACCAGGACCGGGACACGTCTGATCCTCTCCAGAACCAGGACCTGGACACGTCTGATCCTCTCCAGAACCAGGACCGGGACACGTCTGATCCTCTCCAGAACCAGGACCTGGACACGTCTGATCCTCTCCAGAACCAGAACCTGGACACGTCTGATCCTCTCCAGAACCAGAACCTGGACACGTCTGATCCTCTCCAGAACCAGGACCGGGACACGTCTGATCCTCTCCAGAACCAGCACCTGGACACGTCTGATCCTCTCCAGAACCAGGACCTGGACACGTCTGATCCTCTCCAGAACCAGGACCTGGACACGTCTGATCCTCTCCAGAACCAGAACCTGGACACGTCTGATCCTCTCCAGAACCAGGACCGGGACACGTCTGATCCTCTCCAGAACCAGGACCGGGACACGTCTGATCCTCTCCAGAACCAGAACCGGGACACGTCTGATCCTCTCCAGAACCAGGACCTGGACACGTCTGATCCTCTCCAGAACCAGCACCTGGACACGTCTGATCCTCTCCAGAACCAGAACCGGGACACGTCTGATCCTCTCCAGAACCAGGACCGGGACACGTCTGATCCTCTCCAGAACCAGGACCTGGACACGTCTGATCCTCTCCAGAACCAGGACCGGGACACGTCTGATCCTCTCCAGAACCAGGACCGGGACACGTCTGATCCTCTCCAGAACCAGAACCGGGACACGTCTGATCCTCTCCAGAACCAGGACCTGGACACGTCTGATCCTCTCCAGAACCAGAACCGGGACACGTCTGATCCTCTCCAGAACCAGAACCGGGACACGTCTGATCCTCTCCAGAACCAGGACCGGGACACGTCTGATCCTCTCCAGAACCAGAACCGGGACACGTCTGATCCTCTCCAGAACCAGGACCGGGACACGTCTGATCCTCTCCAGAACCAGGACCTGGACACGTCTGATCCTCTCCAGAACCAGAACCGGGACACGTCTGATCCTCTCCAGAACCAGGACCTGGACACGTCTGATCCTCTCCAGAACCAGGACCGGGACACGTCTGATCCTCTCCAGAACCAGAACCGGGACACGTCTGATCCTCTCCAGAACCAGGACCGGGACACGTCTGATCCTCTCCAGAACCAGCACCTGGACACGTCTGATCCTCTCCAGAACCAGCACCTGGACACGTCTGATCCTCTCCAGAACCAGAACCTGGACACGTCTGATCCTCTCCAGAACCAGCACCTGGACACGTCTGATCCTCTCCAGAACCAGCACCTGGACACGTCTGATCCTCTCCAGAACCAGCACCTGGACACGTCTGATCCTCTCCAGAACCAGGACCTGGACACGTCTGATCCTCTCCAGAACCAGAACCGGGACACGTCTGATCCTCTCCAGAACCAGGACCGGGACACGTCTGATCCTCTCCAGAACCAGAACCGGGACACGTCTGATCCTCTCCAGAACCAGAACCGGGACACGTCTGATCCTCTCCAGAACCAGGACCGGGACACGTCTGATCCTCTCCAGAACCAGAACCGGGACACGTCTGATCCTCTCCAGAACCAGAACCTGGACACGTCTGATCCTCTCCAGAACCAGAACCGGGACACGTCTGATCCTCTCCAGAACCAGAACCGGGACACGTCTGATCCTCTCCAGAACCAGAACCGGGACACGTCTGATCCTCTCCAGAACCAGGACCGGGACACGTCTGATCCTCTCCAGAACCAGAACCGGGACACGTCTGATCCTCTCCAGAACCAGGACCGGGACACGTCTGATCCTCTCCAGAACCAGAACCGGGACACGTCTGATCCTCTCCAGAACCAGAACCTGGACACGTCTGATCCTCTCCAGAACCAGAACCGGGACACGTCTGATCCTCTCCAGAACCAGAACCGGGACACGTCTGATCCTCTCCAGAACCAGAACCTGGACACGTCTGATCCTCTCCAGAACCAGAACCGGGACACGTCTGATCCTCTCCAGAACCAGAACCTGGACACGTCTGATCCTCTCCAGAACCAGAACCTGGACACGTCTGATCCTCTCCAGAACCAGGACCGGGACACGTCTGATCCTCTCCAGAACCAGCACCGGGACACGTCTGATCCTCTCCAGAACCAGAACCTGGACACGTCTGATCCTCTCCAGAACCAGCACCGGGACACGTCTGATCCTCTCCAGAACCAGAACCTGGACACGTCTGATCCTCTCCAGAACCAGGACCGGGACACGTCTGATCCTCTCCAGAACCAGAACCTGGACACGTCTGATCCTCTCCAGAACCAGCACCTGGACACGTCTGATCCTCTCCAGAACCAGCACCTGGACACGTCTGATCCTCTCCAGAACCAGCACCTGGACACGTCTGATCCTCTCCAGAACCAGCACCTGGACACGTCTGATCCTCTCCAGAACCAGGACCGGGACACGTCTGATCCTCTCCAGAACCAGGACCGGGACACGTCTGATCCTCTCCAGAACCAGGACCTGGACACGTCTGATCCTCTCCAGAACCAGAACCGGGACACGTCTGATCCTCTCCAGAACCAGCACCTGGACACGTCTGATCCTCTCCAGAACCAGCACCTGGACACGTCTGATCCTCTCCAGAACCAGCACCTGGACACGTCTGATCCTCTCCAGAACCAGCACCTGGACACGTCTGATCCTCTCCAGAACCAGGACCGGGACACGTCTGATCCTCTCCAGAACCAGGACCGGGACACGTCTGATCCTCTCCAGAACCAGAACCTGGACACGTCTGATCCTCTCCAGAACCAGGACCGGGACACGTCTGATCCTCTCCAGAACCAGGACCGGGACACGTCTGATCCTCTCCAGAACCAGCACCGGGACACGTCTGATCCTCTCCAGAACCAGAACCTGGACACGTCTGATCCTCTCCAGAACCAGGACCGGGACACGTCTGATCCTCTCCAGAACCAGGACCGGGACACGTCTGATCCTCTCCAGAACCAGAACCTGGACACGTCTGATCCTCTCCAGAACCAGAACCTGGACACGTCTGATCCTCTCCAGAACCAGAACCGGGACACGTCTGATCCTCTCCAGAACCAGAACCTGGACACGTCTGATCCTCTCCAGAACCAGAACCTGGACACGTCTGATCCTCTCCAGAACCAGAACCTGGACACGTCTGATCCTCTCCAGAACCAGGACCTGGACACGTCTGATCCTCTCCAGAACCAGAACCTGGACACGTCTGATCCTCTCCAGAACCAGAACCTGGACACGTCTGATCCTCTCCAGAACCAGGACCGGGACACGTCTGATCCTCTCCAGAACCAGAACCTGGACACGTCTGATCCTCTCCAGAACCAGAACCGGGACACGTCTGATCCTCTCCAGAACCAGAACCTGGACACGTCTGATCCTCTCCAGAACCAGGACCGGGACACGTCTGATCCTCTCCAGAACCAGGACCGGGACACGTCTGATCCTCTCCAGAACCAGCACCTGGACACGTCTGATCCTCTCCAGAACCAGGACCTGGACACGTCTGATCCTCTCCAGAACCAGAACCTGGACACGTCTGATCCTCTCCAGAACCAGGACCGGGACACGTCTGATCCTCTCCAGAACCAGGACCTGGACACGTCTGATCCTCTCCAGAACCAGGACCGGGACACGTCTGATCCTCTCCAGAACCAGAACCTGGACACGTCTGATCCTCTCCAGAACCAGAACCTGGACACGTCTGATCCTCTCCAGAACCAGGACCGGGACACGTCTGATCCTCTCCAGAACCAGAACCGGGACACGTCTGATCCTCTCCAGAACCAGCACCGGGACACGTCTGATCCTCTCCAGAACCAGGACCTGGACACGTCTGATCCTCTCCAGAACCAGAACCTGGACACGTCTGATCCTCTCCAGAACCAGGACCGGGACACGTCTGATCCTCTCCAGAACCAGAACCGGGACACGTCTGATCCTCTCCAGAACCAGGACCGGGACACGTCTGATCCTCTCCAGAACCAGAACCTGGACACGTCTGATCCTCTCCAGAACCAGAACCTGGACACGTCTGATCCTCTCCAGAACCAGAACCTGGACGGGTCTGATGCAGTGTGAGATAATCTGGACAGAGGAAGGAACAAAAGGAAGACACATCCAGAGCAGAGTTTTGGAAAGTTCTTGAAGGATCCTGGAGAAACCTGGAAGACAGGAAGCTTCTGCAAGAGTGTTCATATCAGGACGGAGAATAAAAGAAGCTGTGTAGAACTGGACCACCAGGTTCTGGATTCATATTCATGATTGATCATTCCTCAGTAAATCCCTGCAGCCGTTTCCTGTTTCCATGGAAACGGCCGGGAAACCAGGTCAGCCTGCTCTGTTAATGTTCATAATATTTACATTAATGTCGTCATATTTTATCTGAAGTCATGGTTGATCAGCCATGTTGGTGAGTAACAGCGAGGCGGCGCCATCTGCTGGACACCTGTTGTTGTTGCAGCTGTGACGTCCTGATCTGCTCTTGATTGGACGTCAGCATCAGTTTAAGCTCTGATTGGTGGAGAGTCTGACAGGAAGTGATCTCATCATCACGTCCAGATGGAAACAGAGGTGTCTTAGTGACACAGCAGTGATGGAGATGAAGATGTTGTGTCTGGACTGTAAACCTCCTGGACGGGACAGAAAGGCTGGAAAACCTCCCTCCATCACCCACATACAACACAGAAGATACCAGTGAAACCAGTGAAGAGCGTCCCTCCATGTCTCAGTGGTCCCAACACGACCTGCAGCATCATGCAGAATGTCTGTGTCTTCCTGGTGACCTGCAGGTTTCCATGCAGACATGAAGCAGTTTGGACCGTCAGGATAAAAACATGAAGCTGAGAGAGGAAAGTCATGACGGAGGAGGCTGCAGCGTGCAGTCGGGACGTGTCCTCCTGCCTTTCCTCCTCTCAGAGCTTTAAAGCAGGAATGTGAAGATGGCAGACAGCTGCTATGAGGAAGTAAAGCCTGCCAGAGACACGCTGCTGTTTCCAGAGGCCAGCTGATGAATGGACGCCATGGCAACATGTTGGTGGCTGTCACTGACGCGTGGTGAGGTGATGCAAACACCTGCTTACTGCTGCTCTCCACACAACTGCACCACTCACACCTTTTCACACCAAACTCTACCCTTTTTGCAGGTTTGGACTTTTATTATCGGTGGCTTTAACCCTTAAAACTCCAAGTCGGTCGTGGATTTTTGCTCCTTTAAATATAAAACTTGAAGCGTTTTAATCCCAGTCAGCGTGCAGACATGATGTCTTCCGCCTCTGTTGCCACATCAGGATAAACTGACGGAAAATGAACGTTTCCATAGATATATTAGCAGCAACTCGGTTCTGGAAGATTCTCCAACCAGCAGATTAACCAGTGGGAGGTGAGGGCGCCTGGACTGGGTATAAAAGCTGCATCTCCCCCAAAAATCCAGCTTCTCCATTTATAAACAATCTGATTCAAACAGTGTAAACTGACCTTCACCATGGTGAAGCTCTGATGTCCAGATGCAAGTAAATGCAACATGTAGTGTACTTCTATATGTTGTTTTCTCATTAACATACCTGTTTTCTTTTATTATCAATATCAACAGATTGATCTGGAGCCTCCAAATCAATGTGTTGGTTTCCTTATTTAGGCTATGATGAATTTATCCCAGTCGGCATTCAGACATGACGGCGGCAGGACAGCCTCAGCTGTATGATAATGAGGCTATAAAGATATAAAATGAACGTATAAATACTGTAAATACAGCCACATGAAGGCCAAGCGGAGGAGGAAATGCTGTGCTCATATTGCCGTCAGTGTGAGCGCTCCTGTCAGCTCCACAATCTTTGTTCCAGGTTTACTATGGAGGGCTGCAACGTGAATAACGAGGCTGAAAAGTAAATTTCACTCCGATTGATGAGTCAAACAACAGTTTACGATTGCACACGTTTATGAAAAAGCATTTAAAGTACACAAAGGCTGGTTATTGGTTTACATATATTATAGTACATAGTTTAGGTACTTGGCTAAATAAAAGTGAATTACATTTTTTTTTCATTTTATTTTTTTAAACAAAGAATATGGCAGCTGTCAGGCTCATCAGCGCGCCTGTTAATTAAACATTTGGCTCCAGGGTGTAAAAGAATAGTGGCAACAGTCATCCCACGTCCGCTTCACGCCGCAGGACGGCGCCGCCGACGGGTGAGCGATTTCAGGATTTCACTCGAGAGGAACGTTCAAATACTGAGAGACGTCCTGCAGAGCGGCAGGACTCCAGCGAAGCTGCCATGTTCCAGCCGATCCTGGTCGGCCTCGTGAAAATGTCCACGTTGCTTCTGTAGTGTGGTGACCAGACGGGAAGACAGACGCCAGACCTGAGCGCCGTGCAGAGCAGGGACCCCGATCCTGCAGGACCGAAACGATTCTGGATTCGTCTGATCTGAATCAGAGAAACATCTAAAACCTGCAGGTTTCCCACCGCCAGCATGGAGGCCCACCGTGTTTCTGATGCAGCAGCTTCTTTCCCTGTTGGTTGCTATGGCGACACACTGATGGCAAGTGCAACAGAGAGGACGTCAAACGTGGCAAGAAATCATCATGATGTCAAACTTTCAGGTTTTTAATCAGGATTTTTTTTTATCTTAACTGGACAAAAACAAATTTAATGAATAACTTCTGTAAGTTCTCACTTCGAGGTTAAATGGCGGCTTGGCCTCAACTGAAGCACGCAGGACGGCGATGCTAGCACGCAGCTAACCAAGCATTAGCATCCAACTCTTCTTTCTGCTACATTAGCTCGTCTTACAACAAACTTTCCTTTTCTGCGAGACGTACTTCACGATTTAAAATGTTACATTTGATTGTCTTTTAATACGAAGCTTTTACTGCAGAGATGGAGGCAGTTAGCCTAGCTTAGATATCGCGTACAGCGACGAACGGTTTCTGTCTTTGGGATGTCATATTTTCAGTCAGCCATGAAATAGCGATACACATCGTCTCTTACAGAAAGACAGGTTTAAATAAGATGGAAGGAAAATTTAAATATTGTTAAAAAACTTCTGCAGGAACTTGAACCGCGTCCAAACACAGCTAGCTGGGGTGTAACAGTACTCGGTCCAATATTCAGATTTATCCCTGGGAAATGTTCACTGTGAAGGCATGCCAAACATTCCCACATGGAAGAGAAACTGCTTTACACCTGCTTCCTCCATTACCAACAACTGAGTGCAGCGTAGCCTCTAGCTAGCAGAAGTTATGGCTGGCGGACATTATTGCTAGCAGATGTTGTGGCAGGTAGACCTTATGGCTAACAGACCTTAGGGCTAGCAGATGGTATGGCCAACAGACCTTAGGGCTAGCAGATGGTATGGCCAACAGACCTTAGGGCTAGCAGATGGTATGGCCAACAGACCTTAGGGCTAGCAGATGGTATGGCCAACAGACCTTAGGGCTAGCAGATGGTATGGCCAACAGACCTTAGGGCTAGCAGATGGTATGGCCAACAGACCTTAGGGCTAGCAGATGGTATGGCCAACAGACCTTAGGGCTAGCAGATGGTATGGCCAACAGACCTTAGGGCTAGCAGATGGTATGGCCAACAGACTTTATGGCTCATGGATGCTATGGCTAGCAGATATTATGGCTAATGGATGCTATGGCTAGCGACAGACTTAAAATCACCCGTTTGGAAGAACTCCAGCTAATCATTGAAGTACTGAAATGGACAAAGAGGAGACCAAATCAGTCTGCTGGTCTTGTGTTGAGGTGTGTTTCCATTCCCTGTGTAGCCCCGCCCCACATAACCCTGCCCCAACTAGCCCCGCCCCTCGCCTGTGGATACCTGGATAAACTGCTCAACCCTGAAGAAACCTTAAAGACTTTTTTTCCCTTTTAAATGTGACGTTTAAATTATTTATATTTTAGAAAGCTCTAAAAAAGATTTTCTCATATTTATCATTTTAAAAATAAAAAAAATGTGTAAAATGGTTGAAAAATTCTTTCTTTGACAACAACTTTATCTGAAAATGTCTCATTCACACTGTTTTAATAATTCACCTGCGAATTATTCGTAGTTTCGCGTTTATCGGCATCGGCCCCGGCGTGTAAAAGCCTTTAGTCCTGCAACTCATCATGTCACTTATGTAATTAAAGTTTTAACAGAAAACATGGAGTAAATTAATTTGTACAAGTTAAAGTGAATTATTTTTGGTTTTCTGCAGAAACATGTGCGTGGGCATTGAAACAGCGGAGGTATATCTCGATGCCACATTTCTGTTTACTGGAAGCGGTCACAAAACTTCCTGTTCAGAGAAAAGTTCCTTTTTTGAGCTGAACCGTGGCCCAAAACCCGGGAAGCGAACCAGGACTCTGGCCCACCGTTACACTCCGAACAGCTGTTTTCTTTGTTGTATCTTTTCAGTTATGAGGAATTAAAGCGAGACTTACATCCGCCTGACATGAGCTGGACGGCAACACGTCTTACAGTCGGAGAACGTACGTAGTGCGTAAACACCTAATTAGCATATTGTGGAAGAAACTGTGGAAATACAGAGGCTGGTCTCCTCCGAACGCGTCATCGTGGCTGCCGACGGCGATGGACGTCGTCACCAATCCAACTGTTGACACCATGATGACCTAGTGGCGGCTGGAGGAACTGCAGCTGAAGGCCAACAGCAGATTTCTGCATCATTTATTTTACCAAACGAAGGTTTTCAGACGACCGGACGTGATCCTGGGTCCGTCAGGCTCACGTTTCCTTCCTTCCTGATCACTTTACTTCGTGTGTGAGAGCTTCCCGGGTGAGAGGGTGTCGTGGGGCGAGGGGGGGGTGAATCAACATTCCTGCAGGTCTGGACGCAGCTTTGGTCATTCAGGGTCCGGTTTCCACGTACAGCTTCACCGTGGGGGGTAATCTCCTTTCAGGTTCATGTTTACTGCACTCAGGTGACGGCGTGCACCGTGCACGTGTCGAGGTTTCAAGAGTTGAAGCAGAACAGCACGTTACAAAAGATAAATATACATTTTTAGAAAATGTTTGTCTGAAGGCACAGCGGAGGTTCTCAGAGCCGTAGAAAGGTTTGGGAAGAATTCCCTTATAAAAACATCTTTGGTTGTTTGGAAACAGCTGAACCTCCGTCCAGCCGGCTCCAGCTGCATCCTGGTGAACCAGGTGTGAATTCATACTTCATCGATGTCAACGTGAAAAGAGGCTGAGCGCAGCGCGGATACATGTAGAGATATAATGTGTTCCAATAAGACATGAGGAAGCGGCGTGGACAAGCACTGATACAGGCCAACTATACTGGGTCAGTGTTGTCCGGCGGCGAGGCGGTCCAGCGAGAAGGCTTCACGCTACTCCATCAGGTACATGGACATGTCCACAGCAGGACCGTCTGTCTGTAGGAGAGACATGAAACGCTGAAAACATACGAAAAAACATGTAAACAGGGTGAATGTTTCTGCTACTCGTACGTTTAGATGTCATTACCTCCGCCAAGGAGGTCATGTTCTACCGCCGTTTATATGTTTATCTGTCTGTTTATCTGTCTGTATGTTTTTCTGTTTATGTTCAAGATGACCTAAAAAGTTATGGATGGATTTTCATGAAATTTTCAGGACTTGTTAGAAACGTAAAAGGAAGAACTGGTCTAATCTTGGTGGTGATCCGGATCACTGTTTGGATCCAGGAACTTTTCAAAGGCCTTGGTGGAGGTTTATGCTCTGAGTGTTTTTCTAGTTTAATCCTGAAAATCCTGCATAATTAGGGGCGTGTCCATTTGATTGACAGGTACATGATATCCGGCTGCAAGAAGGCCGTTAGCCGGTTAACCTTAGCTTTAGCCTGCCGACCTCCGTTAGCTTCAGTTAGCGCTGGGTTAGCTCTTAGCTACTCTGTTTGATAGATGTCCATCGTCCATCATCCCCCCCGGTGCTGTTTGAAATGTCTGTCATCAGTCCGGGTGAAACAGTCAGACTGTACAGACACACCGTAGGCGACAGATTGTGTTTATAAATATTTTATAAGTGTTTAAATATTTTATGTTTACTGAAACAGTGACGTAGTTCCTGCGTGTGTGTTTACCTGTGCGTGTGCGTTCCTGCCCAGGTAGTGCTGAATGTTGTGTGTGTGCTCGGTGGACGCCACACCGGACACGGCCGTCGAAGGACTGATGCTGGCGTCCTGCATGATGGCCGACGCTCGGCCCACTGGCTCGCTGAGGCTCCACTGGAAGTATGGGGGCGCTTGCGGGGGGCTCTGCTGCAGGACGCCGTTGGCCCCGGTGCAGGGTCCGGGAGGTCCGGCAGGTCCAGCGGGTCCGGCGGGTCCGGCGGTTCCGGATCGCTGCGGGACGCCGCGCTGCTGGAACATGCAGCTGCTCTGGATGGCGGCCGCGCCCCCCGCCAGCCCACCCTGCTCTGCGTGGTTCAGCCTGGTGCCGTTCGTCTGCCAGAAGTCACCCGGAAAGGTTCGGTTCTGGTTCTGGAAGGCGGGAACCGCCTGGTGTCCGCTCTGCAGGAGGGTGGTCGGCGGCCACTGCTGCGTCGGCCCGTTGCGCATCAGATTGTCCTGAAACTCGGCGGGAATCGTGGGAGAAAAGGTGTCGGATGGAACCAGTGGTGGTAAGACGTCCTTTACAGGCAGCGGCGCCATAGCGTGAGGGGGCGGAGCCTGACTCTGCAGCAGCTGGCTGGGCTGCTGGACGTAGCCGTTCTGCGCGGCGCCGAAGACTTCATTCAGCACGGTGAGCTCTGGAAGCTCGATGGACGGGCTGAAAATGTCGTGCAGCTGCAGCTGCTGCAGCGGCGGCAGGCCGCCATTGGCCTGACCTCGTTGCGGCGGTTTTTGGCTCCTGCTCAGCATCGGAGCCGGCGCCACGCCTTGCTGCTGAGCGTAAGGCTGATCCTGCGGCTGCAGGCCAGCGGGAAGGTTGTTGACGGCGAGGCAGCTGGGCGCCACGTCCAGACAATTGTCTCCTCTCTCCTTGAAGACGGAGTCGATGTAGTCGAATATGTCGCCGGAGGTGAGACTGTCCAGCTCGCCGCTGCTCTGCTGATCCTCTCCGTTGTTGAACCTCTTAACGGTGTTCTCCCACTCCATCAGCACCAAGTCGTCCACCTCCAGATGCTGCAGGACGGCATCGAAGTCTCCGTTCTGCGTCAGCTTCTCCAGGCTGTTGATCACGGCGTTCACCGACTGCTTGGAATCCTCCTTCGCCATCACCGGCTTGCCCGCCGTGGCGGCCGCTTCTTCCTCCTGCGAAGAGTCTCCGGCAAAACTGATCAGGGCGCGGCTGTCCATGAAGACCTGGTCCACGGCGATGGGGGACTCCACGTTCTGCATGTAGACGGCCTGATCCTGCATCAGGAAGCAGTCCAGCAGGGAGGCGGGGGCCATGTCCTTCTTGGGGTCTTTGTCGCTGAACATTTGGTTGAACTGGAACTGACTGATGTCCACGGTGGGACCCGAGTCGTAGAGGATGCCCTCTCCAGATGTGCAGTTGAAGGGCAGCTGCAAACCCCGCTGCCGTTGGTACTCCTCCCCCTCGGCGTTCCTGAAACAACAAGACGGGTTAGAATTTCGACGCAAATGAGCGGCCTCGTCCCTGGGTCGGACACTCACGTTAAGGCTCGCTGGTATGAGATGATGAACTCCGGTCGTCCTCCTTTGTAGATGAGCTTGGCGTTGGCCTTCACCCAGATCCAGCTCCCGGATTTACTGAGGAGCCGGATCACAGTCAGACCACTTTCCCCCGTTTTAATCACTGAGAACAGAAAAGCAAACACTCGGGGTTATTCTCTGTGACCGAGGACAGGTGTCGTATGGAGCCAGAACGGGGACAAAAGTCTCCTGTGGATTAACTCTAGTCACTGTTCAACGACAACAAAAATTCTCATCTGAAACGGTTTTTTCATTTCAGTGTTTTAAGTATAAGCAGCTTGGTCGTGACTCGTTTGGGGTTCTGCAGAGGAGAGGCGGACTTACTGCGGATGTGGTTGTCGGCGGCGTACATCATGTCAGCAGCGTGGATGAACTGGTACCCGGAGCCCTTCATGCACAGCTCCGTCTCAGAGTAACCCAGGATGATCTTCCCTCTGAAGAAACACCAAACAGGAATAATGAAACAGATGCTGATGAGATGTCAGCCGCTCGGCGGGAAAGATGAGAAGCACCTGCTATCGACGCCCATCGGTGTGAAGTCCAGCTTGTGCTTCGTCTGAAACAGAAGCATCTTGGCTCTGATCTCCATGATGGATGGAGGCTGGACGGGCACTGCCAGGGCGAAGAGCGCCAGCTGAGGTCGGTTCCCGTTGTCCCGGGAAACGCTTTGCCCGTGAAGGTACTTGAGCCGGCCCTGGAACTTCAGAGCCTGTTTGGGAAAACCAGAATCATGAAGCGACGTTTCATTCAGCCTGTAATGGAAGATACAGAAAAAGTGAACCAACCAGGAAGCCGGAGGAGTTATCCAGGAGGCAGCGGAAGCGGCATACAAAGCTCCTCTCCAGGAAGGAGGAGTTTTCTGGCGGGAGCTGGTCGGGGTTGCAAATCATGGTCTCATCGCACGTCGTCGACACTGAGCAGACGAAACAGCAGCAGTTACTTCGATTTCCCAAACATTCCCATCACAAGATCCTGAAATATCATGATTTCCAAACGGAAACTTTTTCTACCATAATTCTGCAACAACAGAGAGCGAATTTAATTCCTCATGTCTGATCTGCTTTCTTTATCTATGTGTTCAAAAGCATTTCATCACAGTTTCTAGAAAGAACCCATCAGAGTGAACTGGTAGAGGACCAGGTAGGCGAACTGGTAGAGAACCAAGAAGAGGACCAGGTAGAGGATCAGGTAGGCAAACTGGTCGGGTACCAGGTAGGGGACCAGGTAGATGACTGGTTAGAAGTCCAGGTATAAAACCAGGTAGGGGACCAGGTAGAGGATCAGGTAGGCAAACTGGTAGGGTACCAGGTAGAGGATCAGGTAGATGACTAGTTAGAAGACCAGGTATAAAACCAGGTAGGGGACCAGGTAGAGGATCAGGTAGGGGACCAGGTAGAGGATCAAGTAGGCAAACTGGTCGGGTACCAGGTACGCGAACTGGTAGATGACTGGTTAGAAGTCCAGGTATAAAACCAGGTAGGGGACCAGGTAGAGGATCAGGTAGGCAAACTGGTCGGGTACCAGGTAGGGGACCAGGTAGATGACTGGTTAGAAGTCCAGGTATAAAACCAGGTAGGGGACCAGGTAGAGGATCAGGTAGGCAAACTGGTAGGGTACCAGGTAGAGGATCAGGTAGATGACTAGTTAGAAGACCAGGTATAAAACCAGGTAGGGGACCAGGTAGAGGATCAGGTAGGGGACCAGGTAGAGGATCAAGTAGGCAAACTGGTCGGGTACCAGGTACGCGAACTGGTAGATGACTGGTTAGAAGTCCAGGTATAAAACCAGGTAGGGGACCAGGTAGAGGATCAGGTAGGCAAACTGGTCGGGTACCAGGTACGCGAACTGGTAGATTACTGGTTAGAAGTCCAGGTATAAAACCAGGTAGGGGACTGGGTAGAGGATCAGGTAGGCGAACTGGTAGGGTACCAGGTAGAGGATCAGGTAGGCAAACTGGTAGGGTACCAGGTAGAGGATCAGGTAGGCAAACTGGTAGGGTACCAGGTAGAGGATCAGGTAGGCAAACTGGTAGGGTACCAGGTAGAGGATCAGGTAGGCAAACTGGTAGGGTACCAGGTAGAGGATCAGGTAGATGATTAGTTAGAAGTCCAGGTATAAAACCAGGTAGGGGACTGGGTAGAGGATCAGGTAGGCAAACTGGTAGGGTACCAGGTAGAGGATCAGGTAGGCAAACTGGTAGGGTACCAGGTAGAGGATCAGGTAGATGATTAGTTAGAGGATCAGGTAGATGACTAGTTAGAAGACCAGGTATAAAACCAGGTAGGGGACCAGGTAGAGGATCAGGTAGGGGACCAGGTAGAGGATCAGGTAGGCAAACTGGTCGGGTACCAGGTACGCGAACTGGTAGATGACTGGTTAGAAGTCCAGGTATAAAACCAGGTAGGGGACCAGGTAGAGGATCAGGTAGGCAAACTGGTCGGGTACCAGGTACGTGAACTGGTAGATGACTGGTTAGAAGTCCAGGTATAAAACCAGGTAGGGGACTGGGTAGAGGATCAGGTAGGCAAACTGGTAGGGTACCAGGTAGGCGAACTGGTAGATGACTGGTTAGAAGACCAGGTATAAAACCAGGTAGGGGACCAGGTAGAGGATCAGGTAGGGGACCAGGTAGAGGATCAGGTAGGCAAACTGGTCGGGTACCAGGTACGCGAACTGGTAGATGACTGGTTAGAAGTCCAGGTATAAAACCAGGTAGGGGACCAGGTAGAGGATCAGGTAGGCAAACTGGTCGGGTACCAGGTACGTGAACTGGTAGATGACTGGTTAGAAGTCCAGGTATAAAACCAGGTAGGGGACTGGGTAGAGGATCAGGTAGGCAAACTGGTAGGGTACCAGGTAGGCGAACTGGTAGATGACTGGTTAGAAGACCAGGTATAAAACCAGGTAGGGGACCAGGTAGAGGATCAGGTAGGGGACCAGGTAGAGGATCAAGTAGGCAAACTGGTCGGGTACCAGGTACGCGAACTGGTAGATGACTGGTTAGAAGTCCAGGTATAAAACCAGGTAGGGGACCAGGTAGAGGATCAGGTAGGCAAACTGGTCGGGTACCAGGTACGCGAACTGGTAGATGACTGGTTAGAAGTCCAGGTATAAAACCAGGTAGGGGACCAGGTAGAGGATCAGGTAGGCGAACTGGTAGGGTACCAGGTAGAGGATCAGGTAGGCAAACTGGTAGGGTACCAGGTACGTGAACTGGTAGATGACTGGTTAGAAGTCCAGGTATAAAACCAGGTAGGGGACTGGGTAGAGGATCAGGTAGGCAAACTGGTAGGGTACCAGGTAGGCGAACTGGTAGATGACTGGTTAGAAGACCAGGTATAAAACCAGGTAGGGGACCAGGTAGAGGATCAGGTAGGGGACCAGGTAGAGGATCAGGTAGGCAAACTGGTCGGGTACCAGGTACGCGAACTGGTAGATGACTGGTTAGAAGTCCAGGTATAAAACCAGGTAGGGGACCAGGTAGAGGATCAGGTAGGCAAACTGGTCGGGTACCAGGTACGTGAACTGGTAGATGACTGGTTAGAAGTCCAGGTATAAAACCAGGTAGGGGACTGGGTAGAGGATCAGGTAGGCAAACTGGTAGGGTACCAGGTAGGCGAACTGGTAGATGACTGGTTAGAAGACCAGGTATAAAACCAGGTAGGGGACCAGGTAGAGGATCAGGTAGGGGACCAGGTAGAGGATCAAGTAGGCAAACTGGTCGGGTACCAGGTACGCGAACTGGTAGATGACTGGTTAGAAGTCCAGGTATAAAACCAGGTAGGGGACCAGGTAGAGGATCAGGTAGGCAAACTGGTCGGGTACCAGGTACGCGAACTGGTAGATGACTGGTTAGAAGTCCAGGTATAAAACCAGGTAGGGGACCAGGTAGAGGATCAGGTAGGCGAACTGGTAGGGTACCAGGTAGAGGATCAGGTAGGCAAACTGGTAGGGTACCAGGTAGAGGATCAGGTAGGCAAACTGGTAGGGTACCAGGTAGAGGATCAGGTAGGCAAACTGGTCGGGTACCAGGTAGAGGATCAGATAGGCGAACTGGTAGGGTACCAGGGAGGGGACCAGGTAGATGACTAGTTAGAAGACCAGGTATAAAACCAGGTAGGGGACCAGGTAGAGGACCAGGTAGGCAAACTGGTAGGGTACCAGGTAGGGGACCAGGTAGATGACTATTTAGAAGTCCAGGTATAAAACCAGGTAGGGGACTAGGTAGAGAACCAGGTAGGGGACCAGGTAGAGAACCAGGTAAGGGACCAGGTAGAGAACCAGGTAGGCAAACTGGTAGGGTACCAGGTAGGGGATCAGATAGGCGAACTGGTAGGGTACCAGGTAGGGGACCAGGTAGATGACTAGTTAGAAGTCCAGGTATAAAACCAGGTAGGGGACCAGGTAGAGAACCAGGTAGGGGACCAGGTAGAGGACCTACAACCTTGTTATCAGGGTTAATATGTATTTATTAATGTTGCACCACTCACGTTCTCCGTCTGCGGCTACAGGTGGAGGGTTCAGGGCGAAGTGCAGCTGCTCTCTGAACAAGGCCCGATCGTCGGTGTGGATCAGATCGAAGACGCTCTGGTGGACAACGTCCGACTGGACAAAGAAAACGATCTTCAGGGACACGACAAGAAACAGTCAGTTTAACCACAAATGTCTTCCAGCGCCTCACCTGATGGAAGCCCAGGTAGTCTTTGACTGTCGGCGAGGCGTAGAAGACCAGACCCTCTGATGTGACCACCATCACGAAGCCGCTCAGGGCCTGGACAGAAAACAGCAAGTCAGAGGTGTTTCAGGAAAAACCAGGAGTGTTTCCAGGGTTTTTATCCGAAGAAATTCACCAGATTAAAAAAAGAAAAGCTCTTCTTTGGAATTCTGGAAAAGAAAAAGTTTTTAGCTTCGATTTAAAACAACTTAGGTTTGGGTCAAAATTCAGGTGTTCTGGTTTTTTGTTAAATTCACATAAACTTTATTTATACGGCTCTAATTAACAGTCTGAAGGTACTTTTACAGTTACAGTAGAGCTGTACACATTCACTGCTCTATTCGATTTGATTTTAGTAATGACGCACAACAATGTGTTGCATCCTCAATTTTCACTCTCCTCATCAATCAATACGAGCACTCGGATCATTACCAGCGATCAGAAGTGTGTTTTGGCCCTTGACTCTTTCTGTAGTCGGTCAAGTCGAACGTGGAAGTTGTTTTGGAACGTAGAACGTGTTTCTCATGTTTTACTGAAAGTCCAGAAAACATGTTCCAAGTATTTTAATCAGTTTGTAACTCAGGGTAAACTTTTGTTTGTGGAAAAAGTTGCTTTAATTCCTTTAAGCTAACTGCTAGCTTATAGTATTTCTATTGAGATTAGCATGAAGCTAACTTATTGATTTGATGTGCAGGATTTCACTGAAACAATGAATGCATTTCCAGTCAGTGTTTCCTGTATGTCTGCTTAGTTTTACGGTTTTCCTGAAGTTTCACAGCCTCGGATCTCGGGAGATTTGTCTACCCCCCAAGGTGTTGCAGCAGAAACACAAACACGAGAAGCGGCAGATTACATTACATAATCCATAATGCACTGTGTTTTGTTGCTGTATTGAATAAAAACGAATAAAATCAACACCTGAGTTCACCGTCGTCCAATAATAATCTGATTAAAACAGAACCATGATCGACATTAGTATGATGAACTGGACGCTTCCCAAAGCTCGCTCAAAAACCATATTGATCGATAACCAAATAACAGAAAATCAGCTGTAAAGTGCTGGAGGAACATCAAAGTTCCACGTGCCAGCCGTACACTTTAGGGAGACTGACCAACTGTAAACAACATAGGAAGCAGGAAGCTAGCGGCTAGCTAGCTGTTTCTGTATGTGAGATACGTCTTTTGTGTTTATACTGGACACAAAAGACGGACATGGAGACAGACGGACACGTGTAGACCAAGCAGCATCCTCCGTTGGTTCAAAGTGAAGCTTACGGATAAATATCATAAGCTGCAGTCCCCCCTTCGTCCACGAGGGGCTCCACAACACAGCGAATCCCCATAGACTCCCATGTTAAAAAGACCAACTTTACAGCAGAAAAAAATATGTTTACAGCAGGAATAAAGATGTTTACAGCAGAAATAAACATGTTTACAGCCTGGTACAAAAGTCCATTTTAGGTTTAATAGGTCAGGTTTACCTCCATGACAACTGTGGGGGGAGTGAATTTTTTTCTAACTCGCCCGTTTAAAAGTAATTTAATCTCAAAATTCGGCATATTTAAGGGCGTGTCCTTTTGATTGACAGGTACCTGATCTCCCGCTTCAAGTCAGAAGAACGTAGAACAACCGCGGCTTTTAGCCGGTTAACAACGTGACTTAGCTTTAGCTGGTTAGCTCCTGTTAGCTACTGTTAGCTCAGTCCTCATAAAGGCACCCCCAACACATAGTTAAAGTGTTTGGAAATTTCTCAAAAATTAATAGAAAAATATTAAATAAATGACAATATATATGTAAATTGCATTTAATTAACTTTTTTTTTCAATATTTGCTCTTTTCATATGAAAATATTTGCAAAATAAAATGTTAGTTTAGCTAAAAATAAAATTATATTGAAATAATTGCTCATTTATCGTGAAAGAAGAAAACTGAATCAATCGTGATATTGATCTGAGGTCATATTGCTCAGTGCTACCACAGAGAGACATAAAAATCCTTAAATGTAGAGAATAGATGCATAGAAAATCATAAAATAATAAAATCAAATCGTGAGGGATCTAAGATGGCGAACCTCTCATGATCACATTCTTCCCAACACGTATGACGAAACGTACGAAGAAAAAGAGCAAACCAGGTGGTTTGGCAAAGAGAAAAAGTCTGCTTTCTGTAGTTTATCTCTTATAACTTCAGTCACAAACATGCTGGACGCCGAGGGAAGCACTGAGTCTGTGCTTTAATGTGAAGCTTTTCAGACCAGGAAGCTGAATCTGACAAGACGGATGCTGCTTCAGGAAAACGACACAATCGCCCCCAGGAGCTTCGTACCGCCAGAGACAACCAGCGTCATACCTGCAGCAGCAGATCTCCTTCGGAGAAACCGGCCTTTTCCACGCTGTTCCCGTTCTGTCCGGTCATCCCCAGAGACAGCCGGCTGCTGCTGCCGTTCTTCATGGTCGCTGCAACAAAGTGACAAACACCAGAACTGTCAACATTTACAAGAAATGTTTCCACATTACAGGTTTCTGCCAAAAAACAGAATAAAAGTTTTCCAGAAAAACACCATTTCAGAAAGAGACGAGTCGATTTAGTTCACCCCAAAAATCCATCAGGATATTTCTTCATTTTCACATCATTTCTGCTCTTCTGTTTCAGGGAAGAAGAGTTATGAAATGACTAAACCAGTACTGGAACACAGACTGGTGAGAGACATGCCCATAGACATAGATATATCAGTTTTATGTCTATGTTCAGGCTAACAAAGCCGATAGCTAACTGCACCAGTGTAGCATCGCTAACTTTAGCTGAGCTGCTGGTTGATGTAGGCATTGTGTAGAGATGATTTTAATTGTAAAAGCAGCATCACAGGAGTTTAGAAGAGGGTTTACTCCGTACCCTGGTTTTCCAGCGTTTCTATCCGTCCAGGAGGTTTACAATCCAGACCCAACATGTAGTGTTTATTCAGAGACTCTAGATGGTAAATCCACCATTATTTATCACATCTTCATCACCATCACTACCATGTTGCTAAGAGACCTCTATTTTCACCTGGACATGATGATGAAGACACTTCCTGTCAGACTTTCCACCAATCAGAGAGCTTAAACTGACGGTAACGTCCAATCAGGAGCAGCCAAAGATCAACAAGTGATGAGAAAAGCAGGAAAATAATGATCCTCTATGGCTGGAATAAAGCCAAGAAGATGTTTGGGATGCAGCTGAGGTGGAGGTGCTGCAGTGAGGAGAGCAGGTAGATAGTAGCAGGAAGACGTGTGGAAACATGGAAACAGTGTGTGTGTGTGTGTGTGTGTGTGTGTGTGTGTATGTGTGTGTGTTTCAGACGTGAGAGAGTGATGTGCAGATGAGAAAAGGCTTGGTCACTGCTGATCTATGTGTGTTATTTCTACAAACATCTGGTTGCTCTTTATGCTGCTTTATCTGTTCATACAGTCATTTTACATCATTTTAGCCTCGGAATCTGAAAACATCACGTCTGCATGCTGACTGGGGCGAGAAGGCTTCTCTTCTGCAGGCTGGTTTATATAAAGTCCCTCTGAAGCCAAACAGCTTGTTGTTTCTCTGCTTCCTGCAGCAGCTCCTCCACCTGCATCCCTCCAGTCTTTCATCTTCAACAACAGCAACTCAAACAGCCCATATTTACATGGAGGTAAGCAGTGGAGCATCTCTGAAGCAGCTTATCTCCTGCAGAAGAACTCACTCTGTGGTCTTCTTTCCCATGCTCTGGTGAGCTGTCGCCCCCTGCTGGTAGCGTAACATCACTGCAGCCAAGGATTCAACCTGAATTAGCTCAGAGTCCACACAGAATGATGAACTTCACTGGTTTTTACTGTTTGCACAGCTGGAGAACAAGTTTCCCTCTGATCAATAATCATATTTATACATATATATAACATGTTCTGGGGGGAATCTTTGTCTTTGGACCAACAATAACAGCTGCAACAGGTTGAGGGACTTAAAGAAACTGTGGTAACAAAACACGGCATTCATGAGCTGCCGGAGAACAAAGCCAGTTTAGACAAGCGTTTCCAGGTAGAGGATCAGAAACTTGGCAGCTGTCCGGGGAGCCGAGCGCTGCAAACCGACACCCTTCCAGAGCATGTTTGTTTTGGATCGGCTCTGCATCTCCTGCAGAGGCAGCTTATGAAACCCTCCGCAGGTCCTGCTATCCTGCAGCAGCTCGGCAAGTCGCGTCATGTTCAGACAGCAGAGAGCTCTTCTAGCGCAGAGGAGTCCAACATACGGCCCGGGGCTAAAGCCAGGCCGCCGCGGGGCCAAAGCCGGGCCAAAGCCAGGCCAAAGCCAGGCCGCCGCCGGGCCAAAGCCGGGCCAAAGCCAGGCCGCCGCGGGGCCAAAGCCAGGCCGCCGTGGGGCTAAAGCCAGGCCGCCGCGGGGCCAAAGCCAGGCCGCCGCGGGGCCAAAGCCGGGCCAAAGCCAGGCCGCCGCGGGGCCAAAGCCGGGCCAAAGCCAGGCCGCCGCGGGGCCAAAGCCGGGCCAAAGCCAGGCCGCCGCGGGGCCAAAGCCGGGCCGCCGCGGGGCCAAAGCCGGGCCGCCGCGGGGCCAAAGCCGGGCCAAAGCCAGGCCAAAGCCAGGCCGCCGCGGGGCCAAAGCCGGGCCAAAGCCAGGCCAAAGCCAGGCCGCCGCGGGGCCAAAGCCGGGCCAAAGCCAGGCCGCCGTGGGGCCTTTTCTCACGTCACACGCATGGGTTTGCATGATGAGGTGAGTTCTAATGAACACTACGAAGGTTTAAAAGAACTTCTAGGCGTGTAAAGTTCCTCCGATCTTAACGTGAAATATTAACAGAAATACAATTCAATATTTATTTATTGTTTTTATAGAATATATTTCTTAAAAAAGTAAAGCTATTTAAGTTCCATGAAATATTTCAGAATTAAATCAATAAAACCAAATAATTTTACATTAAAATGGCAAGAAATTTAGGATATTTGTAAAATTTATATAACTATTGATTTATATTAAAAAATGAACATATTTTCAAAGTTTAACAAATTTAAATATAATTTAAAATCATATTTGTAAATACATATTTAAGTTTTATGTGTATAATGTAGAATAAAACATTAACAATGTAAACTAAATAAATATGGAGATAAAATATGTCATCATACTGGAATATGATAAATGTGTTCAAGTTATTATTTCATTTTACTGGTCTGGTCCCCTTAGAACCAGACTGGACCGGATCAGACTGGATCAGACTGGACTGCACACTACAACATATATTCTCTGCATGTCTGCAGTTAAAGCGACAGAACACACTCATGTGCACATCGTGCACGCTCTCTTCCACACTGTTTACATCCCGTGCAGGAGGCCCGGGTCGTGCAGGAGGCCCGGGTCTTAAAGAGAAACGTCGCTGGTTCTTTGCCAAAACAAAAAACTGGTTTTCCTCTTTCTGGAAAACTGATCCGACTGTCTGCAAATTTGCAAACACACACACACACACACACACACACACACACACACACACACACACACACACACACACACACACACACACACGGCTGCCTGTAGGGAAGTTCTGTAAGCAACAGAAACGCGTCGCTTATCTGGACGTCCGCTGCAGGAAAATCCCAGGATACGGCCTCTCCCAGCGTGTCCGTCCAGTCCTGTCACGCAACATCTTCCAGGAGGAAGGGGCCCCTGGACGCTCCTCCTCCTCTTCATCCTCCTCCTCTTCATCTTCATCCTCCTCCTCCTCCTCAGAGTTTACATAAATCAAACCTCCAGCGCTCAGAAGGCTGCAGGTCTGAAGCCCAGCAGAGCAGGTTGTCACCTCGCCGTCCAAACACACACACAATTTCGGCTGCTCGTGCACATGCCTCGTGCACGTTGGCCTCTGTGTGTTTGTTGTCATTCAGCAGAACCCTGAACTCTGCTGCAGCAGGAGGATGAGGATGAGGATGAAGACGAAGACGAGGGCGTGACCTCGGAGAGTTCTGACAGATTATCTCAACGTGCACGCTGCTTTACAGGGCAGACGGGCGTGCACGTAGCCACACTATTTATCATCTGATGGTTGAGGAGGAGGAAGTGAACCCAGCTGCTCTCAGAGAGACCGGCTCGATCTGAGCCAGCTCAGAGCCGGATCTGAGCCAGATCAGAGCCGAATCACAGCCGGATCTAGGCCAGATCTGGGCCGGATCTGACCCAGATCAGAGCCGGATCTGAGCCAGATCAGAGCCGGATCTGAGCCAGATCAGAGCCAGATCTAAGCCGAATCACAGCCGGATCTGGGCCGGATCTGACCCAGATCAGAGCCGGATCAAAGCCGGATCAGAGCTGGATCTGGGCCGGATCTGAGCCAGATCAGAGCCGGATCTGAGCCAGATCAGAGCCGAATCACAGCCGGATCTAGGCCGGATCTGAGCCGGATCAGAGCTGGATCTGAGCCAGCTCAGAGCCGGATCTGAGCCAGCTCAGAGCCGGATCTGAGCCAGCTCAGAGCCGGATCTGAGCCAGCTCAGAGCCGGATCTGAGCCAGATCAGAGCCGAATCACAGCCGGATCTAGGCCGGATCTGGGCCGGATCTGACCCAGATCAGAGACGGATCTGACCCAGATCAGAGCCGGATCTGAGCCAGATCAGAGCCGGATCTGAGCCAGATCAGAGCCGAATCACAGCCGGATCTAGGCCGGATCTGGGCCGGATCTGACCCAGATCAGAGCCGGATCTGAGCCAGATCAGAGCCGGATCTGAGCCAGATCAGAGCCGGATCTGAGCCAGATCAGAGCCAGATCTAAGCCGAATCACAGCCGGATCTGGGCCGGATCTGACCCAGATCAGAGCCGGATCAAAGCCGGATCAGAGCTGGATCTGGGCCGGATCTGAGCCAGATCAGAGCCGGATCTGAGCCAGATCAGAGCCGGATCTGAGCCAGATCAGAGCCGAATCACAGCCGGATCTAGGCCGGATCTGAGCCAGATCAGAGCCGGATCAGAGCTGGATCTGGGCCAGATCAGAGCCAGATCTAAGCCGGATCACAGCCAGAACAAAACGTGTTTTGTTTTATTTACAGTGAAGAGAATGAATTTAACTCAGACAGACTATAATCTCTAAAAGTGACATTTAGTCAGTTTGAGCTCCTTCCAAGCCGACAGGTGGGTCTCTGTTTGCAGCCGCCGTGTTAAAATAAGCCTGAGAGGCGGTGGGGGGTTTGTTCATTAAATAACTGCGGCGGTTTCACGTTTCATTCACTTGTTCAGCCATGTTGTCTGTAGAAAAAAACAAAGAAGCTGGAGCTGGAGCTGCAGTTGGCCGCGAGTTCTCCTGAACATCTGTCTCTATTTAAAGCCGCCGATACCAAAGTTTATCCTGGAAAAACCAAAACAAAGCCCAAGCAGAAGAGACAAAACATTCGTCAGGTCTTCCTCCATCACAGAAAGTGTGTCAGGCTGAAACCCGACACCGCGAGAGGCCCTGCTTCGGCATCAAGCTGCAGCTTCCTGTTTCACCAAACGGCTCCAGACCTTTCCTCCTCGCCGTGAGAAGCAGCGCAGGAAAAACCAAACGGAGTCTGAAAGCGGGGAGAGAGAAGGAAATGCCGTCTGGACGTCTGCCAGACTCCGCGCCGTATGAAGCATGCCAGCAACGCATGGGGGAATATTATCTAGATCCAAAACATTTAGTTCCAGTAGATCCTGAACACAGATCTGCCTTCTCACGCAGATGCAGGAAGGGGCGGAGCTTACAGCAGCAGGCCGGTCGCTCTGACCCACTGCAGAGCCGTCCCAGCTCTCCGGGTCTGGACCGGGTCTGGACTGGGTCTGGACTGGGTCTGGGCCAGGTTTGGACCGGGTCTGGACCGGGAGCTGGGCCGGGTCTGGGCCAGGTTTGGACCGGGTCTGGACCGGGAGCTGGGCCGGGTCTGGACCGGGAGCTGGGCCGGGTCTGGACCGGGAAAAGCTCCAAGTCCGAGCAGCCAGAGATAAAGATACCGTCTCCATGGTGACTGGGATTAAAACACTTTGACTTTTATGTAGTTTTACAATAAAAAGACCAAAAATGGCTCCTTAAGGGTTAAAGTGTGAGATGTTGGTCCTGGACCCGGACAGATCTGAATCCCAGCCTTTAAACAAACATCATAAAGCATCTCTCTGCGGCTCTGATCCAGCGCCAGGCTCCGAGTGGGACCACAGCTGATTCTGGTTCAGCACATAAACAAACACAGCTCTTCTGGTCGGGTGTAAACGTCTGGGTGAGCCGCACCGCGCCGGGCGAGCCGAGCGCCCCCCAGCGGCGAGGGTAGCCGTGGTTTGGAGCCAGGAATCAGCCAGAGGATGGACATGTGTCTCTCGTCGTCCTGACGGCGTGCGGACCTTAGTTACTCACATGCAGACGTCAGAAATGCTCCGTTACACCAGAAGGAAGCGTGTGCTTTGGCGTTGCCATGGCAACCGTGATTGCTAACAGGCCTGGATGTTTTCTCTGGACTTGGAAAACGACTCCGCTTTTTTTCCCCCCTCCTTTCTTTCTCCTCAAATTTCTACCAGCATCACACAAATATGTCAGCAGCAGCAGCGAGCCGCAAGCTTTCCAAAACACGCAACGCCGCCTCGGAGAGTCACGCTATGAGGCCATCAGTCCGCTTCCAGCACAGTTCCTCTATCTGCAATCACACCCCCTCCCACCGCTTATGTTTCTGCTTCTCTCTGAAGCCTTTCCTCCGACCTGACGATTTACAGGATCCCTATCTGGGACTGTGGACATGTCCCCACATGAAGCTCATCGCTGGCTTGTGTTTTGGCTGGGGCGCCCCCAGACGCTCCGATTGAAGCCACAAACGCATATCTACGGTTTCAGGCTGGAAAATGGATCAGAAACACGGCTGTGTCTCTGCACACTTTTCCAACATAAAGTCAAACAAGCCTCATGTTTTCTGATCATCTGATCTCTCCAGCCAGCCATGTTTTCCACTTGTCCTGTCCCGCTGCCATTTCATCCGTCATTTCTGCAGCGGATTGATTCGAACCCTCTGAGGCCGACAGACGTGATAGTGCCTCCACATTGCAAGTCCAATTGAAAGCCCCCCTTTTGTAGCGCCGCGGCCTCCACAGCTAGTCGTAGCTATTTGCAGCCAATCGCGGCTAGTCGCAGCTAATGGCAGATAATCGCAGCTAATCGCAGTTAGTGGCAGCTAATCGCAGCTAGTTGCTGCTAGTTGCAGCTAATCGCATCTGGTGGCAGATAATCGCAGCTAGTTGCTGCTAACTGCAGCTAGTTGCTGCTAACTGCGGCTAGCCGCAGTTAATAGTAGCTAATGGCAGCTAATGGCAAGTAGTTGCAGCTAGTTGCAGCTAATGGCAGATAATCGCAGCTAATCGCAGTTAGTGGCAGCTAATCGCAGCTAGTTGCTGCTAGTTGCAGCTAATCGCATCTAGTGGCAGATAATCGCAGCTAGTTGCTGCTAACTACGGCTAGACGCAGTTAATAGTAGGTGATGGCAGCTAATCGCAGCTAGTTGCTGCTAGTTGCAGCTAATCGCATCTGGTGGCAGATAATCGCAGCTAGTTGCTGCTAACTGCAGCTAGTTGCTGCTAACTGCGGCTAGCCGCAGTTAATAGTAGCTAATGGCAGCTAATGGCAAGTAGTTGCAGCTAGTTGCAGCTAATGGCAGATAATCGCAGCTAATCGCAGTTAGTGGCAGCTAATCGCAGTTAGTGGCAGCTAATCGCAGCTAGTTGCTGCTAGTTGCAGCTAATCGCATCTGGTGGCAGATAATCGCAGCTAGTTGCTGCTAACTGCAGCTAGTTGCTGCTAACTGCAGCTAGCCGCAGTTAATAGTAGCTAATGGCAGCTAATGGCAAGTAGTTGCAGCTAGTTGCAGCTAATGGCAGATAATCGCAGCTAATCGCAGTTAGTGGCAGCTAATCGCAGCTAGTTGCTGCTAGTTGCAGCTAATCGCATCTAGTGGCAGATAATCGCAGCTAGTTGCTGCTAACTACGGCTAGACGCAGTTAATAGTAGGTGATGGCAGCTAATGGCAGCTAATGGCAGCTAGTTGCCGCTAGTTGCAGCTAGTAGCAGATAATCACATCTAATTGCAGCTAGTTGCAGCTAATCACAGCTATTTAATGGTTTTTCTAATCATGCAGCGTCTGCATGAGTTTGGTTCTGTCGTAAACACTGTGGGCTCAGTTTAGGTCCGGAGAAGCTCGAGGTTAAGAATGCAGCCACGCAGAGATACTCCCTTGTGATTGGTGCATAAACTAATGCCACTGGCTGCCATTGTAGCTCTAAAACAGAAAATACTTGCCAGAAGTGAAGCGAACCATCAGAAGAACCCAGTTCCTATGGAGTTTACCAGCCTGACTGCCGCCTGCCGGTCCGGAGAAGAAACTGCAACACAACGCTTTTACCCCACGTGCGAGGATAAACACACGCTACACACACAAGCCAAGTGAAGACAAACTTTTGTTTATTTTTGCAAAGTTCACTAAAATTGTTCAATGAAATATTTTTACTTGAAAAAACACAGAGACACTTCAAGCTGGAAGCTACGGCTCATATCTAATCCAGTCCACTAATCGCTAAAATAATTGGTGACTAGTTGATTAGTAAAATAATTGTTGGAGGTCAAGTACGAAGGAAAATTTCTCTGCTAAAACGTTTTTTTTCTGCAGTTTTTTGTCTGTAAATCACCCGTTGCTGAATCTGCATGCAAATAAACTCGCCTTGAATAAAAAGCCAAAAGTTTTGCTACCTTCTAGATCAGTGGTTCTCAACTGGTGGGTCCGGACCCGAAAGTGGGTCGCAGACCTGCTTTCAGTGGATCATGGATGTGTTGGCACTTTTCATGTTCTGCCTGAAAACATGGAAGGAACTGGAAGGTTTGAGTTACCGGATACTTTTATTAGTAAAACATTTTTTTTTTTTTTTTTTTTTTTAAACTCTACATTTTTATGTTTTTTGGAAAGTACTTCAACATTTATTTAAACACTAAATAAGTTTAACAAGTTAAACATTTTTATTGACTTGGGTTCACAGCTCGTCATTAAGGGGTGACGGTGGGTCACAAAGCCTCAGGTTTGCCGGCTGCCCAGTAACGACGCCACCTGCGCCGGAACACACCATCAGTAAGTAGCAACAACTTTAGCACTCTTTGCTAACGCAGGAACTTCTATGATTGGTCAGAGAGCTGCTGCATCGCACTGTTAACATTGGGAGTTACGAGACACATGAAATCTCTTTGGTAAACTATGGTGTCCCACAGGGGTCTGTTTTAGAGTCACTTTAGTGTAGTTTTACATAGTTTTGCTCACCTTTATGCCGATGACATACAGGTGTATTTACCTGATCCTGGCATGCTAAGTTCACTGCAAGTCTGCTCTTAAAACTGGACTTCATCTTATGATTTAACTGAGAGCTGGGTAGCATCGAGGTTTATTTACTTAAGTAAGAGTACTCAGAGAAGTTTTACTGCACCATACTTTTACTTGTAGGTAAGTAAATTTCTAAAGAAGAAATGCTACTTTTGTTCTGCTACACTTTTATAATAAACTCAGTACCTATTTTCTGTCACTTATTCACTTAGACTTATTTTTATCCTGTCACCAAGTTATATGAAATCTGATTGGTTTACATGCACATGTACTGTAGCAAAGGTTCCTTTCAGCCACTATCCGACATGCTGAACTTCATCTTCAGCATCCAGTTAAACCGTTATAAGAAATAAAAGAAATTGAATAATAAGTAATGATTTCAGCTATACAGAAGTAAAAACTGTGCAGTATGAGAAGGCTGAGATGCCACCAGAGTGAAAGTATTCTCATACAACTTGCTGCCTTTTGTGCAGGTTTCACTTTCTAGTTAAAATCAGGTTTATGTCTCTTTTCATTTCACTTCAAACAGCCTGAAAAGTCCCTGAACTTCAGTTACATGACTGATGGTTGTAGTTTTACTTTGAAGTACACAACTCAGTCCCAACTGCTTTTTTTGTGATATTTCTGGACAACAAACTGAATCAGAGATTCAAAGTCTGAAATCTGAATTTTTCTGGGTGTTAAGTCATTCAGATGGAGATAATCTGATTTACATCTGGAGCATGGAAGCATGCTCGATTACATAATTAGCTGTTGCATCCAGAGCTGCTCTCTGTCTGACATCTAAGCTCCTGTCAAACATCATTCTCCTCCAGTCTGCGCTCTTAATATAGAACATGGTCATGCACCCAGACAGTGTGTGGCCTTCTTTTGTTCTCTGGTAGTCATGAAGGAGGGTCAGCTGTTGCGTGGTGACCCAGATTTTAATCACTGAAAGCTGCATTCATGCACACATCAGTCGTGGTGGGGCTAAATGCGTCGTTTATTGATTCAGTTTGACAAATCTGTAAAGGTCAAAGGTGCAGCGAAAGTTAGCTCCCTGGTTCCGATGTAACGCAAATAAAAGACAGAATATGCTTTAATGTGAGCTGCAGCTCAACTGGTAGGAGCTGTGATAGGCTCAAAGGTTCTTTTACCACCATGTTCGAAACTGTAACATCAAGCACGAATCAAATCTACTCGTAAGTCAGAAAATCAAGTCAAACAAAAAACAAGTCAGGAAAGCAAGTCAGAAAATCAAGTCTGAAAAACAAGTCAGGAAAGTTTGTTAAATGAGTAAAACCTTGACACATTTCTCGCAGCTTCGATATGCTGCGTTTCCTGTGAAGCCGACTGAGTTAATCCATACTCGTACATCTGTACTTCTTGTTACACTTAGCGCCGTAGATCGCTCCAAACATCCCTCCAGCTGTTTTCACATGGACATGTGAGCAGATCTGCTTCAGAAGGTTCAGCTGGAGATGTGTTTCCAACCAGAGAGACGCCCAACATCAGCAGAAACATGGCGGTATGCATGCAGAAATGTTTCTGGATAGTCTTATGAGGCTGATATGTCATGGAGAGAAGGAAGCAAACGTTTGATCCAGAAAACTAATGTCTGTTTTTCAGGCCTGCCGGACCGAATACGAGCTGAAGGTCAAATCTGAAATGTACGTTTGCTGAGTTTGTTCTCAGCATGACAAAAGCAGACAGCGAAGACAAAAACACGGCAGCTTTGCTATTCCTCACAATGAGAACTACGCCTGAGTCAAACCGTCCTGCCGACTACCTGCAGCTCCACCATGCAGCGTCTCCAACGTAAACACCGACCCACGGTCCCTCGCCATCCAAAGTCCTGCATCTGTTAGAGCGCTGAGGCAGGAACGTGCTGAGATCAGGCTTCCAGCTGCTGTTGAAGAACCAACAACACGCTGGGATCAGGCTTCCAGCTGCTGGTGAAGAACCAACAACACGCTGGGATCAGGCTTCCAGCTGCTGGTGAAGAACCAACAACACTCTGGAATCAGGCTTCCAGCTGCTGGTGAAGAACCAACAACACGCTGGGATCAGGCTTCCAGCTGCTGGTGAAGAACCAACAACACTCTGGAATCAGGCTTCCAGCTGCTGGTGAAGAACCAACAACACGCTGGGATCGGGCTTCCAGCTGCTGGTGAAGAACCAACAACACGCTGGGATCGGGCTTCCAGCTGCTGGTGAAGAACCAACAACACTCTGGAATCAGGCTTCCAGCTGCTGGTGAAGAACCAACAACACGCTGGGATCGGGCTTCCAGCTGCTGGTGAAGAACCAACAACACTCTGGAATCAGGCTTCCAGCTGCTGGTGAAGAACCAACAACACGCTGGGATCAGGCTTCCAGCTGCTGGTGAAGAACCAACAACACTCTGGAATCAGGCTTCCAGCTGCTGGTGAAGAACCAACAACACGCTGGGATCGGGCTTCCAGCTGCTGGTGAAGAAACAACAACACGCTGGGATCGGGCTTCCAGCTGCTGGTGAAGAACCAACAACACGCTGGGATCGGGCTTCCAGCTGCTGGTGAAGAACCAACAACACTCTGGAATCAGGCTTCCAGCTGCTGGTGAAGAACCAACAACACGCTGGGATCGGGCTTCCAGCTGCTGGTGAAGAACCAACAACACGCTGGGATCAGGCTTCCAGCTGCTGGTGAAGAACCAACAACACGCTGGGATCAGGCTTCCAGCTGCTGGTGAAGAACCAACAACACGCTGGGATCAGGCTTCCAGCTGCTGGTGAAGAACCAACAACACGCTGGGATCGGGCTTCCAGCTGCTGGTGAAGAACCAACAACACTCTGGAATCAGGCTTCCAGCTGCTGGTGAAGAACCAACAACACGCTGGGATCAGGCTTCCAGCTGCTGGTGAAGAACCAACAACACGCTGGGATCAGGCTTCCAGCTGCTGGTGAAGAACCAACAACACTCTGGAATCAGGCTTCCAGCTGCTGGTGAAGAACCAACAACACGCTGGGATCAGGCTTCCAGCTGCTGGTGAAGAACCAACAACACGCTGGGATCGGGCTTCCAGCTGCTGGTGAAGAACCAACAACACGCTGGGATCGGGCTTCCAGCTGCTGGTGAAGAACCAACAACACGCTGGGATCGGGCTTCCAGCTGCTGGTGAAGAACCAACAACACGCTGGGATCAGGCTTCCAGCTGCTGGTGAAGAACCAACAACACGCTGGGATCCGGCTTCCAGCTGCTGGTGAAGAACCAACAACACGCTGGGATCCGGCTTCCAGCTGCTGGTGAAGAACCAACAACACGCTGGGATCAGGCTTCCAGCTGCTGGTGAAGAACCAACAACACGCTGGGATCAGGCTTCCAGCTGCTGGTGAAGAACCAACAACACGCTGGGATCGGGCTTCCAGCTGCTGGTGAAGAACCAACAACACGCTGGGATCGGGCTTCCAGCTGCTGGTGAAGAACCAACAACACGCTGGGATCGGGCTTCCAGCTGCTGGTGAAGAACCAACAACACGCTGGGATCGGGCTTCCAGCTGCTGGTGAAGAACCAACAACACGCTGGGATCGGGCTTCCAGCTGCTGGTGAAGAACCAACAACACGCTGGGATCGGGCTTCCAGCTGCTGGTGAAGAACCAACAACACGCTGGGATCGGGCTTCCAGCTGCTGGTGAAGAACCAACAACACGCTGGGATCGGGCTTCCAGCTGCTGGTGAAGAACCAACAACACGCTGGGATCGGGCTTCCAGCTGCTGGTGAAGAACCAACAACACGCTGGGATCGGGCTTCCAGCTGCTGGTGAAGAACCAACAACACGCTGGGATCGGGCTTCCAGCTGCTGGTGAAGAACCAACAACACGCTGGGATCGGGCTTCCAGCTGCTGGTGAAGAACCAACAACACGCTGGGATCGGGCTTCCAGCTGCTGGTGAAGAACCAACAACACGCTGGGATCGGGCTTCCAGCTGCTGGTGAAGAACCAACAACACGCTGGGATCGGGCTTCCAGCTGCTGGTGAAGAACCAACAACACGCTGGGATCAGGCTTCCAGCTGCTGGTGAAGAACCAACAACACGCTGGGATCGGGCTTCCAGCTGCTGGTGAAGAACCAACAACACGCTGGGATCGGGCTTCCAGCTGCTGGTGAAGAACCAACAACACGCTGGGATCGGGCTTCCAGCTGCTGGTGAAGAACCAACAACACGCTGGGATCAGGCTTCCAGCTGCTGGTGAAGAACCAACAACACGCTGGGATCGGGCTTCCAGCTGCTGGTGAAGAACCAACAACACGCTGGGATCGGGCTTCCAGCTGCTGGTGAAGAACCAACAACACGCTGGGATCAGGCTTCCAGCTGCTGGTGAAGAACCAACAACACGCTGGGATCAGGCTTCCAGCTGCTGGTGAAGAACCAACAACACGCTGGGATCGGGCTTCCAGCTGCTGGTGAAGAACCAACAACACGCTGGGATCAGGCTTCCAGCTGCTGGTGAAGAACCAACAACACTCTGGAATCAGGCTTCCAGCTGCTGGTGAAGAACCAACAACACGCTGGGATCGGGCTTCCAGCTGCTGGTGAAGAACCAACAACACGCTGGGATCGGGCTTCCAGCTGCTGGTGAAGAACCAACAACACGCTGGGATCAGGCTTCCAGCTGCTGGTGAAGAACCAACAACACGCTGGGATCGGGCTTCCAGCTGCTGGTGAAGAACCAACAACACTCTGGAATCAGGCTTCCAGCTGCTGGTGAAGAACCAACAACACGCTGGGATCAGGCTTCCAGCTGCTGGTGAAGAACCAACAACACTCTGGAATCAGGCTTCCAGCTGCTGGTGAAGAACCAACAACACGCTGGGATCGGGCTTCCAGCTGCTGGTGAAGAACCAACAACACGCTGGGATCGGGCTTCCAGCTGCTGGTGAAGAACCAACAACACGCTGGGATCGGGCTTCCAGCTGCTGGTGAAGAACCAACAACACGCTGGGATCGGGCTTCCAGCTGCTGGTGAAGAACCAACAACACGCTGGGATCGGGCTTCCAGCTGCTGGTGAAGAACCAACAACACGCTGGGATCGGGCTTCCAGCTGCTGGTGAAGAACCAACAACACGCTGGGATCGGGCTTCCAGCTGCTGGTGAAGAACCAACAACACGCTGGGATCGGGCTTCCAGCTGCTGGTGAAGAACCAACAACACGCTGGGATCGGGCTTCCAGCTGCTGGTGAAGAACCAACAACACGCTGGGATCGGGCTTCCAGCTGCTGGTGAAGAACCAACAACACGCTGGGATCGGGCTTCCAGCTGCTGGTGAAGAACCAACAACACGCTGGGATCGGGCTTCCAGCTGCTGGTGAAGAACCAACAACACGCTGGGATCAGGCTTCCAGCTGCTGGTGAAGAACCAACAACACGCTGGGATCGGGCTTCCAGCTGCTGGTGAAGAACCAACAACACGCTGGGATCGGGCTTCCAGCTGCTGGTGAAGAACCAACAACACGCTGGGATCGGGCTTCCAGCTGCTGGTGAAGAACCAACAACACGCTGGGATCAGGCTTCCAGCTGCTGGTGAAGAACCAACAACACGCTGGGATCGGGCTTCCAGCTGCTGGTGAAGAACCAACAACACGCTGGGATCGGGCTTCCAGCTGCTGGTGAAGAACCAACAACACGCTGGGATCAGGCTTCCAGCTGCTGGTGAAGAACCAACAACACGCTGGGATCAGGCTTCCAGCTGCTGGTGAAGAACCAACAACACGCTGGGATCGGGCTTCCAGCTGCTGGTGAAGAACCAACAACACGCTGGGATCAGGCTTCCAGCTGCTGGTGAAGAACCAACAACACTCTGGAATCAGGCTTCCAGCTGCTGGTGAAGAACCAACAACACGCTGGGATCGGGCTTCCAGCTGCTGGTGAAGAACCAACAACACGCTGGGATCGGGCTTCCAGCTGCTGGTGAAGAACCAACAACACGCTGGGATCAGGCTTCCAGCTGCTGGTGAAGAACCAACAACACGCTGGGATCGGGCTTCCAGCTGCTGGTGAAGAACCAACAACACGCTGGGATCGGGCTTCCAGCTGCTGGTGAAGAACCAACAACACGCTGGGATCGGGCTTCCGGCTGCTGGTGAAGAACCAACAACACGCTGGGATCAGGCTTCCGGCTGCTGGTGAAGAACCAACAACACGCTGGGATCAGGCTTCCGGCTGCTGGTGAAGAACCAACAACACGCTGGGATCGGGCTTCCAGCTGCTGGTGAAGAACCAACAACACGCTGGGATCGGGCTTCCAGCTGCTGGTGAAGAACCAACAACACGCTGGGATCAGGCTTCCAGCTGCTGGTGAAGAACCAACAACACGCTGGGATCGGGCTTCCAGCTGCTGGTGAAGAACCAACAACACGCTGGGATCGGGCTTCCAGCTGCTGGTGAAGAACCAACAACACGCTGGGATCGGGCTTCCAGCTGCTGGTGAAGAACCAACAACACGCTGGGATCGGGCTTCCAGCCAACCTGCAGTTCCCCCTTCATCCACCAGGGGCTCCACAGCAAATCCCCATAGACTCCCATGTTAAAAAGATCAGCTTCACAGCAGGAATAAACATGTTTACAGCAGGAATAAACATGTTTACAGCAGAAATAAACATGTTTACAGCAGGAATAAACATGTTTACAGCAGGAATAAACATGTTTACAGCAGGAATAAACATGTTTACAGCAGAAAGAAACATGTTTACAGCAGGAATAAACATGTTTACAGCAGGAATAAACATGTTTACAGCAGAAATAAACATGTTTACAGCAGAAATAAACATATTTACAGCAGGAATAAACATGTTCACAGCAGAAATAAACATGTTTACAGCAGGAATAAACATGTTTACAGCAGGAATAAAAATGTTTACAGCAGGAATAAACATGTTTACAGCAGTAATTAACATGTTTACAGCGGGAATAAACATGTTTACAGCAGAAATATGTTTACAGCAGGAATAAACAACGGTTTAACTGGGAACAGACCGGTAACATGACTGGTTTAACTGGGAACAGACCAGTAACCTGACTGGTTTAACTGGGAACAGACCAGTAACATGCTCCTTAATCTGCAGCTCAGAATTCAGAGAATCCGAAGGGATCTCTGTACGCCGGTGATCTTCTGCATTAAAAGCAGATGTGATTCTTTGACTGTCAGATAACAGCAACATGATGACAGTCCGAACTTTTCTTGACCTTTCAGGTCCTTTTAACCGTTTCTGCCTCCGTTCCCGTCGTTTTAACATCGCAGGAATTTCCTGAAAATTTGTTTTAACAAACTGAAATTTAAGTTTTCCTTCAAGCTCAACAGGATAAAGTTCCCGTCCGTTCAGGTCATTTACAGCGTGTCTTCATCCTCTTATTTCTCCAGGAATGATGAATACCAGAGTGGTGCTGATGGAGCTGCTGCAGGACCAGGATGCAGGGTCCGACCGGGACTCGGGGGTCTGACCGGGACTCGCGGGTCCGACCGGGACTCGCAGGTCCGACCGGGACTCGCAGGTCCAACCGGGACTCGCAGGTCCAACCGGGACTCGGGGGTCCGACCGGGACTCGCAGGTCCGACCGGGACTCGCAGGTCCGACCGGGACTCGGGGTCCAACCGGGACTCGGGGTCCAACCGGGACTCGGGGGTCCGACTGGGACTCGCGGGTCTGACCGGGACTCGGGGGTCTGACCGGGACTCGCAGGTCCGACCGGGACTCGCAGGTCCGACCAGGACTCGCGGTCCTGAACCTCCCTGCCTGCTTACTACACATGCGTTTTCCAGTCAGAACAAACAGGGGACAGTAACAGTAAAGCTCCAGTAGAAGCCACTGGAACGGGGGAGGAGGGGGAGGAATGTCTCACCTCTGAAGTAGCTCTTGACCCTCAGGTATCCAACGCTGAGGCGGAGCACCGACAGCTTGTCCAGACGGGACCGGATCTCCTCGGGGAAGGGCAGGAGGTCCATCAGCCGGTCCAGCTCGCCGTTCAGGCGATCCCGATGCCGCTTCGAGGGGTTGGATTTGACTACTTCATTGGTGTCAGGGATCTTCTTCCTGAGGGAGGGGGAGGAGTTATTCAGGCTCGCCAACAGGAAGTCCCGACACGCCAAGGACGAGTCAACACGCGCCATGCCGCCGTCAGACCAGTTAAAGCCCAGTTTGACCAGTCAGCAGGGCTGTGACGATGTGTTTTAGTCCCGATTCAGATTCTGATTTTTTTGGCGCCGATTCCATTTAAATTGCGATTCTCACAATTCTTCGCTGATTTTTGTAGATTAAAAACAGAAAATGTATCAAACTTTTTGTTTTGCTCGTCATTTTTCTAGATTTCAGTTGGAAAAACAACCCAGCAGCCAGACCGCCATTCTGCTGCTGTAACGCCCAAGAAGACACGTTAAAGATCAATAAAAACTATAAAAATGACTAAACTTTTGTAATGGATTATTTTTAGTTATTGGAAAAAAATATTTACACATATATATATATATATATATATATATATATATATATATATATATATATATATATATATATGTGTGTGTGTGTGTGTGTGTGTGTGTGTGTGTGTGTGTGTGTGTGTGTGTGTGTGTGTGTGTGTGTGTGTGTTCTCTGGAATGTCATTCGTCCTGAAGGAAAGCTGACAACTCAGACCGGAGCCACACTGACGTGCTGCCGCTCCAACAGTGCTGAAACAAACAAAACTACATATATACAAAAATAATGTTGGTTTAAAATATTAAATTAAAATCTTAAAAAAATAATTAAATTAAATAATTAAATAATGAAATTAAATAACTGATAGAATAAAATGAAATATGTGGTTCATCTGGTCCAGAAGAGTCTCACTTCATCTGGAAATTAAGTTTATTAAAGTTAAAATAATTACAAATTAGGAAGGAAATCAGTAATAACCTTCACATTATTAATACTATTTCATCTGCAGCAACCTTGGAGACGTCTGTAGAAGCTGCTTCCTGATTGGACCGTTTCTGTCCTGTCCTGCTTTCTGATTGGACTGTTTCTGTCCTGTCCTGCTTTCTGATTGGACTGTTTCTGTCCTGTCCTGCTTTCTGATTGGACTGTTTCTGTCCTGTCCTGCTTTCTGATTGGACCGTTTCTGTCATGTCCTGCTTTCTGATTGGACCGTTTCTGTCCTGTCCTCCCAGTTAACCAACATAACAGCTTCATCTGAACCTTCAACCTGTATTTTAGACCCCATCTCAACCAGATTATTCTAGGAAATATGTTTCTTAATCAATTCATCTGTACTGGACCAGATCAATTCATATCTATTAACAGGACATGTCCCTCAATATTTTAGACAGCTGTTGTCAGTCCAGCTGTGTAAATAATCTGGATGCATTAATCTGGCTTCCAGTACCACAGAGAGGAACCTTGGAGTTCTTCTGGACCAGGATTTGAAGGACATCTCTGATGTGCTGAGAGTCCCAGAAGCAGGCAGGAATACTGACGAAGAGGATGGACCTTCTGTCCAGCTGGTTTTCTTCTACTGTCACTGAGTCAAAGTCCCTGCATTCAGGTGGTCTCTTTCCACTGACACTGGGAACACTGGGACCACTGGGAACACTGGGACCACTGGGAACACTGGGACCAGTTGGAACACTGGGACCACTGGGACCACTGGGAACACTGGGAACACTGGGAACACTGGGACCAGTGGGACCACTGGGACCACTGGGAACACTGGGAACACTGGGAACACTGGGACCACTGGGAACACTGGGACCAGTGGGACCACTGGGACCAGTGGGACCACTGGGAACACTGGGACCAGTGGGACCAGTGGGACCACTGGGAACACTGGGACCACTGGGACCAGTGGGAACACTGGGACCACTGGGAACACTGGGACCAGTTGGAACACTGGGACCACTGGGACCACTGGGACCACTGGGACCAGTGGGAACACTGGGACCACTGGGACCACTGGGACCACTGGGAACACTGGGAACACTGGGACCACTGGGAACACTGGGACCACTTGGAACACTGGGACCACTGGGAACACTGGGACCACTGGGAACACTGGGAACACTGGGACCACTGGGACCAGTTGGAACACTGGGACCACTGGGAACACTGGGAACAGTGGGAACACTGGGACCACTGGGAACACTGGGACCAGTGGGAACACTGGGAACACTGGGACCACTGGGACCAGTTGGAACACTGGGACCACTGGGAACACTGGGACCACTGGGAACACTGGGACCAGTTGGAACACTGGGACCACTGGGACCACTGGGACCACTGGGACCAGTGGGAACACTGGGACCACTGGGACCACTGGGACCACTGGGAACACTGGGAACACTGGGACCACTGGGAACACTGGGACCACTTGGAACACTGGGACCACTGGGACCACTGGGAACACTGGGACCACTGGGACCAGTTGGAACACTGGGACCACTGGGAACAGTGGGAACAGTGGGAACACTGGGACCACTGGGAACACTGGGACCAGTGGGAACACTGGGACCACTTGGAACACTGGGACCACTGGGAACACTGGGACCACTGGGACCAGTTGGAACACTGGGACCACTTGGAACACTGGGACCACTGGGACCACTGGGAACACTGGGACCACTGGGACCAGTTGGAACACTGGGACCACTGGGAACACTGGGAACAGTGGGAACACTGGGACCACTGGGACCACTGGGACCACTGGGACCACTGGGACCAGTGGGAACACTGGGACCACTGGGACCAGTGGGAACACTGGGACCAGTTGGAACACTGGGACCACTGGGAACACTGGGACCAGTTGGAACACTGGGACCAGTGGGAACACTGGGACCAGTGGGAACACTGGGACCAGTTGAAACACTAAGACCACTGGGACCACTGTTCCCAGTGGAACCAGTTGGATTAGTCGGTCACTTTAAAAGGGGGGGGGGGGGGGGGGGGGGGGGGGGGGGGGGTATTAGGTGGAGTCCTACCAAAGCCCTGTTAGGCCAAAAATAAGTCTGATATGCATTTATATTATTATGTTTTTTTATGTTTGTTTATTTTTTATTTTTATTTGTATTTTCTATTTTATTTATCTATTTTTTTCACAATTTGTCTATTTATTATTTATTATTTCCAAGTTTGTCTCGCTTCGCAAACATTTAATTGCAGACCTGTAGATGTTGCATATTTGTGTTTCTTGAGGGGGGGGGGGGGGGGGGGGGGGGGTCATACAATAACTCATTTCATGCAGCATTTTTATTGGTCACAAAAGAAATGATGTCGCAGATGATTTCCAAACACCATAACAGAGTGAAACACTGCGGGGGGGTGACGACTGGATGAATCAGCTGCGAACCATGTCTGGAAGTGTCCGGATGCCACACTGTTGTGCAAATAAAGCTGGGTGGAAAATGTGCAGACTGATGACAGAAAAACTGATGAATAATAAATAAAGAAACAAATAAAATATTAAAGATGTTAATAAATACATTTAATGTCAGTTTGTGCAAAAAGCAAAATGAGAATGAGAAAATAAAACATATTTCTATGTAAAAGAGGAAAATACATCAAATATATATAAAAACTGAATCAAACTAAATTAAATTTCAGGTAATTCTGAAAAATAAAATAAATTCTAGTGAAAGTTTCGGACAAAGCTGAGAAAAATCTCCCTGAAAGGTGGCGGGACTGGGATTTTATCGTCACGGCAACAGAAAGCAGAAGGACACATTTCCTCCCTTCACGTTGTTTTTAAAGCAGAAGTGACACCCGAGCCGTACGAAGACACCGAGCTGAACCTGCTCAGACCTGTTTCAGCGAACGCATACCTCCCAGGCCGGGTTGAGTCAACATGACAGGAGAGGAGCTCTGGATTCTCTCAGCCGACCCGAAGCCACAAGCAGCTGACTTCGTCTCAAAGCAAAGATCCGAGAGAAAAACACGACTTAACGGTTCTTTCTGAGCCCTTTTCAACAGGGGAGCTGTTCTTCCCCCAAACGTCTCTTTTTACAGAAACTTCCCGTAATGACAGGCTATTATGTTTCCTCCCTGGCCGCTGAAGTCGCCCGCTGCCCTCTTACCCGGCTCTGATCTCACTGTGAAGAAATGCAGAGACAAAAGCCAGCATTCACAGCGCTTTTTTCCTCCTTGGTCAGCAGGATCACGGGGCTGAGCAGCAGACATCAGGGTGCTCTTCGCTCTCTATCAGCTTTCCTGATCTCTGCTGGATGACGGCCTCCGTGGCCGACCTCAGCTCCGACACATCTCTGCCCGATTCGGAGGGATGAGTCTCTGGATGGAGACGAAGCCGGCGATAAACACACTGAACAACAGTTTATACAAGCCGCCTCCGGCTTCCAAGAACCTCCCAGACTGGAGAGAAAAAACAGGACCAAAGCCCGTTCACTTTAAACTTCTAAGGTTCTGGTTCTCCTTGGGTTTAAGCCCAGCTGGTGGTCTGGACCCAGCAACAAGTCAGAACCAGTGAGAGAGTTTAAGTGACTTCAGTAAACAGAAACAGATATTCTGTTTAACGGCAGACACTTTTATACAAAACACTGAGAGGTGTAGGATGGCCGATACCGGAGGGTTCCACCAGGGGGCGCAACAGAGAGCGCAGAACACATAGAGACACCAAAGTAGTACGAAGGAAACAAGACTAAACCCGCATCAGGAAGCCGTTGGACAGGGGACCGTTTTCACTGCTGCACCACTAAACCTGCAGCAGGAAGCCGTTGGACAGGGGACCGTTTTCACTGCTGCACCACTAAACCTGCAGCAGGAAGCTGTTGGACAGGGGACCGTTTTCACTGCTGCACCACTAAACCTGCAGCAGGAAGCTGTTGGACGGGGGGACCGTTTTCACTGCTGCACCACTAAACCTGCAGCAGGAAGCTGTTGGACAGGGGACCGTTTTCACTGCTGCACCACTAAACCTGCAGCAGGAAGCCGTTGGACAGGGGACCGTTTTCACTGCTGCACCACTAAACCTGCAGCAGGAAGCTGTTGGACAGGGGGACCGTTTTCACTGCTGCACCACTAAACCTGCAGCAGGAAGCTGTTGAACAGGGGGACCGTTTTCACTGCTGCACCACTAAACCCGCATCAGGAAGCCGTTGGACAGGGGACCGTTTTCACTGCTGCACCACTAAACCTGCAGCAGGAAGCTGTTGGACGGGGGGACCGTTTTCACTGCTGCACCACTAAACCTGCAGCAGGAAGCTGTTGGACAGGGGGACCGTTTTCACTGCTGCACCACTAAACCTGCAGCAGGAAGCTGTTGGACGGGGGGACCGTTTTCACTGCTGCACCACTAAACCTGCAGCAGGAAGCTGTTGAACAGGGGGACCGTTTTCACTGCTGCACCACTAAACCCGCATCAGGAAGCTGTTGGACAGGGGACCGTTTTCACTGCTGCACCACTAAACCTGCAGCAGGAAGCTGTTGGACGGGGGGACCGTTTTCACTGCTGCACCACTAAACCTGCAGCAGGAAGCTGTTGGACAGGGGGACCGTTTTCACTGCTGCACCACTAAACCCGCATCAGGAAGCCGTTGGACAGGGGACCGTTTTCACTGCTGCACCACTAAACCTGCAGCAGGAAGCTGTTGGACGGGGGGACCGTTTTCACTGCTGCACCACTAAACCTGCAGCAGGAAGCTGTTGGACAGGGGACCGTTTTCACTGCTGCACCACTAAACCTGCAGCAGGAAGCTGTTGGACAGGGGACCGTTTTCACTGCTACACCACTAAACCTGCAGCAGGAAGCTGTTGGACGGGGGGACCGTTTTCACTGCTGCACCACTAAACCTGCAGCAGGAAGCTGTTGGACAGGGGACCGTTTTCACTGCTGCACCACTAAACCTGCAGCAGGAAGCTGTTGGACAGGGGGACCGTTTTCACTGCTGCACCACTAAACCTGCAGCAGGAAGCTGTTGGACAGGGGACCGTTTTCACTGCTGCACCACTAAACCTGCAGCAGGAAGCTGTTGGACAGGGGGACCGTTTTCACTGCTGCACCACTAAACCTGCAGCAGGAAGCTGTTGGACAGGGGGACCGTTTTCACTGCTGCACCACTAAACCTGCAGCAGGAAGCTGTTGGACAGGGGACCGTTTTCACTGCTGCACCACTAAACCTGCAGCAGGAAGCTGTTGGACAGGGGACCGTTTTCACTGCTGCACCACTAAACCTGCAGCAGGAAGCTGTTGGACGGGGGGACCGTTTTCACTGCTGCACCACTAAACCTGCAGCAGGAAGCTGTTGGACGGGGGGACCGTTTTCACTGCTGCACCATTAAACCTGCAGCAGGAAGCTGTTGGACGGGGGGACCGTTTTCACTGCTGCACCATTAAACCTGCAGCAGGAAGCTGTTGGACGGGGGGACCGTTTTCACTGCTGCACCATTAAACCTGCAGCAGGAAGCTGTTGGACGGGGGGACCGTTTTCACTGCTGCACCATTAAACCTGCAGCAGGAAGCTGTTGGACGGGGGGACCGTTTTCACTGCTGCACCATTAAACCTGCAGCAGGAAAGTTTTTAAATCAAAGTCTGGATCAAATTAAATCTTTTGATTAGGATCAGCATGAATGAAAACACAGATTCCAAAATACAGGAACAAATAACCATGAACAGATACTTTCCGTTACTGTTAACGGTATCATATAAATATTGTACTGGTATTGTGTGTGGTAAAGTATATCAATTGTGTTTGGTACAGTATAATATGATTGTATTAGTATCATATTAGTTTTAAATATGTATTGTATGTAGTATCATATCGGTTTCGTATCGGTATGATGTAATGTCAGGATGGTATAGTAACAGTATTCTGTTGGTATATTGGTTTTGTATTTGTAACATATCATGTTTGGTATAGTACTGGTATAATATCGCATATTGTTATTGTATAAGTAACGTGTTGGTATTGTGTCGTATTGGCAATACTTGCCTAGTTTCACTTTGTACTTGATCAATACTAAAAGTTGCTGGATCACTCTGACCGATATATCAATACTTTTCTAATTCAGTCTCTAACACCTCAATTTATGTTATTAACATATTAATGTTGATAATGTATTACTATTATAAATGTTTACTATGTTTTAATTATATCATTATAATACTTATTTATACAATAAACGTTATTTTCAATATCTATTTTACAATTTTTGTTATTATTATGTTTAATATCCAGTCATAGAATTTTTTTCAGTTCATTTCCACAGAGTTCATTTTATTTCTACATATAATTATGAATAACGTCGGGTTTTCGGGGTTGTTTTGATTTTCTGCCTCCATCCTTCATGCTTCATGCTAAAGCTGCTGTCGCTTTCTGAAATAATCTCACGCTGCAATGTCTCTAACCTATAGTCAACTTTCTCTGCTGCATGTACACACACGCACACACACACATTATCGCTGTGTTGTGTGTGAGGGTTCAATCAGCTTGGTAAACTATAATTAACCCAGATTGTCAAACGGAGAAGTTTTCCCAGCAGCCAGCAGGAATGCGGCTGATAACAGCCAACAAAAGATAAGAAAGAACAAAAACAGGTTGAGGGGGAGTTTATGCAGCGTTGATTCATGCTGCTCAACAAAGACGGCTTTTAGCGTCCGTTCCACCAAAGTGACTAAGACCAGGCCGTCTCCTGGAGGAAGGAGGACGGCGGCGCGCTCTGCAGGCGTCCCTGCTAATAAAAAGGGGAATGTGGACGCCGTGGAATGCCCCTGTGTAGTGACCACAGCGTTTTACGGTCCGCCTCAATGCTGCCTTTGTGCAGCGAAGCCCAGCCGGCCATCCAGGAAACCTCAGCCCCACAGACGTCTGCACACAGGCTGCCTCTTTATTTTGGGATTTACAGGGAGCAGCCGGGTCCATCGGAGAGGAGGAGGACACCTTCGCCTCATCTCGCTGCAGTTCACATGGCTGTGGTACAGATTCACAAAGCAAAAGAAGAACCAAGCCAAGTCCGCCACACTCAACCCACCGCTTTGTACAGAGGCTTCCCATCACAGATAGAAAGACTGAACTCAGTCACCAAGTTCACATTTTAGGATTTCTCGTGGACAGAGGAAAGCAGTTAGGTATGCAAATATACTTCCTCTTTATAAAAACATGAAAGGCTTAGCTCCGCCTTCTCCTGGTTCTTTCTGATACGACTGGTAAAAATGAAAAAATAAAAAGACGAGCCGAATAACGTTCCTTCAAGCATCAGGATGTGATCAAGCATATGTCTGATTTAGTCTGGTTTAAAACTGAATACGGTAGTTAGCATGTTAGTTAGCATGTTAGCCTGTTGGTGTTAGCATGCTCGTGTTAGCCTGTTTGTGCTAGCATGCTCGTGTTAGCCTGTTGGTGTTAGCATGCTCGTGTTAGCCTGTTGCTGTTAGCATGCTCGCGTTAGCCTGTTGCTGTTAGCATGCTCGCGTTAGCCTGTTGCTGTTAGCATGCTCGCGTTAGCCTGTTGCTGTTAGCATGCTCGCGTTAGCCTGTTGCTGTTAGCATGCTCGCGTTAGCCTGTTGCTGTTAGCATGCTAATGTGAGCAAGTTGATGTTAGCATGCTAATGTGAGCCTGTTGGTGTTAGCATGCTAATATTAGCCTGTAGGTGTTAGCATGCTCATGTGAGCAAGTTGGTGTTAGCATGCTAATGTGAGCCTGTTGGTGTTAGCATGCTGGTGTTAGCCTGTTGGTGTTAGCATGCTAATGTGAGCCTGTTGGTCTTAGCATGCTCATGTGAGCAAGTTGGTGTTAGCATGGTAATGTGAGCCTGTTGGTGTTAGCATGCTTGTGTTAGCCTGTTAGTGTTAGCATGCTTGTGTTAGCATGTTGGTGTTAGCCTGTTCTTAGTCCTTGTTCTTATATCCACATCAAATCCCGTCTCTATGTCCATGTCAGATCCTGTCCCTATGTCATTTTATGTCCATCTCCACAGCAACGTAACATCCTGTCCCTATGTCTTGTGTGTACCATGTGCAGGTCAGATTCCAAACTTGAACCGAACAGCTGAACCCAATGAGATGTCCACTCCTGAACGACTGCCTGATGGACCCCAAATAATCTGGAAATTAGGCAGTTTGCTTCTCTGAGTTCTGATGTCTTTCCTCCTCTGCACTGTGTTGACGCACACCAACTCCATTGTCTCCATTCTGACTTTCAGCTTTTCTTCAAATAATAATAAAGTATAATATTCAATGTTGCCCATCAGAGGATAAATTTACAGACGTCTTACACCTAATAAGAAGAACAAAGTGCTTCACTTTTATATCATCCCAATAAACCCAAACTAAAAACTGAAAGAAAACAGACTCTCATTTACGGGGTTTTTATCTTCATACATCTGACATCTCTGCTTGCAAGAAACTTGCTTATCTTTAATAAAGTTTTAAAGGCTACGAAGACAAAACAATGGGGGGAAGGGCAACAGGCACGCTGCCAGCCTGAACTTGAGCACCCCCTAAAAAAAGCCACAAACCACACGACACGTTCATTTACAAGGTATTAATAGATGTTTCTGCCACATATTGATGGAAAAGTAGTCAATCAGCAGTGAAAATAGTTACTTTTTCAAAATAAATTTACTTTAGAAATTATTTAGAATAAAACTAACATTTTAAAAGTCACATAAAAATGAAAAGTGAGTGGAAGGAAACTGTTGTGAAAACAACTGGAGCCAAAAAAGCAAAACAAACATATAAACAAATAAAAACAACAGGTGGGTTTGATTTCTGTCAAAATGATCATTTACTCGTTTCATTTGTGAATATTTAGAAGCGATTTTTGTGTAAAAGTTTTTAATGGCGCCTAATTTTAGTCTTCAAAACGTTAAAAAGTGACAATAAACAAGAGGAGAAAGTCGGAGCAGCAAACTGCCAGCGCGAGCCCGGATCAGATGACAATAACACGGTCTGAGGCCGCGCGCCCCCGCCTCCAGATCCCGCCCACCATGGCCAGGCCCCGCCTTTATGACCCGCCTCCACGGCCAACCACCGTCCACAGGCCCCGCCTTCCTTCTCCATGTCCCGCCCCTCATGGCCAGTCCCCGCCTTCTGCACCGCCTCCAGGCCCCGCCCTCCCCGGAGCATCGCGTGAGAGCAGCAGCCGACTATCCAACTTGATTGTGATTAATGCGCGAGGGCAAGATGTCCGTGCCAGATCCAGCAGCTCGACGCATTCTTAAGGTGGTCCGAAGAGCAGCGGAGAGCTCGACTCGGAGAAGCCACCTCCGAGCCGCGCGCGGCATCACCGCACATCCAAAACGTCCCCGGTGAACTTCTGGAGGCGAACAGTCAGAAAGTTAACATGTCGACTGGAAAAGTCCGCGGCAGCTTCTGCTCCACCTTAATTCATAACCTGATTATGAGCTGATCGACTTTCCATACTTTCAGGCCGAATGTTAGCCCTCACTTCTGTGTAACTCTACGCCGCAAGTTAGTTCCAGGTCACTCCGAACGACTTTTACCCAAAAAAACTTGACATTAACCCTGAAAAGCTTCCAGGTCATGAGGAGAAGAGCCGCGTGAGGAGGGGAAACTTACTGCTTGAGGACGGGCTTCTTCCTCTTCTTGTTGGCGTAGATTCCAGGGTTGCCCAACATGGTGTCGCTCGGTTCGGCTCAACGTTTGTGTCCGGCCTGTCTGCGCTCAGCTCCGGCTGCTCTGCTGGTTCCTCACGGTGACGCTCCGCGCTCCTCCGCCGGGGCACGCGGCCTCACATCCCCATGCGGCGCCTTAAACCAGAAAAGCTCAGAAAGCGGCCGGCTGCGCGGAGTTTCGGTGGCGCTTTGACAGCTCCCGGGGGCGGTCACTGCTCCTGACCTTGGTCGGTGCGGTGCGGGAGAGGAAATGGAAGTAAAGAAAAGTTTGGCTCCGAATCCAGACCACGTCCAGCCTCCTCTCTCTGGATAAACAACGCCGCCTTATTATTACTATACGGAGTCACTGGAGTTTTTCTCTCTCTCTCTCTCTCTCTCTCTCTCTCTCTCTCTCTCTCTCACACACACACACTCACACACACACACACACGCGGGGCGTTTTCAGGAAATGTGTACAGTCTGCAGGAGCTGCTTTTTAAGGTGGACTGACGTGTTTTTTCTAAGAAAAAAAAAAAGTTTTGTAACATCAAAAATGGGTTGAGATTTTTTTTAGCTGTGATTTTTTTTTTACAAAAGCGCAAATTTACACAAACATTGAAAAAAAATTCCATTTAAAACTGAATAAAAACCTGAATGAATGCTGCGAAATGAGTGTTTTAGTGGGACAAAGTTAGAAAAGTTACAAAAGGCAGAACAATAGTGGGAAAACAGGAACAGCAATAAAAATCAGCTATCATCCTAAAACACGTGACTTCTGATTACAATAACACACAGAAACATGTTAACATGCTATTTTTATCCAGATTAATGACGCAGGGTGGAAATGGCTGAATAATCCTTCACTTCAAGGATTATTCAATTATCCTTTATAAATATTATAATGGATTAAAATGCTTCGGATATAAAGAGACCAAAGAAAAAATCATCGAAAGAATCTCAATTCTGTTTTTAGAGGGAATAAAAAAATAAGGAGAGAGAACCTCCATCAGAACCAGAACCAGGAAGGAAAACCTCCATCTGGACCAGAACCAGGGAGGAAAACCTCCATCAGAACCAGAACCAGGAAGGAAAACCTCCATCTGGACCAGAACCAGGAAGGAAAACCTCCATCAGGACCAGAACCAGGGAGGAAAACCTCCATCAGGACCAGAACCAGGAAGGAAAACCTCCCTCTGGACCAGAACCAGGAAGGAAAACCTCCCTCTGGACCAGAACCAGGAAGGAAAACCTCCATCTGGACCAGAACCAGGAAGGAAAACCTCCATCAGAACCAGAACCAGAACCAGGAAAGAAAACCTCCATCTGGACCAGAACCAGGAAGGAAAACCTCCCTCTGGACCAGAACCAGGAAGGAAAACCTCCATCAGAACCAGAACCAGAACCAGGAAAGAAAACCTCCATCTGGACCAGAACCAGGAAAGAAAACCTTCATCTGGACCAGAACCAGGAAAGAAAACCTCCATCAGGACCAGAACCAGGAAAGAAAACCTCCATCAGGACCAGAACCAGGAAGGAACACCTCCATCTGGACCAGAACCAGGAAGGAAAACCTCCCTCTGGACCAGAACCAGGAAGGAAAACCTCCATCAGAACCAGAACCAGAACCAGGAAAGAAAACCTCCATCTGGACCAGAACCAGGAAAGAAAACCTTCATCTGGACCAGAACCAGGAAGGAAAACCTCCATCAGAACCAGAACCAGGAAGGAAAACCTCCATCAGAACCAGGAAGGAAAACCTCCATCTGGACCAGAACCAGGAAGGAAAACCTCCATCAGAACCAGAACCAGGAAGGAAAACCTCCATCAGAACCAGGAAGGAAAACCTCCATCTGGACCAGAACCAGGAAGGAAAACCTCCATCTGGACCAGAACCAGGAAGGAAAACCTCCATCTGGACCAGAACCAGGAAGGAAAACCTCCATCAGGACCAGAACCAGGGAGGAAAACCTCCATCAGAACCAGAACCAGGAAGGAAAACCTCCATCTGGACCAGAACCAGGGAGGAAAACCTCCATCAGAACCAGAACCAGGAAGGAAAACCTCCATCAGGACCAGAACCAGGAAGGAAAACCTCCCTCTGGACCAGAACCAGGAAGGAAAACCTCCATCAGGACCAGAACCAGGAAGGAAAACCTCCATCAGGACCAGAACCAGGAAGGAAAACCTCCATCAGAACCAGAACCAGGAAAGAAAACCTCCATCTGGACCAGAACCAGGAAGGAAAACCTCCATCTGGACCAGAACCAGGAAGGAACACCTCCATCTGGACCAGAACCAGGAAGGAAAACCTCCCTCTGGACCAGAACCAGGAAGGAAAACCTCCATCAGAACCAGAACCAGAACCAGGAAAGAAAACCTCCATCTGGACCAGAACCAGGAAGGAAAACCTCCATCAGAACCAGAACCAGAACCAGGAAAGAAAACCTCCATCTGGACCAGAACCAGGAAGGAAAACCTTCATCTGGACCAGAACCAGGAAGGAAAACCTCCATCAGGACCAGAACCAGGAAGGAAAACCTCCATCTGGACCAGAACCAGGAAGGAAAACCTCCATCAGGACCAGAACCAGGGAGGAAAACCTCTGCTTCCTGGACCGGGATCCGGTTCTGCTTCCTGGAGCCAAACCCCTGAACTCAGCCACCACCTGTGTGTTGCTCTGGTTTAGTTCAGGACACCAGTAACATTCCCAAACTGGGAAGCTGGCCGGAGCAGGATGGTGTTGCATTAAGAATTCCTCCCACATTTCTGGGAAGTGAGGACCTAAATGTTGTCATGATAAGCTTCATCCTGACCACACAGCTGCCAGGTTTATGACATTTAAATGTTGTTTATTCATTTAAAACGTTTAGAAAGACTGAAACACAGCAGGCGAGGGTGTCAGAGTTGGGTATAAAAGCAGCAAACCCCAAAGGTTTAGTCTTTCCATCTGGTCCCTCAGGAAGCGAAAGGAATATGTCTTTAAAACAGATAAAAGTCTTTCAGGCTCTACGGAGCCGGAGGAGAAGATTCAGGCAGTCTGAGGGACCTTTAAGTTACCACGCTGTCCCGCAGGTTCGATCCCCATGAGCGACACTTCTGCTTCTGTATACTTGCTGAAGTCGTGTTTTTTGTCTTCCTGCTTCTGTTTGTTCCGTTTAAAGGACCCTGATGTAAACATGGAAACAGTGTGTGTGTGTGTGTGTGTGTGTTTCAGACGTGAGAGAATGATGTGCAGATGAGGAAAGACTTGGTCACTGCTGATCTAGGTGTGTTATTTCTACAAACGTCTGGTTGCTCTTTATCTGTCCATACATTCATTTTACATATGTTTGAAGGGTTAATTTCACTCCTCACATCTGGTCGTTTCATGACTTTTACATCCTCTTCATGAAATGTAAACAGTCAAATCATCCCCATCTTAGCAGCTAGTGAGATGATGCTGCATTATCAACTAGAACAACATATTAATGAGAAAACAACATATAGAAGTACACTACATGTTGCATTTACTTGCATCTGGACATCAGAGCTTCACCATGGTGAAGGTCAGTTTACACTGTTTGAATCAGATTGTTTATAAATGGAGAAGCTGGATTTTTGGGGGAGATGCAGCTTTTATACCCAGTCCAGGCGCCCTCACCTCCCACTGGTTAATCTGCTGGTTGGAGAATCTTCCAGAACCGAGTTGCTGCTAATATATCTATGGAAACGTTCATTTTCCGTCAGTTTATCCTGATGTGGCAACAGAGGCGGAAGACATCATGTCTGCACGCTGACTGGGATTAAAACGCTTCAAGTTTTATATTTAAAGGAGCAAAAATCCACGACCGACTTGGAGTTTTAAGGGTTAAAGCCACCGATAATAAAAGTCCAAACCTGCAAAAAGGGTAGAGTTTGGTGTGAAAAGGTGTGAGTGGTGCAGTTGTGTGGAGAGCAGCAGTAAGCAGGTGTTTGCATCACCTCACCACGCGTCAGTGACAGCCACCAACATGTTGCCATGGCGTCCATTCATCAGCTGGCCTCTGGAAACAGCAGCGTGTCTCTGGCAGGCTTTACTTCCTCATAGCAGCTGTCTGCCATCTTCACATTCCTGCTTTAAAGCTCTGAGAGGAGGAAAGGCAGGAGGACACGTCCCGACTGCACGCTGCAGCCTCCTCCGTCATGACTTTCCTCTCTCAGCTTCATGTTTTTATCCTGACGGTCCAAACTGCTTCATGTCTGCATGGAAACCTGCAGGTCACCAGGAAGACACAGACATTCTGCATGATGCTGCAGGTCGTGTTGGGACCACTGAGACATGGAGGGACGCTCTTCACTGGTTTCACTGGTATCTTCTGTGTTGTATGTGGGTGATGGAGGGAGGTTTTCCAGCCTTTCTGTCCCGTCCAGGAGGTTTACAGTCCAGACACAACATCTTCATCTCCATCACTGCTGTGTCACTAAGACACCTCTGTTTCCATCTGGACGTGATGATGAGATCACTTCCTGTCAGACTCTCCACCAATCAGAGCTTAAACTGATGCTGACGTCAGGAGAGGCCAAAGATCAACTCCTTCTCAGCTTCTTCCACATTATCACCTCTACCTGTTCAGCTGCTTATTCATACAACCAGCCAGTCACATGGAGGACTTAGTCATGTAAACATGGTGAAGATGACTTGCTGACGGTAAAACTGAGCATCAGAATGAGGAAGAAAGGAGATTTAACTGACTTTGAACGTTGCATGGTTGTTGGTTTACACCATCTCCAGGATTTACCGGGAATGGTCTGTAGAAGAGAAATGATCCAGTCAGCAGCTGCAAAAGAAGCTAAAAATTTTCCTTTAACAGGATCAAGTCCAAAGAAATTATTTGAAATTTAAGACCAAAGAATGTAAACAAATCAAAGTAAAATAAGACCAGTTTGTGACAGGCTCAGATGCCACAACTGGGTATAAAAGGGGCCTCCACTAAAAGCTTAATTTTCTTTAAACTCTTAGTTTTAAAAAAAAGAAAATCATTCATTGGGCCAAAAAACTGAATATCTCAGAGTATCTGAACACCCAACCAGTCCAGCCTAGAACCAGATGGTCTCTGGCAGCAGAAGACCACAGCGGGTTCCCTCCTGTCAGTAAGAACAAGAAACTGAGGCTACAATTCACACAGACTCACCAGAACTGGACAATAGAAGATGGAGAAACGTTGCTGGTCTGATGAGTCTCCAGTTCAGCTCCACATTCACATGGTAGGATCAGAATCTGCTGGAAACATCATGACAACATGGATCCATCCTGCCGTCAGGATCACCAGGCTGCTGCTGGTGGAATTTTATTCAACAATGTGAGTTCATCTGTGCGGCATCTTTCATGTACCGGACAAAACACTAGAAGCATAGCAGATGCTGTAAAGAAGCAGAAAGACGATAAAAAAATCTCAATAAAATCGTAAATTAAAGCCGTAAGCGGCATCCATTGGGTCCAAGCCTCCTGCCGAAATCCCCCACCTCCAACTTGTCACTTGACTTTCTGCTGAATTTAGAGTCACTCTCATGAATCCCAAAAGGGTTTGGTTCAAATGCGATGCGCTTTAAGGGAAAAAAATGGTGTAAAATGTGGGCGTATTTGCAAAGTTGGTGGACATACTTTTGCCATGGCAACAGGTGTTTGATTGACTCCTCAGCTCGTCTTGGGGGTTTAACACATGTGTGCCAATGTCCCATGTCAAAGAAGACATTTGGGACCCTCATGGGGCGGTTCCTACCATCACCATCTTGGCAGGGGCATGCAGGTCGTCTAGCCTGGAAAATACAAATATGGGCAAAGAGGTGGAGCTGAGAGGGGGGCTGTGAGCGTCATGGTGGATGATTGACATCTAGCGAATTCCGAGCTTTCTGTAGCTAAGAGCTAACCCAGCTAACAGGAGCTAACCAGCTAACGGAGGTAAGCAGGCTAAAGCTAAGTCACGTTGTTAACTGGCTAAAAACCGCGGTTGTTCTACGTTCTTCTTACTTGAAACGGGAGATCGGGTACCTGTCAATCAAAAGGACACGCCCCTAAATATGCTGATTTTAAAGATAAAATTACGTAAAAAAAAAAAAAAATTCACTCCCCCCACAGTTGTCATGAAGGTGAACCTGACCTATTAAACCAAAAATGGACTTTTGAACCAGGCTGAGAACATGTTTATTTCTGCTGCAAACATGTTTATTTCTGTTGTAAACATGTTTATTTCTGCTGCAAACATGTTTATTTCTGCTGTAAACATGTTTATTTCTGCGGTAAACATGTTTATACTTGCTGTAAACATGTTTATTCCTGCTGTAAACATGTTTATTTCTGCGGTAAACATGTTTATTCCGACTGTAAACATGTTTATTTCTGCGGTAAACATGTTTATACCTGCTGTAAGCATGTTTATTTCTGCTGTAAAAATGTTTATTACTGCTGTAAGCATGTTTATTCCTGCTGTAAACATGTTTATTCCTGCTGTAAACATGTTTATTTCTGCGGTAAACATGTTTATACCTGCTGTAAACATGTTTATTTCTACTGTAAGCATGTTTATTTCGGCTGTAAACATGTTTATTTCTGCTGTAAGCATGTTTATTCCTGATGTAAACATGTTTATTCCTGCGGTAAACATGTTTATTTCTGCTGTAAGCATGTTTATTTCTGCTGTAAAAATGTTTCTTACTGCTGTAAGCATGTTTATTCCTGCGGTAAACATGTTTATTTCTGCTGTAAAATTGTTTATTCCTGCTGTAAGCATGTTTATTCCTGCTGTAAACATGTTTATTCCTGCTGTAAACATGTTTATTTCTGCGGTAAACATGTTTATACCTGCTGCAAGCATGTTTATTCCTGCTGTGAACATGTTTATTTCTGCTGTAAACATGTTTATTCCTGCTGTAAACATGTTTATTCCTGCTGTAAACATGTGTATTTCTGCGGTAAACATGTTTATACCTGCTGTAAACATGTTTATTTCTACTGTAAGCATGTTTATTTCGGCTGTAAACATGTTTATTTCTGCTGTAAGCATGTTTATTCCTGATGTAAACATGTTTATTCCTGCAGTAAACATGTTTATTTCTACTGTGAGCATGTTTATTTCTGCTGTAAACATGTTTATTTCTGCTGTAAGCATGTTTATTTCTGCTGTAAAAATGTTTCTTACTGCTGTAAGCATGTTTATTCCTACTGTAAACATGTTTATTCCTGCGGTAAACATGTTTATTTCTGCTGTAAAATTGTTTATTCCTGCTGTAAGCATGTTTATTCCTGCTGTAAACATGTTTATTTCTGCGGTAAACATGTTTATACCTGCTGCAAGCATGTTTATTCCTGCTGTAAACATGTTTATTTCTACTGTAAACATGTTTATTCCTGCTGTAAACATGTTTATTTCTGCTGTAAACATGTTTATTCCTGCTGTAAACATGTTAATTCCTGCTGTAAGTATGTTTATTCCTGCTGCAAACATGTTTATTTCTGCGGTAAACATGTTTATTTTGGCTGTAAACATGTTTATTTCTGCTGTAAACATGTTTATTCCTGCTGTAAGCACGTTTATTTCTGCTGTAAAAATGTTTATTACTGCTGTAAGCATGTTTATTCCTGCTGTAAACATGTTTATTCCTGCGGTAAACATGTTTATTTCTGCTGTAAAATTGTTTATTCCTGCTGTAAGCATGTTTATTCCTGCTGTAAACATGTTTATTCCTGCTGTAAACATGTTTATTTCTGCGGTAAACATGTTTATACCTGCTGCAAGCATGTTTATTCTGCTGTGAACATGTTTATTTCTGCTGTAAACATGTTTATTCCTGCTGTAAACATGTTTATTCCTGCTGTAAACATGTGTATTTCTGCGGTAAACATGTTTATACCTGCTGTAAACATGTTTATTTCTACTGTAAGCATGTTTATTTCGGCTGTAAACATGTTTATTTCTGCTGTAAGCATGTTTATTCCTGATGTAAACATGTTTATTCCTGCAGTAAACATGTTTATTTCTACTGTGAGCATGTTTATTTCTGCTGTAAACATGTTTATTTCCGCTGTAAGCATGTTTATTTCTGCTGTAAAAATGTTTATTTCTGCTGTAAGCATGTTTATTCCTGCTGTAAACATGTTTATTCCTGCGGTAAACATGTTTATTTCTGCTGTAAAATTGTTTATTCCTGCTGTAAGCATGTTTATTCCTGCTGTAAACATGTTTATTCCTGCTGTAAACATGTTTATTTCTGCGGTAAACATGTTTATACCTGCTGCAAGCATGTTTATTCCTGCTGTGAACATGTTTATTTCTGCTGTAAACATGTTTATTCCTGCTGTAAACATGTTTATTCCTGCTGTAAACATGTGTATTTCTGCGGTAAACATGTTTATACCTGCTGTAAACATGTTTATTTCTACTGTAAGCATGTTTATTTCGGCTGTAAACATGTTTATTTCTGCTGTAAGCATGTTTATTCCTGATGTAAACATGTTTATTCCTGCAGTAAACATGTTTATTTCTACTGTGAGCATGTTTATTTCTGCTGTAAACATGTTTATTTCTGCTGCAAGCATGTTTATTCCTGCTGTGAACATGTTTATTTCTGCTGTAAACATGTTTATTCCTGCTGTAAACATGTTTATTCCTGCTGTAAACATGTGTATTTCTGCGGTAAACATGTTTATACCTGCTGTAAACATGTTTATTTCTACTGTAAGCATGTTTATTTCGGCTGTAAACATGTTTATTTCTGCTGTAAGCATGTTTATTCCTGATGTAAACATGTTTATTCCTGCAGTAAACATGTTTATTTCTACTGTGAGCATGTTTATTTCTGCTGTAAACATGTTTATTTCTGCTGTAAGCATGTTTATTTCTGCTGTAAAAATGTTTCTTACTGCTGTAAGCATGTTTATTCCTACTGTAAACATGTTTATTCCTGCGGCAAACATGTTTATTTCTGCTGTAAAATTGTTTATTCCTGCTGTAAGCATGTTTATTCCTGCTGTAAACATGTTTATTTCTGCGGTAAACATGTTTATACCTGCTGCAAGCATGTTTATTCCTGCTGTAAACATGTTTATTTCTACTGTAAACATGTTTATTCCTGCTGTAAACATGTTTATTTCTGCTGTAAACATGTTTATTCCTGCTGTAAACATGTTAATTCCTGCTGTAAGTATGTTTATTCCTGCTGCAAACATGTTTATTTCTGCGGTAAACATGTTTATTTTGGCTGTAAACATGTTTATTTCTGCTGTAAACATGTTTATTCCTGCTGTAAGCACGTTTATTTCTGCTGTAAAAATGTTTATTACTGCTGTAAGCATGTTTATTCCTGCTGTAAACATGTTTATTTCTGCGGTAAACATGTTTATACCTGCTGCAAGCATGTTTATTCCTGCTGTAAACATTTTTATTTCTGCTGTAAACATGTTTATTCCTGCTGTAAACATGTTTATTTCTGCTGTAGACATGTTTATTCCTGCTGTAAACATGTTTATTCCTGCTGTAAACATGTTTATTTCTGCTGTAAACATGTTTATTCCTGATGTAAACATGTTTATTTCTGCTGTAAACATGTTTATTTTGGCTGTAAACATGTTTATTCCTGCTGTAAACATGTTTATACCTGCTGTAAGCATGTTTATTCCTGCTGTAAGCATGTTTATTTCTGCTGTAAAAATGTTTATTACTGCTGTAAGCATGTTTATTACTGCTGTAAGCATGTTTATTCCTGCTGTAAGCATGTTTATTCCTGCTGTAAACATGTTTATTCCTGCGGTAAACATGTTTATTTCTGCGGTAAACATGTTTATACCTGCTGCAAGCATGTTTATTCCTGCTGTAAACATGTTTATTTCTACTGTAAACATGTTTATTCCTGCTGTAAACATGTTTATTCCTGCTGTAAACATGTTTATTCCTGCTGTAAACATATATATTCCTGCGGCAAACATGTTTATTTCTGCTGTAAAAATGTTTATTACCGCTGTAAACATGTTTATTCCTGCTGTAAGCACGTTTATTTCTGCTGTAAAAATGTTTATTACTGCTGTAAGCATGTTTATTCCTGCTGTAAAGATGTTTATTCCTGCGGTAAACATGTTTATTTCTGCGGTAAACATGTTCATACCTGCTGCAAGCATGTTTATTCCTGCTGTAAACATTTTTATTTCTGCTGTAAACATGTTTATTCCTGCTGTAAACATGTTTATTTCTGCTGTAAACATGTTTATTCCTGATGTAAACATGTTTATTTCTGCTGTAAACATGTTTATTCCTGCTGTAAACATGTTTATTTCTGCGGGAAACATGTTTATACCTGCTGCAAGCATGTTTATTCCTGCTGTAAACATGTTTATTTCTACTGTAAACATGTTTATTACTGCTGTAAACATGTTAATTCCTGCTGTAAGTATGTTTATTCCAGCTGCAAACATGTTTATTTCTGCTGTAAACATGTTTATTTTGGCTGTAAACATGTTTATTTCTGCTGTAAACATGTTTATTCCTGCTGTAAGCACGTTTATTTCTGCTGTAAAAATGTTTATTACTGCTGTAAGCATGTTTATTCCTGCTGTAAACATGTTTATTTCTGCGGTAAACATGTTTATACCTGCTGTAAACATGTTTATTTCTACTGTAAGCATGTTTATTTCGGCTGTAAACATGTTTATTTCTGCTGTAAGCATGTTTATTCCTGATGTAAACATGTTTATTCCTGCGGTAAACATGTTTATTTCTACTGTGAGCATGTTTATTTCTGCTGTAAACATGTTTATTTCTGCTGTAAGCATGTTTATTTCTGCTGTAAAAATGTTTCTTACTGCTGTAAGTATGTTTATTCCTACTGTAAACATGTTTATTCCTGTGGTAAACATGTTTATTTCTGCTGTAAAATTGTTTATTCCTGCTGTAAGCATGTTTATTCCTGCTGTAAACATGTTTATTCCTGCTGTAAACATGTTTATTTCTGCGGTAAACATGTTTATACCTGCTGCAAGCATGTTTATTCCTGCTGTAAACATTTTTATTTCTGCTGTAAACATGTTTATTCCTGCTGTAAACATGTTTATTTCTGCTGTAGACATGTTTATTCCTGCTGTAAACATGTTTATTCCTGCTGTAAACATGCTTATTTCTGCTGTAAACATGTTTATTCCTGATGTAAACATGTTTATTTCTGCTGTAAACATGTTTATTTTGGCTGTAAACATGTTTATTCCTGCTGTAAACATGTTTATACCTGCTGTAAGCATGTTTATTCCTGCTGTAAGCATGTTTATTTCTGCTGTAAAAATGTTTATTACTGCTGTAAGCATGTTTATTACTGCTGTAAGCATGTTTATTCCTGCTGTAAGCATGTTTATTCCTGCTGTAAACATGTTTATTCCTGCGGTAAACATGTTCATACCTGCTGCAAGCATGTTTATTCCTGCTGTAAACATTTTTATTTCTGCTGTAAACATGTTTATTCCTGCTGTAAACATGTTTATTTCTGCTGTAAACATGTTTATTCCTGATGTAAACATGTTTATTTCTGCTGTAAACATGTTTATTCCTGCTGTAAACATGTTTATTTCTGCGGGAAACATGTTTATACCTGCTGCAAGCATGTTTATTCCTGCTGTAAACATGTTTATTCCTGCTGCAAACATGTTTATTTCTGCTGTAAACATGTTAATTCCTGCTGTAAGTATGTTTATTCCTGCTGCAAACATGTTTATTTCTGCTGTAAACATGTTTATTTTGGCTGTAAACATGTTTATTTCTGCTGTAAACATGTTTATTCCTGCTGTAAGCACGTTTATTTCTGCTGTAAAAATGTTTATTACTGCTGTAAGCATGTTTATTCCTGCTGTAAACATGTTTATTTCTGCGGTAAACATGTTTATACCTGCTGTAAACATGTTTATTTCTACTGTAAGCATGTTTATTTCGGCTGTAAACATGTTTATTTCTGCTGTAAGCATGTTTATTCCTGATGTAAACATGTTTATTCCTGCGGTAAACATGTTTATTTCTACTGTGAGCATGTTTATTTCTGCTGTAAACATGTTTATTTCTGCTGTAAGCATGTTTATTTCTGCCGTAAAAATGTTTCTTACTGCTGTAAGCATGTTTATTCCTACTGTAAACATGTTTATTCCTGTGGTAAACATGTTTATTTCTGCTGTAAAATTGTTTATTCCTGCTGTAAGCATGTTTATTCCTGCTGTAAACATGTTTATTCCTGCTGTAAACATGTTTATTTCTGCGGTAAACATGTTTATACCTGCTGCAAGCATGTTTATTCCTGCTGTAAAAATTTTTATTTCTGCTGTAAACATGTTTATTCCTGCTGTAAACATGTTTATTTCTGCTGTAGACATGTTTATTCCTGCTGTAAACATGTTTATTCCTGCTGTAAACATGTTTATTTCTGCTGTAAACATGTTTATTCCTGATGTAAACATGTTTATTTCTGCTGTAAACATGTTTATTTTGGCTGTAAACATGTTTATTCCTGCTGTAAACATGTTTATACCTGCTGTAAGCATGTTTATTCCTGCTGTAAGCATGTTTATTTCTGCTGTAAAAATGTTTATTACTGCTGTAAGCATGTTTATTACTGCTGTAAGCATGTTTATTCCTGCTGTAAGCATGTTTATTCCTGCTGTAAACATGTTTATTCCTGCTGTAAACATGTTTATACCTGCTGTAAGCATGTTTATTCCTGCTGTAAGCATGTTTATTTCTGCTGTAAAAATGTTTATTACTGCTGTAAGCATGTTTATTACTGCTGTAAACATGTTTATTTCTGCGGTAAACATGTTTATACCTGCTGCAAGCATGTTTATTTCTGCTGTAAACATGTTTATACCTGCTGTAAGCATGTTTATTCCTGCTGTAAGCATGTTTATTTCTGCTGTAAAAATGTTTATTACTGCTGTAAGCATGTTTATTACTGCTGTAAACATGTTTATTTCTGCGGTAAACATGTTTATACCTGCTGCAAGCATGTTTATTTCTGCTGTAAACATGTTTATTCCTGCTGTAAGCATGTTTATTCCTGCTGTAAACATGTTTATTCCTGCTGTAAACATGTTTATTTCTGCGGTAAACATGTTTATACCTGCTGCAAGCATGTTTATTCCTGCTGTAAACATGTTTATTTCTACTGTAAACATGTTTATTCCTGCTGTAAACATGTTTATTCCTGCTGTAAACATGTTTATTCCTGCTGTAAACATGTATATTCCTGCGGCAAACATGTTTATTTCTGCTGTAAAAATGTTTATTACCGCTGTAAACATGTTAATTCCTGCTGTAAGTATGTTTATTCCTGCTGCAAACATGTTTATTTCTGCTGTAAACATGTTTATTTTGGCTGTAAACATGTTTATTTCTGCTGTAAACATGTTTATTCCTGCTGTAAGCACGTTTATTTCTGCTGTAAAAATGTTTATTACTGCTGTAAGCATGTTTATTCCTGCTGTAAACATGTTTATTCCTGCGGTAAACATGTTTATTTCTGCGGTAAACATGTTTATACCTGATGCAAACATGTTTATTCCTGCTGTAAACATTTTTATTTCTGCTGTAAACATGTTTATTCCTGCTGTAAACATGTTTATTTCTGCTGTAAACATGTTTATTCCTGATGTAAACATGTTTATTTCTGCTGTAAACATGTTTATTCCTGCTGTAAACATGTTTATTTCTGCGGGAAACATGTTTATACCTGCTGCAAGCATGTTTATTCCTGCTGTAAACATGTTTATTTCTACTGTAAACATGTTTATTCCTGCTGTAAACATGTTTATTTCTGCTGTAAACATGTTTATTCCTGCTGTAAACATGTTAATTCCTGCTGTAAGTATGTTTATTCCTGCTGCAAACATGTTTATTTCTGCTGTAAACATGTTTATTTTGGCTGTAAACATGTTTATTTCTGCTGTAAACATGTTTATTCCTGCTGTAAGCACGTTTATTTCTGCTGTAAAAATGTTTATTACTGCTGTAAGCATGTTTATTCCTGCTGTAAACATGTTTATTTCTGCGGGAAACATGTTTATACCTGCTGCAAGCATGTTTATTCCTGATGTAAACATGTTTATTTCTACTGTAAACATGTTTATTCCTGCTGTAAACATGTTTATTTCTGCTGTAAACATGTTTATTCCTGCTGTAAACATGTTAATTCCTGCTGTAAGTATGTTTATTCCTGCTGCAAACATGTTTATTTCTGCTGTAAACATGTTTATTCCTGCTGTAAACATTTTTATTTCTGCTGTAAACATGTTTATTCCTGCTGTAAACATGTTTATTCCTGCTGTAAACATGTTTATTTCTGCTGTAAACATGTTTATTCCTGATGTAAACATGTTTATTCCTGCTGTAAACATGTTTATTTTGGCTGTAAACATGTTTATTTCTGCGGTACACATGTTTATTTTGGCTGTAAACATGTTTATTTCTGCTGTAAACATGTTTATTCCTGCTGTAAGCACGTTTATTTTTGCTGTAAAAATGTTTATTACTGCTGTAAGCATGTTTATTCCTGCTGTAAACATGTTTATTCCTGCGGTAAACATGTTCATTTCTGCGCTAAACATGTTTATACCTGCTGCAAGCATGTTTATTCCTGCTGTAAACATTTTTATTTCTGCTGTAAACATGTTTATTCCTGCTGTAAACATGTTTATTTCTGCTGTAAACATGTTTATTCCTGCTGTAAACATGTTTATTCCTGCTGTAAACATGTTTATTTCTGCTGTAAACATGTTTATTCCTGATGTAAACATGTTTATTTCTGCTGTAAACATGTTTATTTCTGCTGTAAACATGTTTATTCCTGCTGTAAACATGTTTATTTCTGCTGTAAACATGTTTATTCCTGCTGTAAACATGTTTATTCCTGCTGTAAACATGTTTATTTCTGCTGTAAACATGTTTATTCCTGATGTAAACATGTTTATTTCTGCTGTAAACATGTTTATTTTGGCTGTTAACATGTTTATTCCTGCTGTAAACATGTTTATACCTGCTGTAAACATGTTTATTTCTGCTGTAAACATGTTTATTCCTGCTGTAAACATGTTAATTCCTGCTGTAAGTATGTTTATTCCTGCTGCAAACATGTTTATTTCTGCGGTAAACATGTTTATTTTGGCTGTAAACATGTTTATTTCTGCTGTAAACATGTTTATTCCTGCTGTAAGCACGTTTATTTCTGCTGTAAAAATGTTTATTACTGCTGTAAGCATGTTTATTCCTGCTGTAAACATGTTTATACCTGCTGCAAGCATGTTCATTCCTGCTGTAAACACGTTTATTTCTGCTGTAAACATGTTTATTCCTGCTGTAAACATTTTTATTTCTGCTGTAAACATGTTTATTCCTGCTGTAAACATGTTTATTCCTGCTGTAAACATGTTTATTTCTGCTGTAAACATGTTTATTCCTGATGTAAACATGTTTATTTCTGCTGTAAACATGTTTATTTTGGCTGTAAACATGTTTATTTCTGCTGTAAACATGTTTATTCCTGCTGTAAGCACGTTTATTTTTGCTGTAAAAATGTTTATTACTGCTGTAAGCATGTTTATTCCTGCTGTAAACATGTTTATACCTGCTGTAAGCATGTTTAGTCCTGCTGTAAGCATGTTTATTTCAGCTGTAAACATGTTTATTCCTGCTGTAAACATGTTTATTCCTGCGGTAAACATGTTTATTTCTGCGGTAAACATGTTTATACCTGCTGCAAGCATGTTTATTCCTGCTGTAAACATGTTTATTTCTGCTGTAAACATGTTTATTCCTGCTGTAAGCATGTTTATTCCTGCTGTAAACATGTTTATTTCTGCGGTAAACATGTTTATACCTGCTGCAAGCATGTTTATTCCTGCTGTAAACATGTTTATTCCTGCTGTAAACATGTTTATTCCTGCTGTAAACATGTATATTCCTGCTGTAAACATGTTTATTTCTGCTGTAAACATGTTTATTCCTGCTGTAAACATGTTTATTTCTGCGGTAAACATGTTTATTTTGGCTGTAAACATGTTTATTTCTGCTGTAAACATGTTTATTCCTGCTGTAAGCACGTTTATTTCTGCTGTAAAAATGTTTATTACTGCTGTAAGTATGTTTATTCCTGCTGTAAACATGTTAATTCCTGCGGTAAACATGTTTATTTCTGCGGTAAACATGTTTATACCTGCTGCAAGCATGTTTATTCCTGCTGTAAACATGTTTATTCCTGCTGTAAACATGTTTATTCGTGCTGTAAATATGTTTATTTATGCTGTAAACATGTTTATTCCTGATGTAAACATGTTTATTTCTGCTGTAAACATGTTTATTTCTGCTGTAAACATGTTTATACCTGCTGTAAGCATGTTTACTCCTGCTGTAAGCATGTTTATTCCTGATGTAAACATGTTTATTTCTGCTGTAAAAATGTTTATTTCTGCTGTAAACATGTTTATTTTGGCTGTAAACATGTTTATTCCTGCTGTAAACATGTTTATTCCTGCTGTAAGCATGTTTATTTCGGCTGTAAGCATGATTATTCCTGCTGTAAGCATGTTTTTTCTGCTGTAAACATGTTTATTCCTGCTGTAAACATGTTTATTCCTGCTGTAAGCATGTTTATTCCTGCTGTAAACATGTTTATTCCTGCTGTAAACATGTTTATTTCTGCTGTAAACATGTTTATTCCTGCTGTAAACATGTTAATTCCTGCTGTAAACATGTTTATTTATGTTGTAAACATGTTTATTTCGGCTGTAAACATGTTTATTTCTGCTGTAAACATGTTTATTCCCGCTGTAATCATGTTTATTCCTGATGTAAACATGTTTATTTCTGCTGTAAACATGTTTTTTTTTGGCGGTAAACATGTTTATCCCTGCTGTAAACATGTTTATTTCTGCTGTAAACATGTTTATTCCTGCTGTAAACATGTTAATTCCTGCTGTAAACATGTTTATTTATGCTGTAAACATGTTTATTCCTGCTGTAAGCATGTTTATTTCTGCTGTAAGCATGATTATTCCTGCTGTAAGCATGTTTTTTCTGCTGTAAACATGTTTATTCCTGCTGTAAACATGTTTATTCCTGCTGTAAACATGTTTATTCCTGCTGTAAACATGTTTATTCCTGCTGTAAACATGTTTATTCCTGCTGTAAGCATGTTTATTCCTGCTGTAAACATGTTTATTCCTGCGGTAAACATGTTTATTTCTGCGGTAAACATGTTTATACCTGCTGCAAGCATGTTTATTTCTGCTGTAAACATGTTTATTCCTGCTGTAAACATGTTTATTTCTACTGTAAACATGTTTATTCCTGCTGTAAACATGTTTATTCCTGCTGTAAACATGTATATTCCTGCGGCAAACATGTTTATTTCTGCTGTAAAAATTTTTATTACCGCTGTAAACATGTTAATTCCTGCTGTAAGTATGTTTATTCCTGCTGCAAACATGTTTATTTCTGCTGTAAACATGTTTATTTTGGCTGTAAACATGTTTATTTCTGCTGTAAACATGTTTATTCCTGCTGTAAGCACGTTTATTTCTGCTGTAAACATGTTTATTCCTGCTGTAAACATGTTAATTCCTGCTGTAAACATGTTTATTTATGTTGTAAACATGTTTATTTCGGCTGTAAACATGTTTATTTCTGCTGTAAACATGTTTATTCCCGCTGTAATCATGTTTATTCCTGATGTAAACATGTTTATTTCTGCTGTAAACATGTTTTTTTTGGCGGTACACATGTTTATCCCTGCTGTAAACATGTTTATTACTGCTGTAAACATGTTTATTTCTGCGGTAAACATGTTTATTCTTGCTGTAAATATGTTTATTCTTTCTGTAAGCATGTTTATTCCTGCTGTAAACATGTTTATTCCTGCTGTAAACATGTTAATTACTGCGGTAAACATGTTTATGTATGCTGTAAACATGTTTATTTTGGCTGTAAACATGTTTATTCCTGCTGTAAACCTGTTTATTTCTGCTGTAAACATGTTTATTCCTGCTGTAAGCATGGTTATTCCTGCTGTAAACATGTTTATTTCTGCTGTAAACATGTTAATTCCTGCTGTAAAAATGTTTATTTCGGCTGTAAACATGTTTATTCCTGCTGTAAGCATGGTTATTTCTGCTGTAAACATGTTTATTTCTGCTGTAAACATGTTTATTCCTGCTGTAAACATGTTTATTCCTGATGTAAACATGTTTATTTCTGCTGTGAAGTTGGTCTTTTTAACATGGGAGTCTATGGGGATTTGCTCTGTTTTGCAGCCCCTAGTGGATGAAGGGGGAACTGCAGGTTATGATACTTCTGCATCGGCTTCACTTCACGTCAGAGGTTGCTGATTTGTGACAACTGTGAAGAAAATCCACCAAAACAAACTTTATTCTCTTTTCTTTATTAGGATTCTACTAATTTAGAGGAGGAGCTATTTGATATAAAATCATGAACAGTAAATCATTCAGTCATCAGTCGCCAACTCGTCTCATCTTGATGGTCATGACTCAAACAGCTGAGCTGGAGGATGTTAAACTGGAAGATTTTTGTTTTACTATTTAATGTCTCTGCGATGGACTGGTGAGCTGTCCAGGGTGTACCTTGCCTGTCGCCCAAAGCCAGCTGGGATAGGCTCCAGCTTCCCCGCGACCCTGAATTGGATTAAGCGGTTCAGAAAATGAATGAATGAATGTTTAATGTCTTTGTTGTTCAGGTTAAAAACAACACTGAACTTAAGTTTTACTGCGATTTAGTTGAAGGAAATGTGACGTTGAAGCATCTACAAGGTCTTCAGGCTTCATAAAAACGAGACTTTTCACCGATAAGGTAGAATTGTGGTATTCAGAACACATCTGCTGTGATAGGTTTATATCTACTGGGACAAAAACGGAAAAAAAAGCTGGATGTCCATAAAATAAAATTTAAAAATGACTTAAATGCAGTGTCTTTCTGGAGCATGTTGGTGTCGTGTAGAAATAAACATAAAAACAGCTTCATACGTCGCCTTCAACCAGAGCGCATGTGCTCTGCACACAGCAGACAGTTAAACCACAGATGTATCAGAAATACATCTGATAAGAGGAAAAGCTTTTATTAGCATGGTCAACAGGAAGTAGCTTCACAAGCTAACAGCTCTAATAACACACATGCTTCATACCAACATGATGGCTTTCAGTTTTTTCCATTTAATTCTGTCTTTTTAAAGTTGATTTTATTTCTTTTAAAACTTGTTTTAATGTATAATCACTGTTAGTAAAGATGTGTCGTGTGTGATGGTTCTGAGTTGTATTTTACATGAAATCTGCGATTAAATAAAAAAATAGAGATAAAAGATAAAATAAATTGCCTCGTCTGTTGTTGCATAAAAGTCACAAGTGGACACATTTTCAGGCTCTTAACTCACTGGCTGACGGCTTTTGACATCTTTTCAAATCTCAACGTTCACTGAAAAAGATGGCTTCTCTACACGGAAATCCAGTTTGTCCCCTAGCACGTACCCTAATAATGCCGTGATGCGCGCACCCCAACGATGCCGCGATATGAGCCCACCAACGATGCCGCGATGCGAGCATCCCAACAATGCTGCGATGTGCACTAACGATGCCGTGATGCGAGCATCCCAACAATGCTGCGATGTGCACTAACGATGCCGTGATGCGAGCACCCCAACGATGCCGCGATGCGCACTTCCCAACGATGCCACAATGCGCGTGCCCCAACGATGCCGCGAAGCGAGCACACCAATGATGCCGCGATGCACGCACCTGGCCGAGTCGGCCCTCAATATCTGCAGTCCCAGACCTGAATATTCTGTGCACCCTAAAAAATGAGCCAACAGATCTGGGCCTTTCTGCTACAACAAGGAGTCCCAAGACGTCCCTGACGTTAGCATGGTTGCTTGCTAGCACATCCACCAGAGGGCGGCATGGAGTTCACCTCGAGTTGACGGAGATCGCGATGATGTTCGTTCTCAGAAGGAGACAGAAGAAGAAGCAGCGCCGCTGATGAATGTCGTCTGTGACGCTGTTAAATATATCACAGCTTCTTCTTCTTTGCACCTTTTACGGGTTTCTTACAGATTTTGCAAGAAAAACAAGTGACCATGTTGAAAACGAGCCCAAATTCATCTTATTATTTACTGTTGACTTTGTATTTGTACAGTAGTATTTGTTGATTTATTCTATGTACGTAATATTTGTCGATAGTTTTATTTATTTAAGCCTTTTTGTAACTTGTTTACAGTCTCTTGACTACCATAAAACTGAAATAAATTCAGCCTTTAAGGGGTTAATGAGTCTGAAATCTTAGCTTTAAAACAGCTGAAGACATTTTACAGACTTTCAGTTAAACTCACAGCTGATCTTCTTTTATGTTTGTTTATGTTGATTTCTTTCTGGGAATCACTTGGATTTTATTGTTCATTTCTTTTCAGTGTCTAAATCTTTTTAATTATGTGTGAAACTTTTGCATAAATACTGAGTTGCTTCCATGTTTCAGAGGTACAGCAACGTAAAAACGGCTTTGTGAAACAACTCACGGTGTGAACAGACACTGGGTTTATGTTTTCAGTGTTAAATGTGGCCCCCGACATGGAAACAGCGAGTCCTGCCACCGGAGGGGCTGAGGACTACGTCAACATGATGAAACTCTGGATTAAGACTGAGTGCACCCCGTCTGAGCGATGGCGGTGGTGGGTGTGAAAACAGCTGTCAGATATCCTGTTGGCCATCAGCGTCCTTTTCAAACAGGCGGGGGCTTGACGGGAAGCAGGACTGCTGCCCTCTGGGAGGAGGAAGAGTTGCGTGTGAAGAACAGGAGAGCGAGATGGAACCGCAGCTCCATTAACATGAATGTTGGGTTATTTAAAGTAGCCGTTGATTGTTTCTGCTCATTTGCGCCTGTGTGGTCGGACAGCTGCGGTGTGATCTTATTAGCCCGGCATGGAAGTTACTACTGTGAGTTTGACAGGAAGCCAGCAGCACAGATCACATCACCACAAAGAAGTAGAGCAAAGGTGGAGATGTGAGACCTTAGACAGGAAGTAGAGACTCATACCTGCAGACTCAGACAGTGTGAAACGGAGATGTAGTAAAACCTCTTTAGGCTCCTTTAACATGTAAATGAAGCATTCTGGTGTGATCTGCGAGAGAAATAAAAACACTAGAAAATGTCTGAAGAAATTCGGATGTGTGCCAACGCAGCGACCGGCCGCGCTCCAGTGTGGCAGCCATTTTACAAAGATGGAGCACCTGTGGTGGCCGCTAAGGTCCTGATGAGGAAGGGTCGGCCGATTCACGATTCGATCGAAGCATCTTGATGTAACACATGCAAATTCAATAATGATTCATAAATGTTCAAAACCAATTATTTTACTGAATAGTTAAATGACAAACATGCAGCTTTAAAGAGTGTCAGGACGCTAAAAACCGCACTGCTGTCAGGACACTTCAGGGCGGACGGACCAGAAGTTTGTCCCCCTTAAGTGTCCGGGCGGCAAACAGTAAACAACAGAGACACCAGGAAACTAGCAGCTAACCCAGCAGCTAGCCCGGCAACTAGCCTAGCAGCTAACCAAGCAACTAGCCCGGCAACTAGCCTAGCAGCTAACCCAGCAGCTAGCCCAGCAACTAGCCTAGCAGCTAACCAAGCAACTAGCCCGGCAACTAGCCTAGCAGCTAACCCAGCAGCTAGCCCAGCAACTAGCCTAGCAGCTAGCCTAGAAGCTAGCCTAGCAGCTACTGTTACTAAGTGTTAGATTTCCATATCGGGTATGAAGCGAGTGTTTGGATACATTCTGGTTTTTATGAACAGACCACAGACCGTATATGAAGGATGGACGGAGCCTCCGGTGGTTAAAAGTGAAGCCTATGCAGAAATGCCTAAAACTGCAGTTCCCCCTTCATCCATTAGGGGCTGCAAAACCGAGTAAATCCCCATAGACTCCCATGTTAAAAAGACCAACTTTACAGCAGAAATAAAGATGTTTACAGCAGAAATAAACGTGTTTACAGCAGAAATAAACATGTTTACAGCAGAAATAAACATGTTTACAGCCTGGTTCAAAAATTCATTTTTGGTTTAATAGGTCAGGTTTACCTTCATGACAACTGTGGGGGGAGTAAATTTTTTCCTTACTAGCCCATTTAAAAGTAATTTAATCTCGAAATTCGGCATGTTTAGGGGCGTGTCCTTTTGATTGACAGGTACCCGATCTCCCACTTCAAGTCAGAAGAACGTAGAACAACCGTGGTTTTTAGCCAGTTAACAACGTGACTTAGCTTTAGCCCGCTTACCTCTGTTAGCTGGTTAGCTCCTGTTATCTCCAGGTTAGCTCGGTTAGCTCTTAGCTACAGGCAGCTCGGAGTTCGCTCGATGTAAAATCTGAATGAAGACTGAATCGAATTGCGAGATACCCGAGAAGACACATGCCAACTGATGAGTGTGAGGGAGGAGCTGTGAACAGACTGACCTATAGAATATGTAAAACACCTTTCTAAGCTTCTGTCACAGATTACCTGACCCACATGTCGGCAATGTTCATGGTGGCTAAACAGATAAGCACAGCCCGGCTAGCTGTTAGCAGCTCGGCTTATTGTTAGAGTGTACTTTGTAGCTATCTGCTGCTAGCTGCTACTGGGTTAACTAAAGGGAGTTTACCCCATAGCTAGCTGCAGCTAGCTGCTGCTGGGTTAACTAAAGGGGGTTTACTCTGTTACTAGCTGCAGATGGCTGCTGCTGGGTTAACTAAAGGGGGTTTACTCTGTTACTAGCTGCAGATGGCTGCTGCTGGGTTAACCGAAGGGATTTTACTCTGTAGCTATCTGCTGCTAGCTGCTGCTGGGTTAACCGAAAGGAGTTTACTCTGTAGTTAGCTGCAGAAAGTTACTGTTGGGTTAACCGAAGGGAGTTTACCCCGTAGCTATCTGCAGATTTTCCTGCTCTCAGTCTCCTGAACTGGTTTGGAGGTGGAAAATTTCACAGTTCTTTCTGTCAGAAGTTTCAGAAAGACCAAAGCGGCAGGGTTTTACAGTTTTTATGCAGATATAATGAATAAATAAATAAATGTGCAAATACAATAAAATAGAATTTAGCTCACTAAGAAACAAGTTTTAGCTGCAGAGAGGTCATTTTGATCTGCAGACCCCCTGCTCGAAGCGCAACAACAGCAGGATCTGTGGTGTCAGGTGGGTCACCATGCTGGACAGGTCTTCATGTCTGACAAACTGCATGTCTTCAACAGCATCAAAAACAACAACAGGCTGAAGCATGACATGTACACATGATGCCCCATTCACATCTACCCCCCATTTTTTCTTTTCCAGAGAAGGTAATGTGCACGTGTCAAATAAGGCATGAAAACACAGTTTGTTTTTATGCAAAGAGAGAAAATATTTCGGATTTAGCAGTGATGCAGGTGTGAAGCTACAGAAATGTTGGCTACCGTCTGGTTGCCATGCATCGTTGCTGTTTTAATGACAAACACTGCGCCTCCTCCCTGCTGCAGACTCACAGAGAGAAGTAAAACTTGCTGTAAAACCAGTGGAAATTTGGCAGACTTGGTTTGACCAAACCCCCGAGCCGGCCTCACAGGGCTGCAGCCTCCAGATCTCACCGTGGACTTGTGTTATTTTACTGCTGGTTAATTAGCCTGGATCCTGTCCGTGCTGCAGTGTGTGCTTGTGCACACGGTGTGTGTGTGGTTGTGTAACTCTGAACGTTGTCTGAAAGCTGCAGTCGTCCTCAGAGCAGGGAAAGCATGAAAAGTCAGATGAACAGACGAGTGGTGGGTTCGTTTCCAACATCAGTTTCCTCTGCTGCAGAGCTGCCTCCGACTCAGGTCCCTGGTCCCGCTCAGGTCCCAGGTCCCGCTCAGGTCCCAGGTCCCGTTCAGGTCCCTGGTCGCGCTCAGGTCCCAGGTCCCGCTCAGGTCCCTGGTCCCGTTCAGGTCCCGCTCAGGTCCCAGGTCCCGTTCAGGTCCCGCTCAGGTCCCTGGTCCCGCTCAGGTCCCTGGTCCCGCTCAGGTCCCAGGTCCCGTTCAGGTCCCGCTCAGGTCCCAGGTCCCGTTCAGGTCCCGCTCAGGTCCCAGGTCCCGCTCAGGTCCCAGGTCCCGTTCAGGTCCCGCTCAGGTCCCAGGTCCCGTTCAGGTCCCGCTCAGGTCCCAGGTCCCGCTCAGGTCCCAGGTCCCGTTCAGGTCCCGCTCAGGTCCCTGGTCCCATTCAGGTCCCGCTCAGGTCCCTGGTCCCGCTCAGGTCCCTGGTCCCATTCAGGTCCCGCTCAGGTCCCTGGTCCCGCTCAGGTCCCTGGTCCCATTCAGGTCCCGCTCAGGTCCCTGGTCCCGCTCAGGTCCCAGGTCCCGTTCAGGTCCCGCTCAGGTCCCAGGTCCCGCTCAGGTCCCAGGTCCCGTTCAGGTCCCGCTCAGGTCCCTGGTCCCGCTCAGGTCCCAGGTCCCGTTCAGGTCCCGCTCAGGTCCCTGGTCCCATTCAGGTCCCGCTCAGGTCCCTGGTCCCGCTCAGGTCCCTGGTCCCATTCAGGTCCCGCTCAGGTCCCTGGTCCCGCTCAGGTCCCTGGTCCCATTCAGGTCCCGCTCAGGTCCCTGGTCCCGCTCAGGTCCCTGGTCGCGCTCAGGTCCCAGGTCCCGCTCAGGTCCCAGGTCCCGTTGAGGTCCCGCTCAGGTCCCAGGTCCCGTTCAGGTCCCGCTCAGGTCCCTGGTCCCGCTCAGGTCCCAGGTCCCGTTCAGGTCCCGCTCAGGTCCCTGGTCCCGCTCAGGTCCCTGGTCCCATTCAGGTCCCTGGTCCCGCTCAGGTCCCTGGTCGCGCTCAGGTCCCTGGTCCCGCTCAGGTCCCTGGTCCCGTTCAGGTCCCGCTCAGGTCCCAGGTCCCGTTCAGGTCCCGCTCAGGTCCCTGGTCCCGCTCAGGTCCCGCTCAGGTCCCTGGTCCCGCTCAGGTCCCTGGTCCCATTCAGGTCCCGCTCAGGTCCCTGGTCCCGCTCAGGTCCCTGGTCGCGCTCAGGTCCCAGGTCCCGTTCAGGTCCCGCTCAGGTCCCGTTGAGGTCCCGCTCAGGTCCCAGGTCCCGTTCAGGTCCCATTCAGGTCCCAGGTCCCGTTCAGGTCCCGCTCAGGTCCCTGGTCCCGTTCAGGTCCCGCTCAGGTCCCTGGTCCCGCTCAGGTCCCTGGTCCCGCTCAGGTCCCAGGTCCCGTTCAGGTCCCGCTCAGGTCCCTGGTCCCGTTCAGGTCCCGCTCAGGTCCCTGGTCCCGCTCAGGTCCCTGGTCCCGCTCAGGTCCCAGGTCCCGTTCAGGTCCCGCTCAGGTCCCTGGTCCCGCTCAGGTCCCTGGTCCCGCTCAGGTCCCAGGTCCCGTTCAGGTCCCAGGTCCTGCTCAGGTCCCTGGTCCCGCTCAGGTCCCAGGTCCCGTTCAGGTCCCGCTCAGGTCCCTGGTCCCGCTCAGGTCACTGGTCCCGCTCAGGTCCCTGGTCCCGCTCAGATCCCTGGTCCCGTTCAGGTCCCTGGTCCCGTTCAGGTCCCGCTCAGGTCCCTGGTCCCGCTCAGGTCCCTGGTCCCGTTCAGGTCCCGCTCAGGTCCCTGGTCCCACTCAGGTCCCTGGTCCCACTCAGGTCCCTGGTCCCGCTCAGGTCCCTGGTCCCGCTCAGGTCCCTGGTCCCGTTCAGGTCCCGCTCAGGTCCCTGGTCCCACTCAGGTCCCGCTCAGGTCCCTGGTCCCGTTCAGGTCCCGCTCAGGTCCCTGGTCCCACTCAGGTCCCTGGTCCCACTCAGGTCCCTGGTCCCGCTCAGGTCCCTGGTCCCATTCAGGTCCCGCTCAGGTCCCTGGTCCCGCTCAGGTCCCTGGTCCCATTCAGGTCCCTGGTCCCGCTCAGGTCCCTGGTCGCGTTCAGGTCCCTGGTCCCATTCAGGTCCCACTCAGGTCCCTGGTCCCACTCAGGTCCCTGGTCCCATTCAGGTCCCTGGTCCCGTTCAGGTCCCTGGTCCCATTCAGGTCCCTGGTCCCGCTCAGGTCCCGCTCAGGTCCCTGGTCCCGCTCAGGTCCCTGGTCCCGCTCAGGTCCCTGGTCCCGCTCAGGTCCCTGGTCCCATTCAGGTCCCTGGTCCCGCTCAGGTCCCTGGTCCCGCTCAGGTCCCTGGTCCCATTCAGGTCCCTGGTCCCGCTCAGGTCCCTGGTCCCGCTCAGGTCCTGGTCCCATTCAGGTCCCTGGTCCCGCTCAGGTCCCTGGTCCCGCTCAGGTCCCTGGTCCCGCTCAGGTCCCTGGTCCCATTCAGGTCCCTGGTCCCGCTCAGGTCCCTGGTCCCGCTCAGGTCCCGCTCAGGTCCCTGGTCCCGCTCAGGTCCCTGGTCCCGTTCAGGTCCCCGGTCCTGCTCTCTGGCCTGCTGGTTAATGGCCGGTACTGGTTTGGTCTGTGCGGCTCCAGTAAGCTCATCAACGCCGTTCTTTTCATGACAGTTACCGGGTCCACCGAGGAGGTCGACACAACTGGGAAGCCTGGTGGTGACGTGTGTGTGTGTGTGTGTGTGTGTGTGTGTGTGTGTGTGTTTTGGAGTGTAGTTAAATAAGGTCTTATTTTACAAGTTTCAGACAAACATCTGTTTCCAGAGCTGCACTTTGCTCAACTGAACTAATTATTTTACGTTAAAGCATGAATTTCTGAAGCTGAAACGCCGCTTTTCCAGCTTGCAGAGGGGAAAGAAAAAGCCTGACAGCCGTGGTTTCTGGTGGGATTAAAACCAAACTGCTGAGAGTCACAGACGACCTACGGATGTCATCCATGCCGGTTTTCCATCTCTCCTCGTCCTCCCAGACCTTCCTGCTGCATTTCACACCGCTGGCCACGACGTCCAAGCAAACCAGTTCCTCTACTGGTTGGTTCCCATCAGCCACCATGGTTTACATTAATACCAGCTGTGGCATTAATGCCCCCCCCCCCCCCCCCCCCCCCCCCTCTCCCAGGTCTGCCGGTGGGTTGAAAACAGAAACATGAAGCTGCGCTGTGTTTACACTACTGGTTTCCATAGCAACAGAGGCTGCTGACAGGAGGGAGGCGTCAAGCCAAGAAGGAGAAGGAGAAGGAGGAGGAGGAGGAGAAGGAGGAGAAGGAGGAGAAGGAGGAGGAGGAGGAGGAGGAGGAGGAGGAGGAGAAGGAGGAGGAGGAGGAGAAGGAGGAGGAGGAGAAGGAGGAGGAGGAGGAGAAGGAGGAGGAGGAGGAGGAGGAGGAGGAGGAGAAGGAGGAGGAGAAGGAGGAGGAGGAGGAGAAGGAAAAGGAGGAGCAGGAGGAGGAGAAGGAGAAGGAGGAAGAGGAGGAGGATAAGGAGGAGAAGGAGGAAAAGGAGGAGAAGGAAAAGGAGGAGCAGGAGGAGGAGAAGGATAAGGAGGAGGAGAAGGAGGAGAAGGATAAGGAGGAGGAGGAGGAGGAGGAGGAAGAGGACGAGGAGGAGAAAGAGGAGGAGAAGGAGAAGGAGGAGGACGAGGAGGAAGGAAGAGGAGGAGGAGAAGGAGGAGGAGGAGGAGGATAAGGAGGAGAAGGAGGAAAAGGAGGAGGAGAAGGAGGAAAAGGAGGAGAAGGAGGAGGAGGAGGAAGGAAGAGGAGGAGGAGAAGGAGGAGGAGGAGGACGAGGAGGAAGGAAGAGGAGAAGGAAAAGGAGGAGCAGGAGGAGGAGGAGGAGGAGGACGAGGACGAGGAGGAGGAGAAGGAGGAAAAGGAGGAGGAGGAGGACGAGGACGAGGAGGAGGAGAAGGAAGAGGAGGAGGAAAAGGAGGAGCAGGAGGAGGAGAAGGAAGAGGAGGAGGAAAAGGAGGAGCAGGAGGAGGAGGAGGAGGAGGACGAGGAGGAGGAGAAGGAAGAGGAGGAGGAGAAGGAGGAGGAGCTGTCGGCAGAGTGAGGAACTGGTTTTAGTTTCCTTTAGTCTGACCAGCTGAAACAACCCAGTTTCTGCTCATAAAGAACCACCAGAACGTGCTCCAGGGATTTAAAAATCACGAAATTATTAATAATAATAATAATAATAATAATAATAAAAAACAACAAAAGGTAAAAAGAAGCAACAGCTCGTTTTTCAGTCCAGCAGCGTTTTATGCCACATTCAGTCTGAAACGCTTTAAGACAAAACATCATCATCAGTCAGCAGAACATCTCTGGTCCTCAGCAGAACTCTGCACAATGTCTGCCTGTCACTCACCATCCACGCTTCTTTCTTTTACAGCGGAATGTAATCTGATTACTGCTGGAGATTCTGACAGGAGCACACGGACATCTTCTCCGTGGAGGAAAAACGACCTGCTGGGCAGGTATTGTGTGAAACTGTTTCATGAGAAAGTCCAGGAAAAAAGGAGGAACAATAAACAAGGCAGTTCAGAGCAGAACAATGATCCTCTGTGAGGACTTTTCATGTTTAACATGGACTTCAGCAGAAAAACCCAAAACAAGCTGAATCTGAAGAAAAGGCAGGAGAGGTGGAGCTTCAGTTCGACACATGATGTAAAAAGCAAAGAAAAACTCTGCTGAAAAGCATTTCAGACATTTGTAAACTGACTGCAGATGCAGAGAGAGACCGGGCTCCATGTGGAGGCTGGAGGACAGAAACATGCTGCATCTGACTGTCTGGCTGCAACACAGGCTCAGGAACTGCTGGTGAGTAGCGCCATCTGCTGGCAGACAGGCGCTACTCACAGGCGCGTATTACTATACGGAGTCACTGGAGTTTCTCTCTCTCTCTCTCTCTCTCTCTCTCTCTCTCTCTCACACTCACTCACACACACACACACACACACACACACACACACACACACACACACACACACTGTGAGGAAGCTGCAGCTTTTCCGACACTTTAGAGTTCGATTTCTCAGATCCTTTTTCTTTAATCTTCCCATTGTACCAAAGGCCCAGGATGTTGGCTTTAAGATCATCAGAGGAATTTATCCATCATCAGATTTCCTCTATAGACGTTTTGGCTTTTACTGTAATAATTGTATATTCTGTTTCAATCACACTGAAAACACAGATCACTTTTTTTTTTTATTTTTTTTTTTACTGCATCTTCATCAATGTATTTTGGGAGGATTTATTCCATTGGCTTTCTACATTTCTGCCTGTTCCTGACCTTCAGAAAAAGAATGTTTTATATGGTTTTACTATCAGAAACAATGGTCACAATATATTGGTCAACTCCATTGTAATACTTGGAAAGTTTTTTATACAAAAAAACAAAAAAAAAAAAAAAAAAAAAAAACAGATTTGTGAAGTGCATTCCAGAATTTTTACTTTTCACAAAGAATTGTACCAATATTTTTCTTCTCTAAGTTACATGAAAGGGAAGAACGCTGTGAAAATCTATTCACTGATAGAACACTTGCATATGAATAAAAACCCCTTGCACTTTCTTTTTTAATCTTTGGTATATATTGAGTTATTTGTTGTCTGCTGTTACTTATTCCTTATTCTTTGTTTGTTTTTATTTTCTGTTCATTTCTCACTACCCTTTGTACATCTCTCAGATCCCTGATGTGTCTGAATTTGAATTTGTATGTATGATATTTGGAATTTAAATAATAAAACGAAACAAAAAAACATTATAATTTCATTCTTAGACATCATATGTACGTGGTATAATTCTTCTGATAATTAAATCAATTGCTCATTTTTCACATTACAAAGTATTTAGCAACCATAAACCCTTTATATTTAACTCTGAACATCGCGAAGCCTGAAAAAACTATTAATATTAAACCCTAAATGACTTATTAAAAGCCATTTAAGAGTATGTTCCTCCAGATTTAATTCAGGCGGAACGTGGACAGCCCAGCCGGCTGACGAGTGCAACGCGCCGGCGCGCTGAAGGCCCAGAGTGTGACGTGTAATTGAGTCGCCGGGTGTTATCCGGTCAGTGTTCGGAGGACAAACCAACATGGTTCTGGTTCTGAGGGCGGTTCGGCTCCTCGTCCCGGTGGGATCCGTAGCGGGGACCTTCATTCAGAAGGTGAGAGAGGGAACAGGTCTGGTCCTGCTCGGTACCGTCCAAACGAACCGCTTTAATCCACAAGGACAAAGCTAACGGAGCTAGCCGCTTAGCAGCTCGCGCTAAACATGTTTATTTACAAACATTTTATTTACAAACATTTTTATTTCTAAGAAGCAAACAGAGCTGTCAGAATTTTTAGTTATTAGCTGTCAGAGTTTGGACCTTTCTGCTGGTTCCGAGCTTAGAAGTCACGTGATCTATAAATTAAAACATTCATTCATTTTTTTTAAAAAAATTATTTTAAAGTTGTGACGTCATGAAGATGGGACATTTTCAGCAACATTTCAGGACAGCAAAACAAACAAACTTAATAAAACATTAAGTTTTTTTTCCCAGAACCAGAACCAGGTGATCAGACTGGGTTCAGGTCACATGACCCGTTTTTACCTGATAGATCTGACTTTCAGGTGAGGAGTCGGTCTGTCGGGTTTAGATTTAGACACGTAAAACTTTCCTCATTAATGTCTCTGATCAGGTACAGGCAGGTAAACAAAGGCTGTAAACATGCAGACGCTGCAGGTAAACAAAGGCTGTAAACATGCAGACGCTGCAGGTAAACAAAGGCTGTAAACATGCAGACGCTGCAGGTAAACAAAGGCTGTAAACATGCTGATGTCGCAGGTAAACAAAGGCTGTAAACATGCAGACGCTGCAGGTAAACAAAGGCTGTAAACATGCAGACGCTGCAGGTAAACAAAGGCTGTAAACATGCTGATGTCGCAGGTAAACAAAGGCTGTAAACATGCAGACGCTGCAGGTAAACAAAGGCTGTAAACATGCTGATGTCGCAGGTAAACAAAGGCTGTAAACATGCAGACGCTGCAGGTAAACAAAGGCTGTAAACATGCAGACGCTGCAGGTAAACAAAGGCTGTAAACATGATTCCAGGGCGACACTGCGTCACGCTTCGCATCGCAAACAAATAACACCTTTTAGAAAATGTGCTCCGATCTGACTGGATCAGGTCCTAGTGGTCTGGGTGGATCAGGTTTCTATCAGAACCTCCCGTCCAGAACCGCGTTGTGTTTCGGTTTCCCCTCCATTCCCTTTGTTCAGTAGTCCACTTCCTGTATCTGGTCCACTTGGAATGGACTGAGACCAGCCTTGGTAGGCTCTGTTCTGACTTGTTTCGGGTCTTGACTTCCCTCCCAGACGAAGCAAATTTCCACTCGCGCTAAATTATAATCACGATTATTTTGACTGAAATTGAGAACTCGATTATTTAACACAAATATCCAGTATTTATAAACAACGCTGCGCGTCGTGGTGTTCTAGACTCCGTGTCGTACATTATAACCTTTCTAATGGACGGTTCCGAGTTGTTTAATCCGCTTTTACCACTTATATAGGAAATTTTTTACGTTGGCCTGGATGTACGTTTTATGCCAAACAACCGCTGTCAGGCTGCAGCGCGTTTCTCTCATTCACCTGTTAAAAGACGGCTGATCTGAACCAGCTGGTTAACATGTTGCTATGGTAACGCCCCGTAACGGAGGGATATTACAGTGTTTAACTGGCCGAACTATGTATAGGAAAATAATGCAGTCAGTTGTCACTGACAATGGTATAAAGTATGTTTAGCTGAACTTCCACAACCTACTGCAGTTATTCTACATGGACCTGCAGCCGGAGCCGACTGAGACTGGCCGCCTGGGAGTGCTTTAGGACGGGAGAGGCTCCCGCTGCTCCTTCCTTACAGTAACTGCAGAACAATATGTGCCTTCAAGTCAGTCGCCAAAACACCAGAAAAGTCTCTAATAACTCCAGTAAAAGCTGCTAGATTTGTCGCTTTTAACAAAAAAAGTCTCCAGATTTAGCGAGAAAGTCTCCAAGTTGGCAACAGTGTCTGAATGAAAGCAAAGCGGCTGTGGGAGGAGTTTACAGCACAGCGCTGCAACGCCAGAGACGCTCGATTAGCAGCTGAAGACAGCAGGAGAGGAAACTGCAGAGAGAAAAATAATCACACCCTTTTAGTTTTATCATCGTTGGAAACCCAGATTGTACTGAGATTAACATCTGATTAATCATCCAGTCCTAATTTCCAGGCAAACGGGTCGGATTGGCACCAGACGGGCTGAACGAGCCCTGAAAGGTGACCAGAATCAGAACTGCAGCTGGTTCTGATCTGGGAGGACGGGATGGTTTTTCCTTGTTTCCCTGCTCCAACAGACCTGCTGCACATGACCCGGTTCTGTCCAGTCTCTGACCCGTCTGTTCTCGCTACGTGAAGCAGGATGTTCTGGGTGTGATGCGTGTTTTCTGGTCCTGCAGGCGGGGGTCCACGCGAGCCCGGCGAGGGGTCTGCGGTACGGCTGGTGGGCGTACGCCCTGGGGGAGCGGACCACCCCGCGGCTGAAGGAGAACAGCCGGATCATCACGGTGGACGGGAATCTGGCGGTGGGGAAAGGCGCGCTGGCCCAGAAGCTGGCGGACCGACTGGGTAAATGTCTCGCCGCTGCAGTTCCCGCCGTCGGGAAGCGTGTCTTGACGCCATGGTAACGTGTGTCTGCAGGGATGCTGTACATGCCCGAGGCGGACACCTTCTACCTGGACAAGATGACGGGCGAAAAGGAGCCGCTCCCTCTGGACTACAATGGGATGTGCAGCCTGGAGAAGTTCTACTCGGACCCGAAGGCAGCGGACGGGAACAGCTTCAGGCTGCAGCTGTGGATGTACGCCATGAGGCTGCTGCAGTACGCAGACGCCCTCCAGCACCTGATCACCACAGGTAAGCCCGACCCCGCCCCCAGGTTCACCTGCAGCAGCCGCAGCTCCTATCTTCACCCTGTCCTTCTGCTGTCTAGGACAAGGTGTGATCCTGGAGCGCTCCCCCTTCAGCGACATGGTCTTCCTGGACGCCATGTTCAAGCAGGGCTACATCAGGAAGGAGTGTAAGTAAGAAAGATGGAGGAAGGTGGAGTGAGCAGAAACTGACGGCGCTTCTGGTCTGCAGGTGTGCAGCACTACAACGAGATCAAAGACATCAGCATCAGCGAGTTCCTGCCTCCTCATCTTGCCATCTACGTGGACCTGCCGGCTGAGGAGGTGCAGAAGAAGCTGAAGCAGAGCGGAAAGGTACAAGCCCCGCCCCCATAGCCCCGCCTATAAGCACATTCCCGCCCCATACGCACATCCGCCCCGCCCCAAACCACGCCCCCAAGTCAGAAACACGCCCTGAGCCCCAACCATAACCACATTCCAAACCCAAACCCCGCCCCCAAATCCGAGTCACACCCGAGCCCCGCCCCCAAGCTTACGCCCCGCCCCCGGGTCACGCCCAGAGCCCCCGATGTCTCCTGCTGATTCATTAACGATCAGAAAAATATTAATTTAAAGAAAATGTGAATTTCAATCCAGAGAATTTACAAACGTCTAAAAACGTATTTATTCGTAATATTTAATATTTAGTTTAATTTTCTGATTTACTTGTTCGTAATTTTTTTTTTTTTTTTTAATTTCCTTCTTTTTCAATTCTGTTATTGATCGTTTTCCCGGTGAAGGATGGATTCAGAGCAAATCAATAATTCAATAATCAATAATTTCAGAAGCAGCTCAGCATGAAGTGGAGGCTTTAACGGAAAAATAATCATCTGCTTCTACATTTAGTTAGGTTCTAACGGGAGCTGCGGGTTCTAACGGGAGCTGCGGGTTCTAACGGGAGCTGCGGGTTCTAACGGGAGCTGCCGGTTTTAACGGGAGCTGCCGGTTCTAACGGGAGCTGCCGGTTTTTACGGTTCTAACGGGAGCTGCGGGTTCTAACGGGAGCTGCGGGTTCTAACGGGAGCTGCGGGTTCTAACGGGAGCTGCGGGTTTTAACGGGAGCTGCGGGTTCTAACGGGAGCTGCGGGTTCTAACGGGAGCTGCGGGTTCTAACGGGAGCTGCCGGTTTTAACGGGAGCTGCCGGTTTTTACGGTTCTAACGGGAGCTGCCGGTTTTTACGGTTCTAACGGGAGCTGCCGGTTCTAACGGGAGCTGCCGGTTCTAACGGGAGCTGCCGGTTCTAACGGTTCTAACGGGAGCTGCCGGTTTTTACGGTTCTAACGGGAGCTGCCGGTTTTTACGGGAGCTGCCGGTTTTTACGGGAGCTGCCGGTTCTAACGGGAGCTGCCGGTTCTAACGGGAGCTGCCGGTTCTAACGGGGGCTGCCGGTTTTAACGGGGGCTGCCGGTTTTAACGGGGGCTGCCGGTTCTAACGGGAGCTGCCGGTTTTAACGGTTCTAATGGGATCTGCCGGTTCTAACGGGAGCTGCCGGTTCTAACGGGAGCTGCCGGTTCTAACGGGAGCTGCCGGTTTTAACGGTTCTAACGGGAGCTGCCGGTTTTAACGGTTCTAACGGGAGCTGCCGGTTTTTACGGGAGCTGCCGGTTTTTACGGGAGCTGCCGGTTTTAACGGGAGCTGCCGGTTCTAACGGGAGCTGCCGGTTTTAACGGGAGCTGCCGGTTCTAACGGGAGCTGCCGGTTTTAACGGTTCTAACGGGAGCTGCCGGTTTTCACGGTTCTAACGGGACTTGTTTGTTTTCAGCCGAACCTGCAGAATGTTCCGCTGTCGTATCTGAAGGCCATCGAGGATTCCTACAAGAAGACTTTTCTTCCCCAAATCAGGTGAGAAACCTGAACTAGGTTCTTATCAATCCTGCATGCTTTCACTGCATCCCAGCTCCAACGCACCTGGATCAGATGAATGAGTCAGCTGTGTTGGAGCAGTGAAACAACAGACTGGGTTGACAGAAGCTTCTGTCCTGCAGAGAGACGTCGGAGCTGCTGGTCTACGACGTGATCCAGACGCAGGACGTGGAGCGGGTAAGACGAGACGCTGCTGGAGGCGTCCTGCTGGAAGCTTCCGGCCTTTCTAACCCGCCGCTGTCTGCAGATGGTGGAGGACATCGAGGTCCTGAAGTTTGACAAGGGGCCGTGGTTGGAGCAGGACGACATCAGCTTCCACCACATTAGGATGATGTGAGTTTCTCGCCGTACAGCTCGTCGTGCTCGCGCCCGCACCACGCTGACGCTGCGTTTCTTTCAGGGTGGAGGACAAGCAGCGGGTGGCCACGCTGATGCACGTCCCCCGCTTCCTGCCGGAGGTCACCATCGGAGCGCACGACTACGACCAGAAGTACTACGCCTACAGAGCCGTAAGTTTCAGGCAGCGTCTCGCTGGCAGCGCGTCCAGGTGAGGCGTCTCCACGTACCGCCTCTCCGGGTGGCCCCCGCCCTCTCCGGGTGGCCCCCGCCCTCTCTGGGTGGCCCCCGCTCCCCCGCCCTCTCCGGGTGGCCCCCGCCCTCTCTGGGTGGCCCCCGCCCTCTCTGGGTGGCCCCCGCTCCCCCGCCCTCTCCGGGTGGCCCCCGCCCTCTCCGGGTGGCCCCCGCTCCCCCGCCCTCTCCGGGTGGCCCCCGCCCTCTCCGGGTGGCCCCCGCTCTCCCGCCCTCTCCGGGTGGCCCCCGCCCTCTCTGGGTGGCCCCCGCTCCCCCGCCCTCTCCGGGTGGCCCCCGCCCTCTCCGGGTGGCCCCCGCCCTCTCCGGGTGGCCCCCGCTCCCCCTACCTGGAACCTCGTCGGGACGAAGTCCTTCCTTCTGGTCAACACAACACACTCACATATTCAGGGCTTCAAACGCCGTTGGCAGTAAAACCTGATTTATCTGCTCAACCAGAACCATCAGAACCACCAGAACCTACAGAACCTTCAGAACCTTCAGTCGGATCTCACAAGATCTAATCAGAACTTAAAGTTTCTTCTCTGCTGATCGATCACGTCGTTCATCAACGACCCAACGATCAGGTTCAGGGTTTCATCGTAACGGGATGCTGCTGCACGACCAGGGTCTAACCGGACCCGATTTCGGTTAGAGGGGACCGGGGTCCGGTTAGAGGGGACCGGGGTCCGGTTAGACGGGACCGGGGTCCGGTTAGAGGGGACCGGGGTCCGGTTAGACGGGACCGGGGTCCGGTTAGAGGGGACCGGGGTCCGGTTAGAGGGGACCGGGGTCCGGTTAGACGGGACCGGGGTCCGGTTAGAGGGGACCGGGGTCCGGTTAGAGGGGACCGGGGTCCGGTTAGACGAGACCGGGGTCCGGTTAGAGGGGACCGGGGTCCGGTTAGACGAGACCGGGGTCCGGTTAGACGAGACCGGGGTCCGGTTAGACGGGACCGGGGTCCGGTTAGAGGGGACCGGGGTCCGGTTAGACGGGACCGGGGTCCGGTTAGACGGGACCGGGGTCCGGTTAGAGGGGACCGGGGTCCGGTAAGAGGGGACCGGGGTCCGGTAAGAGGGGACCGGGGTCCGGTTAGAGGGGACCGGGGTCCGGTTAGACGAGACCGGGGTCCGGTAAGAGGGGACCGGGGTCCGGTTAGAGGGGACCGGGGTCCGGTTAGAGGGGACCGGGGTCCGGTTAGACGAGACCGGGGTCCGGTTAGAGGGGACCGGGGTCCGGTTAGACGGGACCGGGGTCCGGTTAGACGAGACCGGGGTCCGGTTAGAGGGGACCGGGGTCCGGTTAGACGAGACCGGGGTCCGGTTAGAGGGGACCGGGGTCCGGTTAGAGGGGACCGGGGTCCGGTTATAGGGGACCGGGGTCCGGTTATAGGGGACCGGGGTCCGGTTAGAGGGGACCGGGGTCCGGTTATAGGGGACCGGGGTCCGGTTAGAGGGGACCGGGGTCCGGTTAGAGGGGACCGGGGTCCGGTTAGAGGGGACCGGGGTCCGGTTAGAGGGGACCAGGGTCCGGTTAGACGGGACCGGGGTCCGGTTAGACGAGACCGGGGTCCGGTTAGAGGGGACCGGGGTCCGGTAAGAGGGGACCGGGGTCCGGTTAGAGGGGACCGGGGTCCGGTTAGACGGGACCGGGGTCCGGTTAGACGAGACCGGGGTCCGGTTAGACGGGACCGGGGTCCGGTTAGACGAGACCGGGGTCCGGTTAGAGGGGACCGGGGTCCGGTTAGAGGGGACCGGGGTCCGGTTAGAGGGGACCGGGGTCCGGTAAGAGGGGACCGGGATCCGGTTAGAGGGGACCGGGGTCCGGTTAGAGGGGACCGGGGTCCGGTTATAGGGGACCGGGGTCCGGTTATAGGGGACCGGGGTCCGGTAAGAGGGGACCGGGGTCCGGTTAGAGGGGACCGGGGTCCGGTTAGAGGGGACCGGGGTCCGGTTAGAGGGGACCGGGGTCCGGTTAGAGGGGACCGGGGTCCGGTTAGACGAGACCGGGGTCCGGTTAGAGGGGACCGGGGTCCGGTTAGAGGGGACCGGGGTCCGGTTAGACGAGACCGGGGTCCGGTTAGAGGGGACCGGGATCCGGTTAGAGGGGACCGGGGTCCGGTTAGACGGGACCGGGGTCCGGTTAGACGAGACCGGGGTCCGGTAAGAGGGGACCGGGATCCGGTTAGAGGGGACCGGGGTCCGGTTAGAGGGGACCGGGGTCCGGTTAGAGGGGACCGGGGTCCAGTTAGAGGGGACCAGGGTCCGGTTAGACGAGACCGGGGTGAAATCGTGGAACTGAACGCCTCTTGAAGCAGATCCTGCTTGTGGTTCTGGTGGTTTCGTCCTCTGCAGGAGACGGGTCGGACGTTCCCGAAGCGTCTCTGAGGACGACGTGGTTTCTGTCCTCCTGGATCGTCGTTGCTCTCGGCAGCGTTGATTCATGATGTTTGACCCGGAAGACGAATCATCCGCGGGTTTTGGCTCCTCAGGAAGAATCTTCTGCAGACGGAAGCAGAACTCTCCATCTGGTCCGGATCGATCCGAGCGAACTGATTGGCCGATTATCTAAATGTGCAGCGGCAGCGAAGAGACGCTGCTCTGCGTTGATCAGCTGATGTCGTCGTATCTGACGAGGTTTTAGAAATGTTTTGCAGGAAACCCATCATTGAAGTGAGGTGTGTCACATGACCCGTATTATCCAATTACATAGTCTGGAATTAAGATCAGCCAATCAGAGCACCCGGAGTTATGATCAGGTTTAGTTTCGCCAGCCATGACCCTCTCGGCGTGCAGACGATGGCGGCGTGCGTAAAGCCACTTGGATGCTGCGTTTCCTGTAAAAAGACAAACTTCGGGTGGATTCCGTAACGATTTGTTCGCTCATGTCGTCTCGGACCAGGCCAGACGTTGACATGTCGGCGTCTTCGGCGCCGTCTGAGGGCGTTTTCTCTCCGTACCTTTGGCGTCTTCCTGCTGCTGGACCGAGTCCTGATGGATGTACTGGGAACTCTGGTTTTGTTAGATGTTTCTGTAACGGCTGCATTTCTGTCCTGCAGCTGCCGGGGAAGAAATACGCCGCCGGCTACAACGAAGACGTCGGAGACAAACACGTCTGGCTGAAGTAAAAACATCCTCCACTTATTTATCTGTTAAATAAAACATTTTCAATCGAAACATCTTCCTGAGTTTCCTTATTAAAGGTTTTATTAATGTTCCAGAGCAGCCGTGCATGAAGCCAAATGTTTACGTATCTCCCAGGTGTCCACATGGGGAAGCAGCGCCACCATGTGGTGACGAGTCAGAATGCAAAGCTTCTTGGTTTTTGCTTTGGGAAATGCAAGTTTATAAACATGCAGGATTTTAGAAAAAAATTATCATTTTCATCTGAAGCAGGGAGAAAGCAGCAAAAAAAAACCGTGTTAAACAAGAAGAAGGATGGATCCGGGTTTGTGTTGGACACGAACAGAAACCTCCGGAATCCGGATCAGACGTTCATTTTCTGGACTTCGCCGTCTGGTTTTCAAGCAGAGAGAATATCAACAATTCTTCATTTCCACGTGGATGGGAGCTGGAGAGGCGACGGATCTAGATGGAAGACCGTCTTCGAGACAACACCGGACATGAGCAACGCTGATGCTGCCGTATGAGAGAAACCGAACCGAGCTGGCAGACAGACTGCAGCGCAGACGGACGGACTGCAGCGCAGACGGACTGCAGCGCAGACGGACTGCAGCGCAGACGGACGGAGAGATCGCAGCGCAGACAGACAGACAGACAGACCAGCGCAGACGGACAGACTGCAGCGCAGACGGACAGATCGCAGCGCAGACAGACAGACCAGCGCAGACGGACAGACCAGCGCAGACAGACCAGCGCAGACGGACAGATCGCAGTGCAGACAGACAGACAGACTGCAGCGCAGACGGACAGACTGCAGCGCAGACGGACAGACTGCAGCGCAGACAGACCAGCGCAGACGGACAGACTGCAGCGCAGACGGACAGACTGCAGCGCAGACAGACGGACAGACAGACCAGCGCAGACGGACTGCAGCGCAGATGGAGAGATCGCAGTGCAGACAGACAGACTGCAGCGCAGACGGACAGACCAGCGCAGACGGACAGATCGCAGTGCAGACAGACAGACTGCAGCGCAGACGTACAGACTGCAGCGCAGACGGACAGACTGCAGCGCAGACAGACAGACCAGCGCAGACGGACAGACTGCAGCGCAGACGGACAGACTGCAGCGCAGACGGACAGACAGACCAGCGCAGACGGACTGCAGCGCAGATGGAGAGATCGCAGTGCAGACAGACGGACAGACTGCAGCGCAGACGGACAGACTGCAGCGCAGACGGACAGACTGCAGCGCAGACGGACAGACTGCAGCGCAGACGGACAGACTGCAGCGCAGACAGACGGACAGACAGACCAGCGCAGACAGACGGACAGACAGACCAGCGCAGACGGACGGACAGACAGACCAGCGCAGACGGACAGACTGCAGCGCAGATGGAGAGATCGCAGTGCAGACAGACAGACAGACTGCAGCGCAGACGGACAGACAGACCAGCGCAGACAGACTGCAGCGCAGACGGACAGACAGACCAGCGCAGACAGACTGCAGCGCAGACGGACGGACAGACCAGCGCAGACGGACGGACTGCAGCGCAGACGGACGGACTGCAGCGCAGACGGACGGACTGCAGCGCAGACGGACGGACTGCAGCGCAGACGGACGGACTGCAGCGCAGACGGACGGACTGCAGCGCAGACGGACGGACTGCAGCGCAGACGGACGGACTGCAGCGCAGACGGACAGACTGCAGCGCAGACGGACAGACTGCAGCGCAGACGGACAGACTGCAGCGCAGACGGACAGACTGCAGCGCAGACGGACAGACTGCAGCGCAGACGGACAGACTGCAGCGCAGACGGACAGACTGCAGCGCAGACGGACAGACCAGCGCAGACGGACGGACAGACCAGCGCAGACGGACGGACAGACCAGCGCAGACGGACGGACAGACCAGCGCAGACGGACGGACTGCAGCGCAGACGGACGGACTGCAGCGCAGACGGACGGACTGCAGCGCAGACGGACAGACTGCAGCGCAGACAGACGGACAGACCAGCGCAGACGGACGGACTGCATACGGAAGCCAAGAGCGGCCATTCCTGCAAATATTAACTGTAGTTTACGAGATGATAAATGAGCTGCTCTCATGCCGTACAGTCAGTAGTTGAGTTATCATCAGGGAGATCCTGCAGAGGATGAACGAGACAATAAAACGCTTCATTTCTTCAAATTAAAAGTTTGGATTTGAACATAAACATGAATTAAAAAACAAAAAATAAAACAATGTTAAATATACTGTAGCCAATCAAAATCGTTCTAATGATGATGAAAATAATTTTCTCCATGACCATCGAGTCCAGATCCATTCCTGAAGAATCCACAGTGTCTCGGCTGCATGTTGCTGTTTTTTCTGGATGGTAGAATAATCCAGAACGTCGTTCCTGCATCCAGATCTGGATTTTTTTATCACCA